>NC_054843.1:15907500-16222916 GCF_018345385.1 Vulpes lagopus | reverse complement strand
TTGTGTCCCAAGTCCCAAAGGGAGGCTGGAGAACAGTTGAGCTGTTGTTCCTGACACAGTGGTTTTGGCAATTATAGCAGAAGAGAGAGAAATGGTCACAAGTTGAAAACACAAGCCAGTTTACCCTTTTAAATACAGTTGCAATAAAAGAATTCACCTATTAATAATAATAAAGTGGGCCTAAAGTTAAAATTGTTTTTATAGCTTGATCTTGATATTGGTATTTTCTAAAGGAATGTTTTCCACATCATTTGCCAAAGCATTCTTTTCTCAAACATACTAAAATTTCCCTATTAATTAATTTATGTATTTCCACAATGACACTGAAGGGGTCATCCTCAAAACTGGAGATTGGTAACAACTTTGTATTGGCAAATATGAAGTTCCAGTGTTTAAAATATAATTTCAAAGACTATATGGGGAAATGATTAGAATTCATATTAAAATATTACATTAAAAGAATAGTTAAATAAAATTCTTTCAAATGTGTTTTCTATTTTCTGGCTAACTTAAAATAATATTTAAAAATTAATGTGAAACTATGGTTTTTACTTTACTATATAATCTTAGTTTTGGCCTAGAAGTTGGTAAATTCTGATGAAATATAAAAATCATGTCTTGTTCTGTTGAGTTAACCTTGGCTTCACAGCAGTGGTTTGCATAAGTAGTTGGAAGTGTACACTTTTCTTTTCCCCTAAATCTGAGGTCACTATTCAGCTCAACTAACTAAATTTAATGTACAAACCTGTATTTAACTGTTAACACCTAAATATACAGCTGACTCTTCAGCCATCTAACAGTAAATATTAACTTCCCAAACAATTTGGCCTTAGCATCGTGTTTTGAAACCAGAAAGAGTAAAAACAGGTTTTTTATTTAAGATTTTTTAATCAATATTCGGTGATAGCTTGTTAGGGAAAACCTGGATTCTGACAGTTCCTTAATATTATGTTCCATATTTAACTGAAAAACTTTATATTAATTGACAGAAATTAGTCCAAATGTACCTAATGAGAAAAGTATAATTTAATGCCTTAATTGACAATTTAAAATAATTTTACTTAACCAAAATAGTAGGTTTAGAAAAGTCTATTCCAGGGGCACCTAGGTGGCTCAATTAGTTAGACATCTACCTTCAGCTCAGGTCATGATCCCAGAGTCCTGGGATTGAACCCACATGGGCTTCCTGCTCAGCGGTGAGCCTGCTTCTCCTTCTCCCTCTGCCTGCTGCTCCTCCTGCTTGTGCTCACTCTCTATCTTTGTCTCTCTCTCTCTCCATCAAATAAATAAATAAAACCTTAGAAAGAAAAAGAAAAGTCTATTCTAGAAACAAAGAAAAGCATAAGCTGTTTGGTTTCTGATTTATTCTAGTCCTGCAATACGTTGAATAGACAATCTTCTATTCAACACTAGACCTTTGGAGGGCCAACAGAACTCCCCTAAGTGAGACTGACTCATTTCAAATAAACTAATCCTACATTGATATAATCTGCACACACATGATTTGTGAACTTTAAAAAAAATATTTTATGTATTTATTTGAAAGAGAGAGAGAGAACACACAAGAGAGAGCACGAGCAGGGAGGAGAAGGAGAAGCAGCCTCCCTGCAAGCAGGGAGCCCTAAGTGGGGCTTGATATCAGGACCCCAGGAACAAAACCTGAGCCAAAGGCAGACACCTAACTGAGTGAGCTACCCAGATGCCCGATTGATGAACTATGTACTGATATTAGATACTAGAACAAATAGAACATTATGAGCTACCTGCCCCGTGTGAATGCCTTCATGGAAGAATTTGTCTGGAGCAATGATTGAAACCAGGATTGTCTCTGAATCATTTGAGATGCTAGGAAGCTTCTGGGTGATTGCTGCTTTTGTGTTTTGGGAATGGGGTGCTGTGTATCATGATGGATAAGGAGACTTATTGCTTTATTGATCAACCTGCAGGTTATAGAACACATCAGAATACAAATTTTATGGTGAAAGAACCATTATTTTAAGTGAGATATTTGCCATTTGGTGAGCCAAATTAAACACTGATGAATCAACTATTG
The DNA here is from genome assembly GCF_018345385.1 of Vulpes lagopus. Classification (NCBI taxonomy): domain Eukaryota; kingdom Metazoa; phylum Chordata; class Mammalia; order Carnivora; family Canidae; genus Vulpes; species Vulpes lagopus. The sequence goes on along the minus strand of NC_054843.1, from coordinate 16,220,863 downwards.
AAGGGAAAAATAGTATATTAATGGTTTACATCCTGAATCTTAGAATTCCACCCTCTGATATACCTCTAGGATTTGTCTGCCAAACACTGCATTTATTTATGCTAATGTGCCTCCTTGTCTTTTCCCAACAATCATTATCTTAATATTGGTGAATCTTTGATTTCCAGAAAGTCTATCTTTAACCTAGTCATCATTATTTCTATCATCATTTAATTTTTTTTCTATCATTTCAAAAACTGGGGTTTTCATTGATAGTCATTGAATAAACACTCATTAAAAACTTGCCATATTTCAAACCCATTTCAAAGGAGGTTCACAATGGACTAACAAGGAAGTCATAGAACCCCAAGGTAATATGGAGGCTCCCAAGTTCTACCGTGGTAAGGCAAAAAAAAAAAATATCTTCAGGAATAACAGGCTTCCAGTAAGGATTAGGATTTTCTTTTTGCATCCCCATGCGCTTCTCCTTTTCTGCCTATATACCTTAAAATTGAAATACTGACCCAAAACAGCAGAAAATGAAACTTGACTTTACACAAAATAGCATTTGAAAAGAAGCTTTTATAGAGACTTTATTAAAACTAAGTGGGTGAGCACAACCCAAATAGTTCTACTTAGAAATTAATAGACAGATATGCTTCTGTATCTTGGTAACAGATGTCTACAGTTAACAGTAGACGTGACAAGAATTGTTCTTTCTGTTACTTCAGTGATGGAGTCTCCATCTTTTAAAGATTATTCTACATTGGCACCTTCTCACTAACTTGGAATTGGTCCTCTAAATGTCCTTGGCTCGGTCATGTTTTACAATAAACTTCTAAGCCAATGAAGGCAGAACCTTGGCTTTTACGGAAACTGCCTCTTCCCACTTCAGGATATGTGTTATAATAAGCAGACGTGCTGTTTTTTCTTTATTAATAATTTAACATATTTTTTCATGTTAACTAAAACCTCAAGTTTTTAATTCAACTCTTTTTGTAGAGTAAACTCCAGGCTGTTTAAACATTTTTTATACCTGGCAAGTTGGCTTGTCTTTAAATGCATAAGGAAAAAAGAAGCAAAAAGAGGAAGAACTAAGTACAAATGAACTAAAATTATGACACTGAAATTAAGTAGCCTTGCTTTTGGATAATTTTCTGCCTGTTGTAATTTTTTGAGGGGAGGAATGTTACCCCTTCCAGTAGCATGTATTATTAAATGATAGTTTTATGTAGTGTGTTCTTTGTGATTTTTTTCCTTAGTCATGTTAGTAGTGAGAAAAAGTTAAATGCTAAATGACTACTTGTTAAGCATTCCATTTTCACTGTTTTACTTCTCTGTACCCATTTCATCTCATTTTACCTTTTATTTAAAAAAGACAATCCCCTCACTTAACAGAACTCTCAAGTATTACATTCATCAACTTATTTTACACACAAGCCAGTAAAAATGGAAACCCAGAAATAAATACCACACTTCGTTACTCATTTAAATCATGTTTGAGTCATCAGACTATCCTGTCTTACTGAATATTATCAAATTATACTGGGCTTTACAGTGAGTGTGTCCAGGCATCACAAATGTTCCAAGACCTGAGGGTTCAAAGGTCTGTGCTGTTGGAGAAAGCTGAAGCTGCCCCAAACCAATTATTGACCCCCTTCTTAGCAAAGAATATAAAGGAGCATAACGAACACTACATGGTCTGCAGTCTTGCTTGTGAATGAAAGTTACCTAGGAAACTTTTAACATTTCCTAATGCTGAGTTCTATCTCCAAAGATTCTGAGAATTGCTCTTTAAGAAATATAATACTTGAAATATACTTAGATGTATATTAAATATGCTCACTTTTTGGAAGAATGCTAAAGAAATAATAATATTTTATTATTATGCATTATTAACTTGCTTTTATGCAAGTTAAAAGGCAACTTCTACTTAGAGCTATTTTAGGCAATTTTATGTTTTAAAAGGAGACTAGAAGATGGGGACAATCTGACTACATTGATAAACTTGGTATCCATGGTTAATTTTATTTCTATAATGAGTTAATCAGGCTTATCTTTCCTGAAACTAGAAAATGCCTATATTTCTGTGAGTTTATAAGTATTAAGCATTTTTAGTTCACTTCTATAGGATGAAAAAGGATAAATTAATAAAGATGAAATATAAGTCTCTGAGTCCACTTGGAGTATCTATTCTACCATCACAAAGGTGTACTGAAATGTACCGAAAATTTAAGCACATATAATAAAATAATTCTTTAATACTTGAAACTTAGTTGAAAATTAGTTAACATGGCCTTTCAATGTCATACTGGAGCACCATTTAACAGTATTATTAAATTTTCTAGAGAACTCTGTGTTTGACTTCGCAATTGACTATTTGATCAGAGACTAGACATTGTGAAACCGCTTATGAACTTTGAGACTTCTGCCCAGAAGAGTATACATTCCTAAAGACTATGTATTAATGCTTGTTAGGACATTAGGCAATTTGAAAGTCTCATAGTAGTGGGATTCTGAGATTCTTTTCTCAAAATGCCTGTAAATATCCACTTCCTCAAAATAATCTTTAATCCATCTTTGCCAATGTACTGGTTCTCCTATTAATCAGTTAATCACATCTTTAACACATGTCCATTTCAATGAGAAGCATATTTTTAATTTCTTAAAATAATATTTTGACAAACTATATAGACATTATTTATAAGTTTATGTTAAAATGAACAGGGCAGTTCTTAAATCAACATATACATAGACATTAAAAAGAATATAATCTACTTAATTCTGTTCTTTATTAGTACATTACTAAAAGCATGCTACATATATACACATGGGTATCTTATTTTTCATGTGTTTCAAACTCATTTTCAGTATGAATTTATCATTATTACATAATACAGTAGACTTTGAAGTCACAAGGATGAAGGAGGACTCTTGCAATCCCACTTGATACCTGATTTCACTTATGCATATCTATGAGAAACATTGCCAGGATCAGACAATAAATAATCATTCAGTTAACACATCCATCCATGGTTCTGCCTCAGGAGACCTAGAACAGTGGCCCAGATCAAGCTGGGAGTCAAAAGCAGGTGGTTCATTATGTGCTTTATTTGGGACCAGAGGGGACAGCATTTTTTAGAGTGAGCTCTACTATCTTCAAAGCAGTATATCGAAATAAGCCTTTAAAAATATGATTGGTGTCCTATGGCCAGTGTATTAACAGTGTCCTGTTAAATCCATTGGCTTTTTAAAACATTTCTCTTGAAATATTTTGTGAGATTCAAGTAGTCTTCTTCTTTGCAGGGCAGTATCACTATTCGTGTCTTCATGTTTCCCTTCTGTTCTCTGTATTGGTGGGGACCGTCATGACCATCATCATCATCATCATCATCATCATCATCATCATATCAACATCATAGCTACTGTACCACGAAAGAGCTAATCATTCTGCTAGGCCCTTTATATTAAATCGATGTTTGACGGATCACTGTAAGATACATATATGTTATACATATACATGTGAGTCTGAGTGTGTGCCAAACCCAACTTCTTAGATGAGATAACATGCTCAGAGAGATTAAACCACATGCTCCAGAGCACACTGTGAAGTGGCTACCACATGATGGCTAACAGTGGCTCCACAAAGGGGTTGGCTAGGGCCATGCTTCTCAAATGTTAACATGCATACTCATGACCTTCAGATCTTGTTCAAATGCAGATTCTGCTTCACTAAATTCAGGAGGTTGCCTGAGATTCTGCATTCCCAAAAAGCTTCTCCACGAAGTGACTACTTCACTGGTCCGAAAGACCACACTTTAAAGTAGCAAGGTGCACAGTAAACATAAATGAGAAAAATTGCCTTGTGATTCAAACTTGAAGTACTCAGGAGCACACTGTTGTTATTAGTTACTTGGTTGGCACATTGTCAAAGTTCTAAAAATATCAAGAGTGTCTTGGAAGGTGTGCAATAAAGTATTAATTCAGCATACCTTGGTAGCCCCAAACCTGGCACATTCTGAACATCTTTAGGACTGGCCCTTGACCAGCTCCTGGGGGTGACTGGTGAACTCTAGGAATATCCTGCCTGATAAGAGTCTTTGTACATCTGTGACTGTAGACCACACTGGATAGTTTATGCTAACCATGTGGTTTATTGGGAACATCTGTTTCTGTGTGCTGGAGCTTTGCACCATGTTGTATCAATTCGATTTTTTTGGGAGGTGGGGAGGCTGGAAACTGAGTAGCTATGGGTGTCTATGCATACATGATGAAGCCCCAATAAATCCTTACCTACCAAAGCACAGATGAACTTCCTGGTTGTCAATAGTTCACACATGTTGTTGCATATCACTGCAAAAAGAATTAAGTGCTGTCATAAGATTCCACGGAGAGCACACCTGGAAGTTCACATCTGGTTTCTTCTAGACTGGGTTCAATGTACCATTTTGCTTCTGTATTCTGTATGCCCTTTGTTTTGCTTAATCTGTATTTTTTCATTGTAATAAACTATAACTGAAAAAAACAGCATTTCTGAACCATGTGAGTTCTTCTAATGAACCGTCAAAACTGAGGGCAGATTTGGGGATCCCCAACACATAGTGCACATATTTGAAAAAAAAATGGCTGTGATAGACACTGTTGGTAACTTGTACACTATCTCCTGGGTCCACTGAAATTCACTTGTATCCAGCTCATTGACAGCTTCCCATCTCATGCCTGTGACACTGATTCTGGGTTTGTGAGCTTCTGCAGCTTATTAGTGCTTCTCAGTCTCAGACCAGAAGAAAAAGGCAGTTAGGGAAAGGGCCTTAATGCCTCTTAGGTAACTCTAAATCAGTGGAAGATGAAACTAGATAGGGAAATGCTCCAATTTCCTTCTCCATGAAACTACTTAGAACCATGTTCTAGATGGCCCCAGCAAGACTAAGCACATAGCAATGATCGCTCATTCACATTGGCTTTCTCCATTCTTTGTCTCACTTTCTCCATTTCTATTAATGCTTTCTGAGATTAATTTGTGAAGAAACCCCACCTGTCCTCAAGTTTTTGTCTCAGAGTCAGCTTTAGAAGGAACCCAAAATGGGGCACCTGGGTATCTCAGTTAGTTAGGCATCCTGCTCTTGATTTCAGCTAAGGTCATGATTTCAGAGTTGTGAAATTGAGCCCCACTTTGGGCTCTACACTGGTGTATAGGCTGCTTGAGATTCTCTCTGCCCAGCCCCCTACTTGCAAGCATGCATGTACACTCTCAAAAAAAAAAAAAAAGAAAGAAATAAGGAAAGAAAGAAAGAAAGAAAGAAAGAAAAGAAAAGAAAAGAAAAGAAAAGAAAGAAAAGAAAGAAGAAAGAGAAGAAAGAAAAAGAAAAAAGAAGAAGAAACCCAAAACTAATTCAATAGTAATGGGAGTTTTGCAACTGGGGTAAGAGGAATCTTTTTCCAATAAGAAGGGTACATACCTACCTAAATGTGGCCAAAGAAGCTCACTCTTCCAATGGGAGAAGTTTGCTTATCAGATATTGAAGCATTTATTATATTAGTTTCTTTGTTAATAACATGTCTCTTTATCCCCTCCTCATTTTTAAATGTTCTTTCTTACAACTAAGTTTATCGAACTTGGTCATTATATTGATGATTCTGCATGGAGGCCACAGTGGTTTTTTGTTTGTTTTCTGTTAGCTTTTGTTTAATACATCTATGTTTTTGCAAAACTTTATTAAAGTTTAAAGACATTAAAGAATTGTGTGCCCTTATGTCTTCTGATTGTTCCATTTCTGTCACTATTGCCTACATTTGCAATATGTAGGCTTACAATAAAATTGAGAGGAAGGTACAGAGATTTCTGATCTATTCCCTGTCCCCACACATGCATAGGCTCCCCTATCCCCATGCATAGGTTATCAACCTCTCTCACCAGAATGGTACTTTTTTTTTTTTTTTTTACCATGGATATATTTACATTGATATATGAATACCCAAAGTCCATAGTTTATCTTAAAGTCACTTTGGTGCTATATATTCCTTGGGTCTGGACAAATGCATGATGACATGTATCCATAATTATAATACCATACAGAGCATTTTCATTTCTCTAAAAATTCTCTGTGCCCTGCCTATTTATCTACATTCCCAATCCCTCCATCCTAGCAGCCACAGACCCTTCTACTGTCTCCACAATTTTGTCCTTTCCAGAATCTCATGTCGTTCAAAATATACAGTATGTAACCTTTTCATATGGGATTCTTTCACCTCTTTCACTTCTTTAATTTGTCAATTCACCTACTGAAGGACATTTCAGTTATTTCTAAGTTCTGGCAATTAGGAATAAAGCTGCTATAAACACCCATGTGCAGAATTTTGCACAGGCATAAATTTTCAGCTCTTTTGGGTAAATACCAAAAGAGATTGCTGGATTGTGTATAGGAAGCATATGTTTAGTTTTATAATAAACTGCCAAACCATCTTCCACTTGGGCTGTGCCAATTTGCATTCCCACCAGGAATGAATGAGACTTCCTGTAGCTCCACACCTTTGCCAGCATTGGTTTCGTCACTGTTCTGGATTTGGGCCATTCTAATAGGTGTGTAGTGACTGTATCTGGTTTTAATTTGCATTTCCTTGATGATATATTATGTGGAGCATCTTTTCATATGCTTATTTGCCATATGTATATCTTCTTTGATGAGGAACCTGTTAAGGTCTTTGGCCCGTTTTTAAATCAGGTTTGTTTTCTTACTGTGAGTTTTAAAAGTTCTCTCATATTTCAGATGAATCTTTTATCAAATGAGTCTTGCAAATATTTATTCTCTCTTTTTTAAACATTTTATTTATTTACCCATGAGATACAAAGAGAGAGAGAGAGAGAGAGGCAGAGGAAGAAGCAGGCTCCATGCAGCAGGGAGCCTTACGTGGGACTTGATCCCGGGTCTCCAGGATCACACCCTGGGCTGAAGGCAGCGCTAAGCCACTGAGCCACCTGGGCTTCCCGCAAATATTTATTCTCAATCTGTGACTTGTCCTACCATTCTCTTGCCATTGTCTTCCCCAGAGTAGAAGTTTTCAATTTTAGTGAAGTGCAGCTCATCAATTCTTTCATGGATTGTGTCTTCGGTGTTGTAGCTGTAATTTTTTAAAATTTAGAATAACCTTTGAATAATTTTGTATTATTTTGTGTATAGTTCAAGTACATTATAACTCTATATTGTTATTCTTCTTTCTACAATTGATAGTTCTTTGTCCTCTTATCAGATATTGAAGCATTTATTATATTAGTTTCTTTGTTAATAACATGTCTCTTTATCCCCTCCTCATTTTTAAATGTTCTCTCTTACAACTAAGTTTATCCAACTTGGTCATTATATTGATGATTCTGCATGGAGGCCACAGTGGTTTTTTGTTTGTTTTCTGTTAGCTCGTTTTATCAAGTCTGACAAAAAGTCAACCCCTGTTACTACAAATACTATTTGACCTCTCCTATTTTATGGGATTATGTGTATTGTTAGACTACTTAATAGTGTTCTAAGGGCACTGACTTTATGGTTCATTCTTTAATGTTTTTTTTTTTTCCTTTGTGCTACATATTGGTGGTGATTCCTGATGGTTGTTCAAATTCACTACTACTACTCTCTTCTACAGTGTTTAATCGGCTACAATATTATCCAGTGTGTTTTCTTTCCAGATATTATGCCTTTCCTAAGTTCTCCAGCTGAACCTTTTTTATACCTTTCAGTCTCCTACTCATCATATTTATGCTTTCTTTTTATGCTAAAGTATTTTATAGTATATATAATAGCTGGCAGATCTAATTTCTATTTCTTTTTGCTATTTCAGTCATCTCTATAATTTCTTGGTCTATCAATTGATTTTTTTTTCCCTTGTGGATCCGTTTTTCCTGTTTATTTGTAGTTCTGGTAATTTTTTAAATGTGTATTGGTAATTTTTTAATTTTATGCTATACAGTGAAGGATTTCATTCTACTCCTTTAAAGAGAGATGGATTTTTATTCTTATATGCAGTTAAGGTACCAGGATCAAATGATTTTTGTGTCTTGCTTGTAATCTTATTTAATGGTGGGTTCAGTGTAGCCTTGACTATGGAGCTAACTTGTTATATAATAGTTAGGTGTAATTATTCTGAAAACTTCACTTAATAATCAGTGTATGGTTACATGTCTTTCCTTCTTGCTGGAGCAAAGGTGAACTTTTCTGAGGCCTATATGGGTTCTGGAAATTCCTTTGGCTTATTGCTTTTGATGGTTCTTTTTCTCTGTCATGTTGTTTTAAATCACTTAGGCACAGATAAGTACTTACCCAAAGACTCCAGGAGATCTCTCTGTAGATCTTCACAATTCTCTTTCTAAAAGCTCTTCCCTGTGCTAGCCTGTTTGGCTTTATCTTGGTGCCTTGGCCTCCCTAGACTTTGATGTCTGACTCTTACATTAAGCCAATCATGCTACTTCCTTTTGGATTTGACATTGCTGTGCAACAGGCTGCAAACCACTTTCAGGAAGTAACCTGGCACAGTCAAGGGCATACCTTCTTGTTTCCCACCTCTCACACATCACAGTCTTGTTCTGTCTGTTGTTTAATGCATGAAAACAGAGGGCACATACACTTTGTCCTAGATTTATATACCTTTACAAGACATCGGTGATAGCAGAAGTAGCAGAAACTTCACTTTGCCCACATGCTAATTGTGTCATTTCTTTATTCCTCAAACCTAGTAATTAAATCAAGGTCAGTCTTGGTGTTGATCATTATTTTTTTTTAATCTTAAAAATAGCATGCCATTTTTATCTGTAGATTCAAGTATCCTTTCATTTCTTAACTTTTCAATAGGTAATGTTTTCATTGTAAATGCTTATTTCTGTTTTCAAAACACCAACAGGCAGATGGTGGGTCTGAATTTTCATGTTTTAATATCCACCAACATCTCATAAGGATTGCTATGCTTTTGTCGTTTTCTTTATCTTTTTTGATGAAGATTAATTTTTATGGACCATTATGTTGTACATCACGGATTGTGCACATATTTCCCTGCTCAAACAGTTGATTTTGAGAAAATGTGCTTCCAAGCCAAGAGCTTATCTTGTCTAATGAATGATATTTACATAGAGATTTGTTCTCATCTCACTTCTCTTGGTCTTTTTTATTTAGTTATTTGTTATGCTACAACTCTGGGGATGCCATGAAAAATATAAAGTCTGTATAAACCATATAATAGCAGGACAGCTTATTATCACTGAATTTTCTTGTTTTTCTCTAGCTTTATTGAGATTTGACACAAAAGGGATATATATGTAAAGAACACAATATGATGTTTGAATATACATATACATTGTGAAATGATTACCATAATCAAGCTATTTAACATACCCAGCATCTCATATGGTTACTTTTTTGTGGTGAAAATACATAAGAACTACCTCTTCTCAAATTTCAAGGTAATAAAAAGTACAAAAGGTAATAAAAAGTGTTGCTGAGGATGTGGAGATAAGGGAACCCTTGTGCACTAGTGGTGGGAATGTGAGTTGGTATGAGCCATTATGAAAAACAGTATGAAGGCTCTTCCAAAAATTAAAAATGGAGCTACCACATGATCCAATAATCCCACTTCTGGGTTGACATCCAAAGGAAATGAAATCATATTGCAGAGATACCTGCACTCCCATGTTCATTTCAAGACATTCACAATAACTGAGATGGAAATTACCTAAGTGTCTAACAAAGGATATGGTATTTACAAATCATGAAATGTAATATGGTATTTATATTCAGTGGAATATTATTCAACTTTAAAATACAGGAAAGTTTCCCATTTACAAGATGATTGAACCTGGAGAACATTAAGCTAAGTGAAATAGGTCAAATATAAAAAGACAACTACTGTATGATTCCCACCTATATGTGGAATCTAAAAAAGTCTTTTCTATAATTCCTTAATATTTTTTTAAGTTTTTATTAAATTCCAGTTAGTTAACATACAGAATAATAATAATTTCAGGTGTATGATATAGTGATTCCACACTTCCATACAACACCTGGTGCTCATCACAACAGATGCACTCCTTAATCCTCATCACCTATTTCCCCCTTCCCACACCCACCTCTCCTCTGGTAACCATCAGTTTGTTGTCTATAGTCAAGAGTTTGTTTCTTGTTTTCTTGTTTTGCCTCCCTCTCTCTTTTCCCCCTTTTCTCATTTGTTTTGTTTCTTAAATCTCACATATGAGTGAAATCATATGGTATTTGGTTTCTCTGACTGACATTTCACTTAGCATAATACTTGTCTAGCGCCATCTATCTTCATGTCGTTGCAAATGGCAAGAATTCATCTCATTTTTTTTTTTAAGATTTTATTTATTTATTCATGAGAGACAGAGAGAGAGAGAGAGAGAGAGATGCAGAGACACAGGCGGAAGGAGAAGCAGCCGATGTGGGACTCGATCCCAGGTCTCCAGGATCACACCTTGGGCTGCAGGCAGCGCTAAACCACTGTGTCACCAGGGCTGCCCAAATTCATCTCTTTTAATGACTGAGTTTTGTGTGTGTATATACATATATAAAACCATACTGTTTTGATCACTACAGCTTTGTAATATAACTTGAAGTCCAGAACTGTAATGCCTCCAGCATTACTTTTCTTTTTCCACATTAGTTTGCCTACTCTCGGTCTTATCTGGTTCCACACAAATTTTAGAATTGTTTGTTCTAGCTGTGAAAAATGCTGATGGTATTTTGATAGCGATTGTGTTAAATGTGTCGATTCGCTTTGGGTAATATAGATATTTTAACAATAGCTGTTCTTCCAATCCATAAGCATGGAATGTTTTCCCATTTCTTTGTGTCATCTTCAATTTCTTTCATCAATGTTTTATAGTTTGCGGTGTAGAGGTCTTCCACCTCTTTGGTTAGTTTTATTACTAGGTACCTTATTTTGTTGTTGTTGTTGTTTAAATAATAAATGCACTTTGAATTGATCTATGGATAAAAACTACTCAGTGCAGGTCAGTAACCATGTCAGTCCCTACCCCTAGAGCCATGTCCTGTACAGTCTTCTGGACCTTGGTTAACAGGCTATTTGCATGATTTCATATCATCCACAGTATTAGAAAAATAGGGCATTATATCAGTTTAGATAAAATGTACTGCTGGCAGCCAAATCCAGTCCCTTATATTCCATATTTTTTATATAGAACTTCTGCTTTGTTGATGTCAGCTTCCATGGCATCTTCATTGGAAGTCTCTTTCAGCTGATTCCAGGCATCCCACTGGCCTTGTCTTTTTCAACAGCCCAGGCTGTTCTGTGTCTATGTCATCCACAGTTGCTTGTTTGTAGTGGCTATAGATGAACAACGTCTCATCATCTACTGGTTTGCAAGGATTCTAGAGAGTCCATGGAGGCAGTAAGGAGTAGAAAGCAATAGCATATGATGTGACTGAGATATCTTGCTGTTTTGGGTGCAGTTGTAAATAGTTTAGATTCCTTAATTTCTCTTTCTGCTACTTCATAATTGTGTATAAAAATGCAACAGATTTCTTTACATTGATTTTGTATCCTGCAACTTTGCTAAATTTGTGTTCGGTTCTGGCAGTGTTTATGGTGGAGTCTTTTGAGTTTTCAATATAGAATATCATATCATGTGCAAAGAGTGAAACTTTTACTTCTTCCTTGCCAATTTGGATGCCTTTTATTTTTATTGTCTGATTGCTGTGGCTAGGACTTCCATTACTATGTTAAATAACAGTGATGAGAGTGGACATCCCTGTCTTTTTCCTGACTCTCGGAGAAATGGAGAAAAAGCTCTGTTTTTCCCCTTTAGGATATTAGCTGTGGGTTTTTCATATATGCCTTTTATTATGTTAAGGTATGTTCGTTTCCTCTATCTCTACTTTGTTGAGGGTTTTTTTTTTATATAATGAATGTATGTGGCATTTTGTCAAATGTTTTTTTTTTTTCCTGCATCTGTTGAAATGATTTTTATCCTTTCTTTAATTACTGTGGTGTATCATGTTGATTGATTCAAGAATAGTGAACCACTCTTGCAACCCAAGAATAAGTCCCACTTTGTTGTGGTGAATTATTTATTTAACATATTGTTAGATTTAGTTTACTAGTATTTTCCTGAGAATTTTTACATCCATGTTCATAAGAGATATTGGCTTATAGCTCTCTTTTTTAGTGAAGTCCTTATCTGGTTTTAATATCAGGGTAATGCTGACCTCTTAGAATGAATTTGGAAGTTTTCCTTCCTTTTCTACTCTTTTGGAATAGTTTGAGAAGAATAGATATTAATTCTTTTTAAATGTTTGGTAGAACTCAACTATGAAGCTCTCTGGCCCTGGAATTTTGTCTGTTGGGAATTTTTTGACTACTGATTCAATTTCTTTTCTGGTTATCAGTCCGTTCAGGTTTTCTATCTCTTCTTGTTTCAGTTTTAGTAGTCTATATGTTTGTAAGAATTTATCCATTTCTTTTAGTTGTTCAATTTCTTGGCATATAGGTTTTCATAATATGCTCTTATAACTGTATTTCTGTGGTGTTGCCATTGTTTCTGGAGATTTTCTCTGACCTTTCTTCTCTTTGTCACTTTTGGTGTCTCTTTTCTACTCAAGGAGCCCCTTTTAATATTTCTTACAGGGCTGGTTTAATGGTCACGGATTCCTTTAGCTTTTGTTTGTCTGGGAAACTCTTTATCTCACCTTCTACTCTGAAGGATATCCTTGCTGGATAATATTCTTGGCTGCAGATTTTTCTCAATCCATATTTTGAATATACCATGACACTCCCTTCTGACTTGCCAAGTTTCTATTGAGAAATCTCCAGGTAGCCTTATGGGTTTCCCCTTGTAAGTCAAGGACTTCTTTTGTTAGAATAGATTTAGGTATTACCTAAGGGATACTTAAGGGAGGAGTGGTATGGGTATTGCAGTTTATATCATCTTTTATCTAGGTTTCTGTTAGGGAACACTATCATACTCATTTTCCTACACTGGACAAATGCCTACTATTAACACTCTCCTTTCCAGAGATATTATGACTCAGATTTAGTTTCCTGGGGCTATAGGATATTTGCACTATCAACTGGGGTTAAATCTTTTCACTGTCCTTTTACTTCTCTTTATCTCAGTGAGTTTCCTTCTTCTTAGAGCCCAGTGTATATGAAATAAAAATAGCACATCACCCTGGATGATTCTTCAACTTCAATTTCCTTCTATTTTATGGTTACAAAACACTGAGTTTCTTTACAGTGGCTTTCCTACTTTTACCATTACCAAACCATTCCATAAGATGTTATCATTTTTAAGAAAAAGATTTTTAATTATACTTCCTAGATAGTGACAATAACATTTGACAAAATATTCATTCTGAAGATACATAGATTATTAATATGAAATAAGCCACCTGGGTGGTTCAGTTGAAAAGCGTCTGCCTTCAAATCAGGTCATGATCCCAGGGTCCTGGGATCAAGCCCCGAGTCAGGTTCAACAGGGAGTCTGCTTCTCCCTCTCCCTCTGCTCCTCTCTCTGCTTGTGCTCTCTCTCAAATAAATAAATAAAATATTTTGAAAAAATGAATGTGAAAGCACTCAGATTTCTCTTTGTCTTAGTTAAGATACCACAGTATTTGGCTAGTTTGCTCCAAAATTATAATCCTATTTTAAGGTTATAATTCTTTCCCTGAAGATGTTTATCTTCCCTATTTTTCTTATTTTGTTTTTACCATCAGTAAGTTTTAATAGAGAATCAGGAGATAAACTGTTTTTATTCAATGCCTTACAGTATCATTGTTTCTGAACACTCATTTTAAGAGTAAATAATCATTTTAAATACATATGATTTATTTCTACCCTCTTTTTTCTATTCATTTGAATACATGACAGCCAACTATAAATGCTCTGAACAATAGTAAATTAATAAATCATTTGATGATATTCTGATTCCTATCTTCCAGCCTGCCTCCACTTCCTATCCTGACTACATGAATGTGAAATAAATGATTGACTATAATTTTAAAAATAAAAGTTTAACAAACTTTAAAAAGTTTTGTTAGGATAAACAGTCAAAGATTTTTGAAAATGAGTTTTCAATTTGTTTAAAAAGAAAAGTGTTTGAGAAAGCATATATTTTGCTCAGTAATAGCCCCCTCTTAATTTCAAGATTAATTTATATCTCCTTCATACATTTCTTATTTATATGCACAGCATTAAAATAAAACTTATTTTGGGGCTATCATGTTGAAGCCCTTTACAGTTGTGTGTGTGTCGGGGGGGTGGGGTGGGGAGTATATAATTCTTTTTTTTTTCTGGAAAAATAATTAGTAAAGAGGAAATAAAAATGAAATAAGGAAATCTTTCATAAATCACAGTATAAATTAGTGTCATGAGTGATTCAAACCAAGCACTACAAGGAAGATAGGGAGAACTGATTCATCCAGCTCTGGAATACTTGAAGAAGAAATTTGAAAAGGTCCTTGCAAAGTACATTTTATATGGATTGATGAAGAGAGCTGGGGTTTGCATGAAAATTTTAAGCAAATGCACAAACAATAAAGTTGAACAAAAGAAGAGACAAAAATGAGCAGAGGTTGAGACAGAATAGATACTGAACACATCTCACTCATATATTTTTCTTTGAATTATCTAAATGCAGGTTTAGTTTTTATCACATATAATAAATGCCTCAAGCAACATTTCTCAAGTAGGAAAATTACCTACATCTAAACATAATTAAGATATACCTTGAGTATATTTAAAATGCAGATTCTTAATTCACATTCTATACCTATTGAGTCAGAGTCTCTGAGTCTGGAATTCAGTTTAATATCTGTACTTGGCACACACACACACACACACACACACACACACACAAATCCAAGTGACTTCTGCCCACTAGAGTTTTAAAACTACTCATGTCTTTGTGTTCATAACAAGATGAGAAATGTTCACTATATTGATTGTGGTAAGTCCAGTCAGTGTGCTGTATACCTTAAACTTGTACAGTGCTCTATGTCATTATATCTCCATAAAACAGAAAGGAGGAAAATAAAAGCATTCATCCAAAGTGTAGTGCACAATCTCTTTAATATTCTTGATTCAATATCTTGTGCAATCTTCATAAGATTCTAAATAAATATTTAAAAGTGGTAATGTTGGGACACCTATGTTGCTCAGTAATTAAGCACCTGCCTTCTGCCCAGGCATTACCCTGGCATCCCAGGATCGAGTCCCGCATCAGGCTCCCTGCATAGAGCCTGTTTCTCTCTCTGCCTAAGTCTCTGCCTCTCTCCGTGTGTCTCTCATGAATAAATAAATAAATAAATAAATAAATAAATAACTTTTTTAAAAAAAGTGGTATTGTTAAGACCTAAACAATTTAGAAGATGTTTCCTAACTGAAGCTGGTTTTCTTAGAAATAGGAAGTATATTTGAATTTACATATCAGGAGAATGAAGACCA
This sequence comes from Vulpes lagopus, assembly GCF_018345385.1. NCBI lineage: Eukaryota > Metazoa > Chordata > Mammalia > Carnivora > Canidae > Vulpes > Vulpes lagopus. Next base: position 16,205,428 of record NC_054843.1, on the reverse strand, counting down.
AAACTCTCCTTAAATTTTTAACAAAGATAATTTTCTTAATCTATAATAATTTTAATAGTGCATTGACTGTGCATTGCTTGCTAATTTTAAAGTTAATAAATCTACCAATGAATCTACAAATCCGTGTTAACAAATGATTATATTTTAGCAACAGAGAGTTGATGCAGAAGGATAAGATTTGTATAAGTCATAAAACTTCATCCAGGAGTTTACAGACTAGTTGAGAATATAAGAGAAAACTTGAAAGAGTAGAAGAAAGTTGCATGATATTAATTTTAAATTCAGAGGTTAAGGAGGAACACAGAGGTTTGTTTGTTTTGTTTTGTTTTGTTTTGTTTTTTTGTAGTAAAGTCGAATTTCAGTAAGTCACTGAGCTAAGATCTAGATTATATGACTTACCCATTACAAAAAACACCAAAATAGTCACTATCCCATAATTTAGAGGAAAAAATAGCAATTGTTTCATAATAATCTAGTACTTGTCATTTAACTTCTTCTAGTTTAACATGGGATTTCATAAAATATTATACTTCAATAACACTTCATCTAAATTTCATTTTCAGTAAATCTAATTTTCTTACTCTTATAAAAGTTGTCCGTAGTGCTGAGCAAACAAGAAACTGGCTTCTAGATGATGCTTGGTCTCGTTCCCACTTATTTTAAAAATTTGATCTTTCTTCAGAGGATAAGTTTTGCTGTCATATTATGACAATATATGGAATATCTTTAATTTGAATTTATTTAACATTCTTTTTTATTTGAAATAAATATTGCTGAATTTTTAACATCAATTTAAATCTGAGAGCCTTAATATGGATTCCTGCAATTTTATATTTCACTTTTATATTTCTGTTATTATTAGGGGGCAGAAATAGCTAATTTACACTGCATTTTAGCATAATCTAGAATGTAGTTAAAGTCAAAGCAAGTTAATACATTTGCTTATTTCTCCTTTATTTTTAGATTACAGGCTTATATACTTTTAGATCAAGGCTTAGGTGTCCCCTTGATTCAGATTTACCTCTTTCTATTTGGTAATTTTGATATATTAAGAACAGAAAAGTAGACTAATGATAAATATTAAGATAAAGAGACATACTGCTGACAAATGGGGCCAACTTCCAAACTCATGCTCTTGGGACTGCTTCCTCATCTAAAAATTATTTATTGTAGTTGATTGAATTATTATAATTTTCTTTTCAATTATGTCTCCACTTAGCAATTGCATAGAATTGAAGAGCAGTTGCATTCCAATTGAAATTATTTCTGATACTACTTGCTGTAGGGCAAACCCATTGCACTAGGTCCATCAGGTATGTATGTATGTATGTAATTACTCTAAGGTGTATTCAGGTAAGTAACTAGTGCATGAATCCAAGGAAGGCAGTAGAGACTGGTATTTCTCTAATTCTCTTTTCTAGTAGATACTGAAGGAAAACATTTTTATTACTGTGTATATGATACACCTAAGTGTTTGGACATGTGTTCAATACAGACATGCACACAAGTCCCTCTATCTAAGTCAAATAGTAATGACTTGATTATTAATTCTAAATTATGTGTTTCACAGCACAGACTATCAGTGAGAAGTTCTAGTTTATTATTTTAGACAGTAAGTAGCCAACATGTTCAGGAATTCTAGGTTTGCATCTCAGCCATGGAAATATTTAGCAAGTTTTTGAACAAGCTGAGTGTTCATTTCCCAGAATTAATGAGCAATGATTATGAAGCTTATCTTCTCAACACTGGAGAATCCCCACTTGGCTCTCAGGACTCTAAAGCAATCCTATGACCATGTACTCTCATCAACAATGTACAGAATGCAGTTTTACTAAATAGCAACATTAGTAAAGACACTGAACTTCTCAGGTGGGAAAAAATGTTAATTTTGGCATGGAATGTCTTAGCATCTGGACAAGTCTTACCATTTCTTAATCCATAGTTTGCATATACTCATGTGACAATTTTGAAAGTCTACACCCAGGAAGCTGGCAAAAGATACAGCCAGGAAATTATATATGGAGAAACAAATCAATATGTACATTTTTAAATGACTTTTTCTAGAGCCTATCTTCAAAAGTTAAATATTGAAGTAGAAAGAGACTGATATTTTATTATTAAACAATTTTTATGAATAACAAAGGAAATTATGAAATCTTAGCTGTCTTAGCTGTAATGATTAAGAGAAATTTGAATGCTGATTACTCACTGATTTCCACCAACTCAATTATGTCAGTGTGTAGAATTTAGGCATAACTAAGCTTTCCCTAAGTTGTCTAAGAAGGAAATTGTGAGAGAGAACTTAAAAACATGAGGCAATAAAGATACTGCATAATCTTATACCTTTATAATTTTAAGTTAAGATTGAAAACAAAATTGAATTAAACTGTTATAGATAAAGTAGAAAAACATGGCAGTCTAAGTATACTTTGGGGTTTTACATGCTTAAAAGTATCCTAGTAGCCTTTTAGATTTCTAAACTAGCTGGCCCTTTATCCTTGTTGTTTATCTTGTTGCCTTACTGTACCATGGAGCTTACCAAGATGACCTCTAAGTGTTCCATGTTTGCTTTCATGAATCTTATAGACATTCCTGTAAAATTAGTGTTCTCTTAGTCTATGGCCAGCTTTCAACTACTGGTGTGTTGCTTATCTTTTGGACATTTTTCTTTGGGAAGCTGCGAAGAAATTTTGTGACTCTCAAATTGCTTATAAGTAAGATAATCTCAAATTTAGTGAGAATCCAAAGACAGTATGTGTGTAGGTTGATTTTCCAGCTCTGAAGTCAAACTGTTAGGGTCCAAATCTTGATGCCATCTTTTTCTTTTTCTTTTTTTTTTTCTTTAAGATTTTATTTATTTATTCATGAGAGAGAGAGAGGCAGAGAAGCAGGCTCCATGCAGGGAGCCTGACGTGGGGCTCGACCCCCGGTCTCCAGGATCATGCACTGGGCTGAATGAAGGTGGCACTAAACCTCTGAGCCACCCGGGCTGCCCGATACCATCATTTTCTGATTAGTTTTGTTTACTTACACTCTCTTGCTTTTCTCTTGTCATCTGCAAAATAAATATGATAGTAATAGTAACTCTATAAATTATCAAGTGAAGGTTAATTTAACTAATAAATTAAATTTGCTTACAGCAGAGGTTGGTGCAAAGCAAGTACACAGTAGGCATCATTAATATTACATTGTTTTATTTTGCATGATGAGGCAGCAAATAGTTATTAAATGCTTAATCTTAAATAAGGAACTTTAATAGAAACAGAAATTAAAATATACTTATTGGCATAGGCTATTAGGAATATAAAGTTTCTTTTTTTTTTTTAAAGATTTTGTTTTTATTTATTCATGAGAGACAGAGAGAGAGGCAGAGACACAGGCAGAGGGAGAAGTAGGCTCCTCACAGGGAGCCCGATGTGGGACTTGATCCTGGACCTCGGATCACACCCTGAGCTGAAGGCAGTTGTTCAACCGCTGAGCCACGCAGGGTTCCCAGGAATATAAAGATTTAATCTCACTGTTTCTTAAGTGGATTTGAGGCAGATGAATGTATACATATTTTAAAACACATTATCATAGGGTCACCTGGGTGGCTTAGTCAGTTGTGCATTTGCCTTCAGCTCAGGTCATGATCCTAGGGTCCTGGGATTGAGCCCCATGTCCAGCACCATGCTCAGTAGGGAGTCCTTCTCCTCCTCTCTTTGACCCTCCTCCCTGCTCATGCTCTTGATCTCTCTCACTCTTTCTTTTTCAATAAATAAATAATCTTTTTTTAAAAAATTAAAATACATTATCACATAGTTGAGAAAATACTTCCTATTACAACAGCACCTAGTACATTAGTAAAAACTGATTGAATACAACCTAAATATTAACACAGATTATTGCTTAATTACCAAAAAGAAAAGAAAAAGACAAATATAAAAAAAAAACCAAGAAGAAAAATCCATAGTGTCAAGAAAACACCAAGTCTGCTCACCTACTCTTTTCATTATTCTTCAAATTTACCACTTATAAAAAACTAAATGAGATCAATTTTGCTGAAATGCACAGAACATTGTCTGGCATCTCATAGATATTCCAGAATGCTCATCTCTGTGCTTTACTCTCAACTGGCTGGGTGTAGCATTATGGAGGCCGGTGATATTTTGGCACCACTAGGTGAATTAGGTGACAGTTTTATTTTACTCACTATGGAAATTTTACAAATTGAAGTAGAGGTTCATCTGCTGTGTGAATGGGTTACATGGGACTTGGTAGAAGACAATGGTTAAAAAAGAACATTCAAGAGCCAAACCATTTGGGTTCATCAGACTGGATCATTCATTGGCTCTGAGAGGTTAGGCCATTTATCTCTCTTTCTGAGCTTTCCCTTGTGAGGATCAGAAGAGTTAATATATAAAATATCGCTTATAGCTCCTCAGTTTAATAATTAGAGAGTTTGCCATTATCTTATTACTATTATCATCATGATCATTATGAATTACCCCAACTGTCCTTATCAGAGAAAGTCAAGTGGAAAGACTGATATTCTACTTCTCAAGGGAAAAAAAGAAGTACATTAGAGCTAAAAAGCATTTAACTCTGATGCTTGAGTACTCAAAAGATTTTTGTTTATCTCTTTGCTCATATTTTCTTTATTATTTAGTCTATTTTTTTCCTTTACTCAGGGGTTTTGGTATTGGGTAGTGGTTCTGCTAGACTGGTCAAGGTTCATACCACAGGCAGTGGATTTTATCCAGCTAGTTCCTGGTTTCCTCCTTTTTTAAATAAATCAGATTCATGGCTGAGGTTGATAGGAGGGCTTCTGTCCATTGGCATATGGCGTTGTAGCCACAGGCCTCTTATTAAAGCTTGAGAGAAAATGGTGATTACTAGTGTTTGTGGCCAAATTTTGTGCATGCCTACCCACTGGGTTTGTTTGGATACCAGGAAATTATGGACTGTATGATTCGAATTAGGATAAGATATTAAACCTTTGGAGCCATTCTGTAGCAGAGACTGTGCTGTAAAAGAATATTGGAAAGTACCCCTTTGACCAAGTCAGTGAGATTAGCTTAGTCATGAGAATTCCAAGTAAGTTTTCTGACCTTGAGATGTAGATACAGCGCCAAAAAATATCCTCAGGAGACCAAGGAGAGATGCTGATCTTTACTTTAATGAGAGGGTTTCAGTGCTAACGTAGTCATCTAACTCAAACCCATCATTTCCAGGCCTTAAACATTCTAGCTACTTGTCTCAGAAAATGGAAGAAATTCCCTCAATATTATCAGAAATGTTGTGTCATGCCTGTCCTTTCAGTTCAGACACTTACTTCATTTTCTTCCTTTAATAAAAATGTTTTTATTCAACTTTCTATAACATATTCTTTAGGTAGTCATGACTGATAATAGCCCTTAATTGTGCCGGATGCCCCAGGATTCCATTTTTGTGTAATTTCCATGGCAATGTGCATATGCCGACTGTAGCCCATCAATCTGCACCTCCACTCCTGGTGGCTTGGTTCTTCCTGTGTTAAACCACTTCCTGCCTTTTGTGGTGGTTGTTTTCTTTTCACCTAGCAAAGTAATTACTGTCACCTTGGAAATTAAATGCAAGGACAAAATGCTTTAATGGCTCTAATATTCAGAAGACACAATGTCTTTTCATACAATTTCATATGTGAGAGAAAGAACAACACCATTAATTAACTCAGTTGATTGAGTTTTGTCTGTGTAATGGGCAGGACATCAAGAAAGGTGTATGTCTTGCTGTGGAAGTAAGAGCAGATGCTGAGGCAGGGCTCAGTGGTTCTTTTTCAGCCTGTGTGGACTTCACTTGCATCCTAGAATAATTGTTGCCCTCTTTTTGAGGTAAAGGGTCATGTTTTATTCAGCCACAAAGACAACTTTTACCAGGATACTAAATATCTATCGGCTATTATCCTCTCTCATGAAAAGTGTAATACATTGATGGGATGAGAACTGGGTATTATACTTTATTTTGCCAAATTGAATTGAAATAAAAAAAATTAAAGAGTATAATACAAAGAACTTTTGATTAATTTTTGAGGCAATAGGGTATTCATTTATTTGTCTATGGCTACATTAAGCTTGTGTTTTAAAATTTTCATAAGAACTTGATGAACCTCTTTGTTTCTATATAAGCTTTAACTTTCCCTCTTTAAAAAAAAAATATTTATTCATTTCAGAGAGAGAAAGAGAGCATGTGCAAGATCAGGGGGAGGAGAGAGAGAATCTTAAGCAAGCTCCGTCATGGGGCTCAGTCTCATGACCCTGAGATCATGACTTGAGCCAAAACCAAAAATCAGATTCTCAACTGACTGAGTCACTCGGGCACCCCTAAACTTTCTCTTTTTAAGTCCTGTATACCAATCATAGTCCTATGTAACATCTTGCTAGATTGTTTTACAAAGGATGGCCTATTCTGGCATGACTTTGTGCTAGGATTCAGATGCCTAGTGCCCAGTTTCCAAGTTATGTCTCAACCTGAAACAAGGTAGCTTTGGTAACATCCCTATTATCTGTCCTTCATATGTGTCTTCAAACCCATAGCTTCCCAGATTATGAATGAACTGTGCATGCTGCTTGCCAGCAGACTTAAGAGAGATTTTCACAAGCCAATGCCAGCCTGATGTAGGACCCAGCAGTATAAGACATCATAACAGACACCCATGGATACTGGGATTAAAATCCCTTGAGAAACATCTTTCTTTGACCCACACACACTGTGACTTGGACAGTTCTATTCATGTCTGAGCAAGAGCATGAGTGAATGGATCCCCTTACTTACATAGTTATTTCTATGTTTCTTTCTTCATCATGAGGGCTACGAAGAAAGCATCAGACTACGTGGGACAATGTTTGTTGGCTAGTTTCTTGTTTTCTTTTGTTTTTAATAATAAGGCCACATATCTAGTATACAATCTCCCTAGGGCTTCCTTAACAAATTACTACAAACTGTCTGGCTTAACCATAGATATTGATTCTCTTACAATGTCAGAGGCCAGAAGTCTGAATCGGGGTGTTAGAAGGCCACGTTAAAGTCTTAATTCTGCATTAAAAAAAAAAGATACTCTTTTTTTTAGATTAACTGTCCAACTGAAGACACAAAAGGTCAGCACACTTTCTGACATCTTAATTCTTCTCTCTTGATAGAAAACAGGGCCCTTTAAAGCAAGTATCCATCCACAGAATAGATACTGTCGATAATAAGTATACTGAGAGTAAGCCCTCTCCGATCAGGGGGTTGGATGCTGTAGAATCCCAGTTTCAACTCTTTTCATGAAAAATCAAAAATCAAGTATGATCTCCATGCCTAATCTGAACAAGCAGGACATGTTCTTCAGCAGCCTTCCTCCACGACTGGGACTCAGACTTCTAATAGAGTACTATCCAACTCCTAACATCAAAAGGAAAGTCTTGGTCCTCTTTGTCCATCTCCTTTAGGTTACGGTACTCTACGTTTTCAATTTGCCCTTTGTAACTCTATTTTTTTTGCCCTGGGAAGCTGACTTTGTGGGCTGTCTCAAAAGGCTGCCTTAACCCTGGCTTCTAATTGGCTTCAAACTGCCTGTGAGAAGCACTAGCAGGAGAATGGAAGGTGGGAAAAGAGTGAGAGGGTATTTATTGAGTTCTCTCCTGTTGGATATCAGTAGGCTGACTGTGCTGCTTTACCAAAAGCCACAGCTTCTCCTAGGCACCCCACTGGGTGCAGTCTCTTTTTCAAACAGTTCTGTTAAATGTTTCTTCTTCTAACCTTTCCAGGCCAACGAATAAATTTTCCTTGCCAGAGTTCACTGGTTTGTCCCTGTTTGGTTTCACTAAACTGTGCCATAACTTTGCAATTAGTCTCTTTATTAAATACTCATCAATTACCTAATTTAAGTATCACCTTTCTTTCCTTCCGGCAACCCAGACTAATGAAGATTGCTAGACCAGAAAACAGGGCTTTAATTTTATTGATTTATTCCTGCATGTATGCATCAAGCTTGTTATGCATCGAGTCAACCACTTCTGCCTTTCTTTTTTTCCCTTTTATTTTTAGATATAATTCACATTTCTTCAAGTTCACACCTTGAAAGTGTACAATATGTTTAGATATTCACATGGTTGTGTGATCATTACCACACTCTAACCCCAGCACATTTTCAACATCACCCAAAGAAACTCGGTAGTCACTGGCATTTGCTCCCTATCCACCCATGCCATAGCTCCTGGAAACACTAATACACTTTCTATAGATTTGCCTCTTCTGAATATTTTATGTCACAGGATAATACGAGATGTGACCTTTTGTGTCTGGCTGCTCTCACTTAGCATAATGTTTTCAAAGTCCATTCATGTTCTGTCATGTATTAATTAGTACTTCACTCCTTTCTATTGCCAAATGATGTTCCATTATATGGATATACCACTTTTTATTTATACATTCATCAAATCATGGATATTTGAGTTATTTTCACCTTTTAGCTATCATGACTAATACCACTATGAACGTTAATGTACAAGTATTTGTGTAAACAAATAGAAAAATGTTGTCAGTTCTTTAGTGTATATACCTAGGAGCAGAATTTCTGGCTTATATGGTAATTCTACATTTAATTTTATTTAGAATTTTCAGGCTCCGTTTTAAAGCACCTTCATCACTTTACATTCCCACAAGCATTTCTTTTTTTAGGAATATGAAATTTCCCAGATGAATTCTCACTTTATCTAAATTACCATGAGAACATTCATAGAATTTCCTTATAATTCTTATTTATATAATCTCAATAGTGATATTCCTCTTCTTATTCCAGATTTTAGTAATTTGCATCTTGCCTCTTTTTATAATGGCCATTTTGGCTACAGCAGAGTCAATTTAGATAATCTTCCCAAAGAATTATCTTTTGGCTTTGTTGATTTTGTCTATTATTTTTCTATTCTCTGTTTTATTTATTTCCACTCCAGTCTTTACTGTCTCCTTCCTTCTGGACCCAATAATTCATCCAGTCTTTGCTAAGGGTATCTGTGTGCAGTTGGGGCACACCTCCAACTCCCAGACAGGCAGTTGAAAACTCTGACCTTGTCCTCACTTCTTGCTTTCCCAGGGCCTCCTGGTTGGTAAGCCCATGCTGAGAGCTTAGGTTTTCTCATACACAGCTTCTTGAAAATAGAAGCTCTGTTTGGAATGTACACCACCATATCCCTGTGTGTGGACTTTTAGATCCTCAATAACATGCCAGAACTTTTGAAAATCCTTGTTGACATCTCATTTTATAACTTTCTCTTTTAAGTGTTATGCCTACTTATGATTTGTTCTAACCATTATCTCCTACCTCAGCCTTCCATGAAGTTAAAATATTGCCTCTAAATATTTTCAACAAGTATCCCAGAGAAAAGGCTTTTCACACTGGGTAAGTTCCAAGTTAGGTCACATGAAGACAGAATTATAAGTGGGGTTTCCCACTGAACCACCTACCAGGTCAAATAATGATAGTTCTCTGGGAATGATACTGGTGGTTGCCACGCTGCCAATGTTCATGATTGAAGGCTCTTTGTTTTTGTCTACCCGGGTACTTAGAAAGGGGCATGAGAATAGAGCAAACTAAAATATCACAAAGTTCACAATTCTTTCTATTATTAAGATGATACACACACACGAGTTTCTGGAGTCTTAGAAGCCTTTGGTTAATTTCCAGAGTTAAAAAAAAATTAGTTCTGATTATTTCTGCCATTCTTTCATTGTCTGTATGAAGGAAATTATTTTCAGAGGCTTTTTCTCTCACTGATATCATTTATCTTTCATATCACAATAGAATTTTATACCACTAGAAATGAAATATTTTTATTAGCACTTGCAAGTAAGTACTAATTATAAGATAAAAATAAGTTTTATTTCATATATATGATTTAAATCCAATTTATACGTAAGACTTAATCTTCAGCTTAACATCTTGGGAAATGTTCTTCAGTATTCATAAAGCCATGGTGTTTTTTCCTAAGTAACAGAATTTAACTGTAATTGGATACAGTTCTGATCCTTACTACTTTTCTCCAAAACATATCTTTCCTCTAAACTCTCTGATAATTTATAGTTATCTGATGCTTATGATTATCTTCTGTCTGAAGTTTAACACTCAAGAGATGACTTACAAGCCTATAAGTATTTTGATGTATATCTCCTATAAATTAGGTATGGTAGCCACATATTCTATGAAGTTGAAACAATTCCTTTCTTTCTCTCAAACTTACAGGTTCCTGGTAAGCACTTAAGTGATGTTGTTTGCTTTGGCTACATCACACCATACTAGTCTCAAGTCTTTTTTAGGGTATGATTTCTGAAATTGCATATTCCAAACCTAGAAGGCAGTGCTCATATGCCCCAAAGTGGATTCTATACATATTTTGTATTTGATAAGCCCATTTTAGTAATGTATGTTTTCCTTTTAGTCACTGGACAGGAATGTAAAGCCAAGATCTTCATGAAAAACACATTCATGTTTAATTCCTTGTGTGTTATTGCCAAAGGAAAGTAATCTCTGTAGATGAATGTCTATTTCATTATTTTTCCATGAGCACCATCAAATTTCCTATTTTGCCATTTTTAGACGAGGGTCTTCCTAGGGGATTATCTTCTAAGAGCAATATGATACTGACTTACCCCTTTCCCCTTAATCACAGAGTGTGATAGAATTTTCAAACTTCTTCATAGAAATTAGTGAGTGACTAATTATAACTATCTCAACCTAGAAATGCTCTGCCACAGTCACTACAAAATATATCATATCTGTCACCAGCATTACCAGGATAACTACTAAGAGAAAAATTGATTTATTTATGTCAATAATAGCTGCCTAAATGGAAATCACTCATTTGATAAACATTAGAATATAAGCTCCATGTAGTATTTATGTTTCATTCAGCACCAGGTTACCAGACCTTAAGCACAATTCCTTATGCATGATGGTATCCAAAAGCATAGGGTAAATGATTCCAATGCTCGAACTCTATTCCATTAACTCAAACATAATTTGCCTCTTGATCACAGGATCACATTCTCCTGCCTCTGTATTTTTCCCATAATAATACTGCAAATATCTTCAAAATTTTGCAATTTATAAAAGTACTTAAACACTAAATTTTCCTACCTGAGGCCACTCTGGAGTGGCCATGCATTCTTTTTTTTTTTTTTTTTTTTTAAGGTTTTATTTATTTATTCATGAGAGACACACAGAAAGAGGGAGGCAGAGATAGAGGCAGAAGGAGAAACAGGCTCCATGCCTGATGTGGGACTTGATCCTGGAACCCCGGGTTCAAGACCTGAGCCCAAGGCAGACACTCAACCACTGAGCCACCCAGGTGTCCCATGGCTGTGCATTCTTATCATAGTTTTACTGATAATCACATTTAGAGGTGGAGAGTTTGAGTGGGATTTATCTAAGAGTCACAAGGTGAGAAAATGTGAAGAAGATGATTCAATCTCAGGGTTTATGACCTCTGAGGCTCTGTGTATTTCATTATATCCATATGCTTTCAATAACATTTTTCAAAATTTGCAATGTTATCTTTCTAATATTTACTTTATAAGATCCCTTGATTTCTGCTCTTTACCTAGCTTTGGATAGAGACAAGGTTTTGCTGATCTAATGTATAGTAAATCACCCTAAAACTTGGTAACTTAAAAAATATATTTATTATAATGTAGATTAACTGAGTTTAGCTTACCTCTTGCTTGAAGTATCTCTAAGATGACAGTCAGAGGGTGACCAAAGGAGAGTCACTTGAATGTTCGACTGAACTGGGCCATCCAAGAGTTTCTTCAATTACATGTCTGCTACTTATGGTAAGATTTCTGAAAGAGCTAGTGAAAGAGCTTTATTTTTCATAGCTTGTTTGAGTTTCCTAACAGCTTGGAATATCAGAGTAGTTGAAAGTTTTAAATGGCAGCTGGCTTCTCATAGAGTACACACTCCAAGAGAACAAGGAAGAAGCATGTCACATTCTATCGTCTAACCAGTACCAGGTCTGAATCTTTGTGGGTAAAGACTATACAAACATGTGAATACTGAAAAGTAAGGTTTTTGGGGGGCCCTCTTTAGAAATTAGCTATCCGAGGCAGCATAATGATGAGCATATGTATGTAGAGCTGGGTAACCACTTTCCTTACCTGTAGAGTACATTTGACTTGTTTATTGGATGACCTTGGGAAAGTTACTTGATTTTTCTTGGCCTTAGTTTCTATACTTTTTGAAAATATACAAATTGTTTCCTTACTCAGTTCATGTACATTATAAATCATATTTAGATGAGGTAATCAGCAAGAATAAACTGCAAATTGTGAAATCATTTTTCACAAATCAAATTGTGATCTCATTTTTTTTTAATATTGGCATGGGAGCCAATGTTGAAGAAGTTTTCCTCTTTGAAAACCAACACTTTCTTTACTGATAATTTCTCTTACTGATAATTTCTCCATCCTTAGTCAATTATAAATTTTAGGTCCAATTGCATCATGTGAACCCATAGTCTTCTCTACCACCCCTGGACTCCATGATCATGTGTACTCAAGAGACAGATTAAAAGAGTCAATTCACTTTCCAAAGCAACCAGAGATGGCTAATTATTTCTCCCTCCCTCCTTCTATATCAAAATCTCTCAAATCTGGTAAAAAAAAAAAAAATAGAAGCCTCAAGAACTTGCCTGGACAAAGTTATAAATTCACCACATTTACCTAAAATCATCTCAAGAATTATTCCAACAGTTTCTTTTAGGATCAACAGTTTTGAATTAGATTGATTCCAGTAACCTGAGAAGGAAATGATACCTATTAAACAGCTAACACAATCCCAGGAGTTTTCACCTAATTGTTTAATTATCATTATCATTCACTCTAAGTTAGGGAAAAATGAGGACCTGAAGGTATAGAAAATAGGACAGTATCAGGTACATTTATTTGAAGGGAGAAAGGCAGAAAAATGGGGGAGGAATGAAATGAATCTGAGGAGGCTTAGATTTTGAAGATAGCAATTCAATAGACTAAAACTCAATATAAAAAGAACTTTTAGATCCTGAACTAATCCTTAAGGCCAAACTTAATCACTGATTTCTTTCACTCATTGTGCTAAGAGATATCTGAATTATAGTTCTTCCTTTGAAACAAATGCTGATGGGAATGATTCAGTAAAGGGAGAAATCATGGGGAAGAACCCAGAGAGAATAATTTTTAGGAAAATTATAATAATAAATATAATAATTATAATCCCATTTAATAATATAATGGGATGTTGTTCGGTCTTTGTCAGGAAAACTGACAGACTCACCACTCTTAAAGGAAGGAAATCGAAGGGTGTGATTTCAGATACAGGTATGTTGATAGATTTGGTGGTGGGCACATCAGGAAATTCTGCTTTGATTGATTTAATTTTCTTAGTGAAATGAAAATTCAGGCCATCGCCTGAGAGAGGAAAGGGAATAAGTGCTGGAGGTTTAAGGAAGGAGAGGAAAGTGTAAAACTCTGAAGGATATTTATGTCAAATAGGACCAAACAAGGGGATTAGTGTGGATGGTGGAAAAAAAAGGGGGGGGGGGGTTTGCCTTTCTCAACTCTGGAATTACATGCTACACTGGGCTGGAGCTGCTAATAGCCATCTTTCCAAACATGTGGAAAAGTGTGACTGAAAATAAAGCCAGCACTGAGAAAAGCAGCCCATATATAGAATAAGGGATATAAAATTCTCACGATAGCTTTTAAGGACATGGAAGCAGCCAGGCTTGAACACAGAATTCCCCCTGAGCTTTTCTAGTTCACAAGTTCACATATTTCTTTTTTGATCAAGTTTGTTTGAGATTTTGTGCTTTTGGAGAGGGTTTGTTGTTTTGTTTTGTTTTGTTTTGTTTTGTTTTGTTTTGTTTTTGTTACCTGCAGTTAAAAGAGTACTTAAGACATCAGTTAATGAGGAGTATTAGGTCTTAAAAATAAATTTTAAAAATGACAAAAATGGCTGTATAAAAAGATAATCCAGCAGCCTGATTATCTGGGTGGGTTTTAGAGTTGGAAAACTGAATATGATTCCTGGCCATTGCCCCTCAATGAGGTGTGTAAACTTTGGATTTGCTTAATCTCTCTGAGCTTCATATCTTCACCTGTTAATTGGATGTAATCATGGTAAGAACTACCAAATATTAAGTCTTAAACATTATACCAATGTCTTATTCACATCTTAAGTCGTCCAAATCTCCAGTGAAAATTCTCCAATTTTACACGTGAGGAAAGTGAGATTAAGAAAGTCCGTAATTACCCTAATATTCACAACTAGTAAAGTGGCATTGAACCCACGGTTATGCTACCTCAACCGTAGAGTGACCATGTTTGAGTTCACTTGGGACTAATTCCAGTCTATGCCTATGGTACCTGCATTCCATCTGATCAGCACACCCTTTCACTTGAAAAAAAATTCTTAGCTTGGACTATAAATTATATGGTTATTACTGCACGCTGGGTTTCTCAAGAAGCAGGCTCTGAGGTCAGAGATAAGCCTGGAGGAAGTTTACTGGGGAATGCTCTCTGGATCTCTACCAGAGGGGAAAGGAAAAGAAGCAAGATTCCACAGAGAGAGGGAAAAAAGCCTCAGCCAATCCCAGATAGAGCTCCAAAGCTGCAAAGGCCCTTTGGAATTTTTATATTTGGAGCAAGGGTCTAAGCTGTTACCACTGTATCATTACACTCAATGCATGGGGTCCAGTCCCCAGAAGGAGAGTGATCTTGGACAAGACAGTACTTTTACTTGAAGACCATTTTTTTAAAGATTTTATTTATTTATTCACGAGAGACACAGAGAGAGAGAGGAGCAGAGACACAGGCAGAGGGAGAAGCAGGCTCCATGCAGGGAGCCCAACGTGGGACTCAATCCTGGGTCTCCAGGATTACACCCTGGGCTGAAGGCGGAGCTAAACTGCTGAGCCACCCAGGCTGCCTTTGAAGACCATTTCTCCAGAGAGTTGACAGCCAAGAGCTTTTCTGCTGGCAGCATTCCCAATAAAAAGAATAGGGGGAGTAAGTCCTTCAGAAGAAAGACTGGATATCATGTCACAGCATCCACCATAGCTATAAACTTTCCTTACACGTAAGGCGCTGCCTCTAGGCAGTGGTTTCTCTATAAAGCTTTTCTGAGGATTAATGAAAATATATCTGCACTATATTTAAGAGTATATGATGTATATGATATATTCATACATATTTACATTTATATGTTTATGTATAAATATACATTTATGTATATATATTCAACAAATGGCAGCAGTAATTTAATTCAATATTGCATAGTACATTTTATAATGCACTATATGTGATCTATATTACATTATAATAATATGAATAGTATTATAAATTTATCACTTTAAAACCAGAAGTCTGAAATAAGAGAAAAATAGGATTTAAAAGAAATTTTAGAAAAAAAAAAAAATAAAAAAATAAAAGAAATTTTAGGAATTTGTTTACTTTGAAGGATTGCCAAGAATAGCCCAGCACATTGTCCTGTCATATGATTTGTCACAAAACCTAAGAACTGATGAGGGCCATTTGAGCACAAGAATCTAGATATGAATAACTTAAAAGAACTTCATATGAAGACTAGTGGTAAAGGGAGTTTGTGTGAGTGGGCAAGCCATATGGCTGTTAAGTGCACCAGTGAAATCTATTATTCTCATCCTCTAAAGCTTTGAAACCATCAATGTCTTTAAAGACAAAGAGGGGAAAATGTTTTCCCCCTACCTTATTACTGTCTTGTTTAAGAGCAAAGCCCAAAATTGAAGTAGACAGGAAGGAGGTATATTTGGGAACCCCATTAAGCAACTTGGTTGACCATGTCTGCATTCTCACTGTGGTATTTGTTAACTCTACTCTTAAAAATGTGTGGGGATAACCAGGGCCTTCAAATAAACATATTAGTAGTAAAAGTTAAAGTCTATCTCCAATTAATCTGACATGATTTCAAATAAGGACAGCCCAACACTCCAGGGAATAGGCGGTAGGGTCTTTGGAGTATGCACACCCAGAACTACATATTTGGAATTTCCAAGGAAAACAACTTTAAAAGTTTTCCTTAGCATTTTAACATCCTTCCATAAGGAGCATCTCAGGTACTATATTTACTACCTACTTTCATGTAGTAGCATCTTTGGCAATATGTCAACTGTTGGCTGACCCTCCCTTGCTCCAAGTGTGGCTGGCTACTTCTGTCATCTCTTGCACTTCTGCTGAACAAGACTATGAGATTAGTTTTTAGAATATAGGTAACTCTTAACAAGTTTGGAAGGCTTAATTGAAGTCCATTCATATACTGAGTGCATAAATTTGAATGAAATTTAATGTTCAATTAGTAAATAATTTATTTTTAAAAAGGATTTTATTAATTTGTTTGAGAGAGAGAGAGAGTGCATGCATGTGCAAGTAGGGAGAGGGGAGAGGAGATGGGGGAGGGACGAGTAGACTCTGCACTAAGTTCTGAGCTTTTTCAGGGCTCTCAGGACTCAGATCATGACCTGAGCTGAAATCAAGAGGCAGATGCTCAACCCACTGAGCCTTCCCAGTGCCTCTGACAAATAATTCAACTCTTACTTCAGTTTTCATTACTTGAACTCACATGAATTTTGTCTCAATTTTAATCCCTGATTCTATAAATTTTTCAGTGGTTGCTTTGGATAATAGGTATGTTTTGGAATGTACGTCTGAGTTTTCAAAAGGAAAGTAAAATGAAAGGTGATATTTTTTCTTGGAGTAGAATTCATATAAGTCATGTAGTATAAATAAAATTGATTCAAATTTCCATATTGGCTCTGATTGATGAAAAAAGATAAGATATTTTCAAACCTATCTTAAAAATAAACATACAATGGATTTTACTCTCAGGATACCTTTTCATGGTTTCCGTCTCTGGGAGAGAACATGGCATTATTAAACCTTATGAACCCTTGACCCTGGTTCATATAAAGACAGTAAGAACAAGTCCCAGTTATTAAAGAAATCTTGACATAGACACATTCTTTCTTTTATAGTGAGAAATAAAAAAAAGTTTCCTTTACTCTAGGGAGAGGCTATTAAATCTGAATATTACAATGTTCTCTAAGGGGGAGAGAAGTTCATTTTCACACTCTAAGGGAAGTGTATGGTTCACTCAAAATTACACAAAAGGTGTAAATTTTTTCACATAAATGCACAATATGGAGGCTATTTGTGATGTTATAAAGAGTAATAAAAAGTAAAAGCAAAATATGTCTGTTAAGAATATAGACCAAGTATTCTTCCTATAAAAGGAAAAATGAGAAAAATTCCTATTAGACTAACTTCCAAATATTTATTATTTTAATTATTATATGAAGGGGCCATTGCATGTTATAAAAAGTAAAATTTAGTCAGGTAACAAATCATTCAAGCATGTATAATACATCCAAATAATTTATTTTACTACAAATGACAGGAACTGACATATAGATAACATTTACTCTCAATCTTTATTTGAGGAAGTTTAATTTTGGGATGTTGTAAAAAGTGATGGGTAAATGTTATTTAAGAATGTGTCCAAAAAAAAAAAAAAAAAGAATGTGTCCTTCTTGTCTCTTCCTATGGTTTTACATACAAAAATATGAGAAATCTATACAACTTTGTAAATGCTGAATTTGTTTTCCTATAACACAACTAGTGTTATAGTGATGATTGTTTTGCTATTTATACCAATTTATAATATCAATCTGTATCAATCTTGCTTACACCCCAAAGCCAATATCACAATATATTTGTTTGCTGGCCTACATTTTGCTTTTCAGACACAGCCTTAAGGAAGAAGGAAGGAAGGAAGGAAGGAAGGAAGGAAGGAAGGAAGGAAGGAAGAAAGGAAGGAAGGAAAAATGAAAAAGAAAAAAGAGAAGGATGAGGGAGGGAGGGGAAAAAAGAAGAGAATGAGATGAAGTAAATTATTAGCCAATACAAATCCTGATTAGCTGATATTTATGTGATTTTTGCCCTCTATAACTGGGAATTTAAAAAATACAGTATCTTTCAAATTCAGTCCCAAACTACAGACTAACACTGATCCAGAACTAGACTAGGTGGTGGACAATTCTTGGGAGATCCTATTTTCTTGTACATATAAACACAATATCTAAAAATAAATTAAACAAGTAAAGAAAAATCTGCAAATTTTTTTATTCTTTGGAAGCAGACTTCACCTTGACATACCAGCAATTCCTTAGCTTCCTGTTTCAGCATGCTGGTACTGTGTTACGAAGGAGAATGAATGCAATGAAGAAACACATTGGCAGGCAACAAAGTGGGAACTGAACAGCATGGATACTTTACAGTGGTTGGTTAGGACAATTTTGAACAATTTAGCATACTTTTCTTTTTCAAATTAACATACTTTCCTAACACTGAAAAAAACCTTTTAGAGTCAACATTAGACTAAAATAGACTTCATTTGCTGTGGAGGGTCACATTTTGGTCTCTCTGTCAGATCAAAATTGATGAACCAAAATTCTAAGACCCACATGCAAAAAGTGATCCAATGTGCTGATATAAAACTAAACTTTTTTTTTTAGAAGTTAAGAGAAATACTCATTTTCTTAAAACAGAGAGTCATGAAACAAGCAGAACAGAATGCAACTGTGTCTTAAACCACTTTGTAAGTATTAGTCAACCATGCTTTTGGGTATGTTTGGTGTTTTGTTTTTTGTTTTATTTTTTGTCATTTTAGACAAGTGTGATTTAGCTCCATTTTGCTGAAGTTGCATTTAATGTTTCTTTCACCATCCTCACCAAACAATAATAGAAAAATTGTATAGCTATGAAAAGATACTTGGATAAAAGGAAATCACTATTCATTATTAACCTTGAATCTTGATATTGCTACATTGCAAGTTATTGGAGATTTGGTTTCTGTAACTTATCTGAAATGCTTACCTTTTTTTTTTTTTTCAGAGAAGAAAACCTTTTGGAACTGAGATATGGTATGCTGGCACTAAACTAGGATTACATTTGCTGTTTCTGTAATAGTATTTTACATTTGACATTCCAATCAATATTTTTTTCGCTTGGAGGTGGTTTACGTAATCATTTCAGGCGATTAGCTTTCATAAGAAAGGAAGGCCTGCCAACATTTATGTAGTTTCCCCAAATTCATTTTGGCCTCAGGCTTGTATTTATTCTTATTGCACTCCCTAGCTGGGATACCAGGTGAATACCTGGGAGAAAGAGAAAATTAATTCAAAAAGTAATAAAAATAAAATAACTAATAAAAACACAAAAATATGCAGTATATCAGGAATTCTGTTCCATCAAAAAAAGTCAAGTTGTTCCTCTCTGCATGTATGAGTTTTAGCATTTCCAACAATTAAATGAGAGTGTCACTTTTATTAGAACTTCTGTCCTCTGAATTAGGACAAAATTCTTTTCTCCAAGAAATATTTGGCTCTACGCATGGTTTTGGCATACACTATAATACAAAACACAGATATAAAATACTTTACAACATTATTAAAAAGTTTCACCCTTATTCTTCACATATAGACACCAGTATAACATGATGAGGGCTCAGATGCTCTGTGGGCTCTTTAGTCTTAGAGAAGTCTAAATATATTACATAAAATTCTGTGAAAGGATCGCTGGTAATTATACAAACAATCCAACAAGAGATCATCAAGCCACGATACTGATTTTCTCTATTTCTTTTTCCCTTTAAAATATATATAAACATATTTATAATATCCTTTGTTGGAATCTAATTAAGTGTTCTACTCCATTACAGACCAGAAGACTTTTACGGTGAGGAGGTCAAAAGCATTTCTCTCCATTGTGACAAATGTAAATTTGACTACCTAATGTTAAAGATTTGCTGGCAAAGATAATGGATATGCTGGTAAAAACCACAACAGGAAAGATACTTCTCTTCACAATGGAATTTTTTTTTTTTTTTGGAACACAATGGAATTTTCATAACTACATTTCCATTACTTTTATCTTTATATGTAACCAGTATACTTATATCTAGGGGCAAGTCCTTGAAACTGATGAATGGCTAGTGGCCCACAGTCTCAGAGTATAGGTTGAATGTGGCCAAAGAAAAGACTTAGAATGCATATTTTTCTTTCTATTTACACTCTTTCCAACAGCTTACATATCGTCTGAATGGTTTTCATATCTTACCTTTCATAATACTGATATTTAGATAGTTTACATATCCCAGGTTTACCACATACAAGCGAACACTTTCACGTTTTCTAGTTTTTTTTAATTCACTAGTATTTACCTTCATGTTTCCAAATAACCTTCCTTTTTATTTTTTTAAAGATTTTATTTATTTATTTGAGAGAGAGCAGGAGCAAGAGAGATCACAGAGGGAGAGGGAAAAGCAGATTCCTTGCTGATCAGGGAGCCTGATGTGGGCTTGATCCCAGGATGCTGGGATCATAACCTGAGCCAAACTGGCTGAGCCACCCAGGCATACCCCCCACAAAAAATAAATAAATAAATAAATAAATAATAAAAATAAAAACCTTTAAAGAAAAGTTTAACTCAATAGGTATAGGTTACTCAAACTTTTCACATTTCAAAGAAATGCCAATGTTGAGGACTTCCCATTGACCAGCTCTTGAAAACAAAGCCCTAGGCCCCTGTGCATAGAAAATATGAACACTCTTATTTGCTATGCTTCAGCTCCTAGACTCATATACTCTTATTGGTTAAATGACCATTGAGTCAAGTTACATTCTGCATCTCAAAGGACAGTACCCCAGCCCCATGAATATTATCTTCAAGTATGAGTTAAGATTCATTTTTAAAAGGCTACCTCAACATATTCTCAGGCCACACTTTTTGATTGTTGTGATATTTTTAATATGCAATGGCTTGAGTCCACTGTTATACCATTCACCATAAAATTGATTTCTTTGCCTGAGGTCTTATAATACAGAATCCCATGTCAGTATATGGGCTTTAAACCCTCAGTTAGTGGTACTATCATAGACACTGGGAATAAGAAAAGCAAATTTTTACGTGTGTCCTGCTAAGGACCCCTGCTGACCTTTTTAGAAGTCTAAAGTAATCAAATTGCAACTAAGTGGTTGGTTGTCCTCAAGAGAGAAGTTTCCAGCATTTGGCCTCTGGTGATGGCAGGAATGATAACCTCCAACAGTAGTAGCTATATCAGCTTTGTGAGAGGGAGCCCATGCTGATGGGCTTGCCAGCAGCCACCATGGCTACCTCCATCACGAGCTCGTTATATAGGCATGGTGTTGGCTAAGGGGAGATGGTGGCTGACATGTGCTGAACAAGTCATCCTATACACCCAGTTGTTTAGGGTCTACACTCAGTGGGTGTCCTCTGATGGGCAGTAATGTGAGAGAGAACAAATCATACACTTTGTACCCAATCCCATGTGTTTATCTACATGATTTTTTTCCCAAAATCAAGGAAATCAATTCAGTGAAGACCAGTGTCTACTCCACTCTTGATTTTCACTCAAGTACTGTGACTCTACCATTGCTCTTTCAGAGTACTGTGATTCTTAATCTAGGCGAAGAGTGCTTTGGACAGAGGTAACACCAAGATTAGACTGTGAGGTTATATATAGCTTTCTCGGATGTTTGAGTAACGGGAAGGCTAGTGTGGTTGAATGGAGTAACTAAGGGGCTGAGCATTAGAAGGAGAGGCCAGAAAGGAAATGGGCTCTAGGAATTCACTACTCCTGGCACTCCCTTCCTTTGGTTCCAAAATCCAGCACAGAATTATGCTGACCATATGAGGCTAACTAGCACTGACCTAAGTTGTCACATGACATGCAATGTTTCTGTTCTTACTACTAAATCAGAGGTCTGCAAACTATAGCTCAATGCCAAAATATGGCTCACCCTCCTGTTTTTGTAAATAAAGTGTTATTGGAATACAGCCAAGACCATTCATTGACAAATTGTCTATTGTGATAGAGACAGCATGGCCCACAAAGCCTAAAATGTTTGTTATCTGACCCTTTACATAAAAAGTTCCCTGACCCATTGCCTACATTACAGAAAGTATGTGATCCCCTCATTAGCAGAGACATAAAAGGCGATGTATGATTTGGTAAATTTGCCTTTGACCTCAATCTTATGACTTATGTCTGAGGTCCTGATTTAGTAAAGAACGGAGCATGCCAGTCCCTACTTTTTCTTCTGAATTGCCAATTGACATTTGTGAAGGGACTTGCTTTCTATCTGTGGCCTTTTGTTCCTGGCAAATTTTTCATTCCTTCCAGAGTACTCTACTCTCTGTCTCAGAGTTTTCTGAATGCTTATGTGGAATGCAAACCTCTAGTTAAATTTTGGCATACTCTACTTTGATTTTCAAAAGGCCTATGTCTGCCTCTACAGGGCTTTCTGCTTTACAGGGTATAGGGTGATTTTGATCTCTGGGTCTTTCCCACTCTGTTTTGTTTTACTACAGGTATTACTTGACAACGTCCCAAGGTACAACACAGACAAGAAGTCTGCTTTGTTTAAAGACTTTATTCTGTTCCTATGAAAAAGACCTCATTAGAGTGTAACTTGGTTTTGATATATTCTTGACAGGTTAATCTAATTGAGCGATCTGCGTGCAAATGTGCTTTCTGGTTACTGTCTTGGCTACTTAAGCAGTTTTGTTTTGTTTTGTTTTTTAACAACTTTCCATTTGTACAGGACTACCTCGGGGTATGATCAGTGGAAACCACAGCTTCTTTGTTAGTTGGAAAGGCCTTGGAAAATTTAGTGACAGTTAGAATTGGCTCATTCATATACAACATACTAAGGAAAAGGAAGCTGAGCAGTCATCTACAGCTGTAAAAGGAACACAAATCATCTCTGCTGTTGTTTTTAATCTGTGACCTGACAATTCCAGCCTGATCATCATCAGCAGCATCATCCTCGACAAAACCACGAATTTATTCAGTTTTAGAAAAGGAAAGGTGATGGCAGAAAGGTGATTAGAGATCCTTTGAATCTCTAATTTCTGATCATATTGATCTGGCTCTAAAACCTATATCATAATATTATAAATTTTATAGTCATTAATATTTGTCTGAAACAGGTTTCACAAGTAAGGGAACGAGGGCTGAGAATTGTATTTGTGAGAAACCAAGACAATCTCACTTGGTACATTTTTCTCATGTATTATTGGCTTCTAATCTGAACAATTTCTATAAATGCCACCAATTTTGTTTCTTGGAGATAAAACAAAACCTTTGCTTTATAAACATAGTCATCATATTACCCCAAAATCCTCAAATTAAACATATGCAATGTAATTGTACTATATAAACTCTGTGTAAACACATTTTCACTGAAACCACCACATAGAAAAATATATTTATTATATTAATGGTTTTTATTAAATAGTTTCATTACAGGCAGGTATCAAGGTGTCTCTATAATCCAACATAATAGATAAGAGGGAATAATGCTACTCAGCAGTTTCTTTGTCTAGTTGCCCCATAATGTAGATGTGATGAGCAGAAAGAAACTTAAATTACTAATTCAAACTTAAAAAATTCTCAAAACACCAAACCCTTTCATTTGGACTGTGAATTTGTTAGTAGGCTGTTTTTCAGTCTGGTGAAATGATTAATGTTTTCTCCCCAAGTGGCGGATTTCCATTACAACTTCATATGAACTCCAGGGAAGCCTCTTTTCAATGCCAATATTGTTTGCTTTTGGAAATCCTTATAAATTCTTTGCTATTTGTGGAGGGAGAGATTTAAGTGATTAGGGAATGCTTAACTATTGCAAATGAAGAGTAATTTTGTTAATAGTGTCCTTTGCTTCATGAGGTTTGTAAAGGTTTGTAAAGCAAAGTGTAAAATGAATGTTACTAGTTTTTC
The DNA here is from genome assembly GCF_018345385.1 of Vulpes lagopus. Lineage (NCBI taxonomy): Eukaryota > Metazoa > Chordata > Mammalia > Carnivora > Canidae > Vulpes > Vulpes lagopus. The sequence continues at coordinate 16,181,565 of NC_054843.1, read as the reverse complement.
CAGTCTACAGATATGTGCAGTTATATGAGGTCGCATTAAATTAGCTGTTTCTGTGGAATCAGTTTTATGCCAGGCATTTTACGCGTACCTTTTTTTTCCCACTTAATTGATGTCTTATTCTTAAAAAGTGAACACTAATGTCCCTATTTTACCAAGAACTAAATTAAGGTTGAGATATCTAAAGGGAACTATCCAAGTCAAAAAAGTAGTGAAAGGAGACATAAATGACTCAGACTACAAAGCCAATGCTCTTCTCCCAGACTAGAGTATTGTGCTTGAATTGCTTAAATCTGAGCATGAAGTCCAAAGTATATAATAATTTTAGTTTTTGTTTTCACATATTTGAAACCCAATTACTGCATTTCCATGACTGAAAGCATAATGGTAAGAGAAACTTGATATTTTCAGTTCCCTTTGTATTTCTGACCTAAATTCATTTTACAAACAATCTGAATTTACTAGCATGTTGTATATTCAGTAATTATGTTTTGGTACAGTGCCTTTTACCTGTAATCTACATTTTATAAAGGACATTTTTGTAAAAGGAAGCAGGTTTTAATGAGTAAGCTACACAGAAATTTTCATCTCACATTTAACAATGAATATTACTGTTCTTATAATTTGCACTTCTCAGTCATAAGACATCCCTTTGTGGTTGTCATAATTGGTCTAATGAATTTCTAAAAATAAATGAAAGTCTAATTTGATCCGGTGCCCATGAACAATCCACTCATTCACTTCTAAATCACTGACCTGATTTGAAGACGAATCATGCCAAAATGAAGTCATGCTTTTCTATTAAGTGTGTTGCCTCAGTGAAAGCTTTTGAATGGCCTGTTCTTAGGGTTTGAAGTGGGGATTTCCAGTGACAAAGAAACACAATTTGATCTCATAACCCTAGACACTATAGACTTATTTTAAATGATAATAAACTTAAGATTGGAAGAAAATCTGAGTCATCGCCCAGGCAGTGTTTTTTGCCCAAAGAGAAACTTACTGCTCACCTTTATTTGAGGAATTTAGTAACATGGCAGGATACTCAACAAATAAGAGATAAGCACTCAAACAACTTCTCTAGCTGGGCAAAGATCAATACATCTGAATGTCTAACACTCCTTATCACAGAATTATTCATCCAAACGTTCCAGGGCAAATGTTACTGAATGTTGAAATTTTCTACATTGAAAAGCATTAAAGACCTTTAAGGAAGGACAATTTTAATTGTATTAAGACACTAATCTCTGGTTGGGAGTATTTGTGAAAGATGTATACAGGTACTTGTAATGCATTTTCAAATGATGAGGTTGTCAGAGAGATTTCTTCCACACCACATGTATTTTTCATGGCTCCCTAAATGGCAGGTGAAAATAAAAAATATTTTTAATTTAAATTTACATTCCATATTTCATCTTTAGCAATCAACATACTAGTGCCAAAAAAAACATACTAGTGCCATAATTGGGCATCAATTATCATATTGATTATGAATATTAATTGTCTAGTGTAAAAAATGCAGTCATTGAATGTTTTCAATAATCAAAAACCTCCCAATAAAGAAAAATCCAAGGTCAATGATGGTATCACCAATGAATTAGAGCAAACATCAAAAAGTTAATTAATACCAGTTCTTCTCAAATTCTTTCAAAAAATAGAAGAGAATGGGACACTTTGTATATATAAGGTCAGTATTATGCTGATATCAAAGCTAGATGGAGACATTATAAGATTTAAAGATTTCATAGTGTTAGTATTTTAGTACTACTCAAAAGAAATAAAACTGACAATCTGATGGCAACAATGGAGTAAAACGGATAGTCTAAAAATAAATTCATACATATCTAGACAATTCTCAACAAGGGTCCCAAGTATAGTCAATGGGGAAAGAGTAGTCTCTTCAACAAATAGTTCTGAAACAAGTCAATTTTCCCATGAAAAGAATGGATTTGGACTCTTGACTCATACCATATTGATGACTGATTCAAAATGAATCAATGACCTTAAAGATGAAATCAAAATAATCTTGGTGAGAATTTTGTCATCCATGTTTATTAAGGATATTGGTCTGTAATTCTCCTTTTTGTTGGGGTCTTTATCTGGCTTTGGGATCAAAGTAATGTTGATCTCATAGAAGTAATTTAGAAGTTTTCCTCTCATTTCTTTTCTTTCTTTTTCTTTTCCTTTTTTGAAACAGCTTCAAAAGAATAGGCATTATTTCTTCTTTAAATGTTTGGTAGAATTTCCCTGCCAACTGGGAAATTCTGGACTCTTGTTCTTTGGGAAGTTTTTTATTGCTGTTTCAATTTCCTTGCGGGTTATGGGTCCGTTCAGATTTTCTTTTTCTTCCTGTTTCAGTTTTGGTAGTTTATAATTTCCAGGAGTGCATCTATTTCTTTCATATTGCCTAATTTGTTGGCTTATAGTTGCTCATAATATGTTCTTAAATTTGTTTGTATTTCCTTAGTGTTGGTTGTGATCTCTCCTCTTTCATTCATAATTTTATTAATTGAGTCCTTCTCTTTTCTTTTTGTTAAGTCTGGCTAGGGGTTTATCTCTCTTATTAATTATTTCAAAGAACCAGTTTCTATTTTTTTTATTGTTCTACTGTTTTTCTGGTTTCTATTTCATTGATTTCTGCTGTAACCTTTATTATTTCTCTTCTCCTGCTTGGTTTAGGTTTTATTTGATGTTCTTTTTCCAGCTTCTTTAGGTGTAAGTTTAGCTTGTGCATTTGAAATTTGTCTAATTTTTTAAGAAAGGCTTGCATTGCAATTCTCACCAAGATACCAGCCAATAGGATCCAAAAGTACATTAAAAAGATTATTCGCAAAAAAAAAAAAAAGATTATTCGCCATGACCAAGTGGGATTTATTCCTGGGCTGAAAAGGATGGTTCAACATTTTCAAATCAATTAGTGTGATACATCACATTAATAAAAGAAGGGACAAAAATCATATGATCTTCTCAAATGATGCAGAGAAAGCAGTTGACAAAATACAGCATCCTTTTAAGACTAAAACCATCCACAGAATAGGAATAGAGGGAACAAACTTCAATATCATAAAAGCAATCTATGAAAAGCCCATAGTGAATATCATTCTCAGTGGAGAAAAACTGAGAGCTTTTCCCCAAAAGTCAACACGACAGGGATACTTACTCTCACCACTGTTGTTCAGTAATATTACTAGAAGTCCAAACCTCAGCATTCAGACAGCAAAAGGGAATAAAAGGCATTCAAATTGGCAAAAAAGAAGTCAAATTCTCACTTTTTGCAGATGACATGATACTGTACATAGAAAACCCAAAATACTCCACCCCAAAATTGTTAGAACTCATACAGCAAATCAGCAATGTGGCAGGATATAAAATCAATGCACAGAAGTCAGTTGCATTTCTATACACTAAGAACGTCACAGAGGAAAGAGAATTTAAGGAATCAATCCCACTTACAATTGCACCAAAAACCATAAGATACCTAGAAATAAATCTAACCAAAGACGTAAAGGATCTGTACTCTAAAAACTACAGAACACTTGTGAAAGAAATTGAGGAAGACACAAGGAAAAAAAATCTCATGCTCGTGGATTGGAAGAATAAATATTGTTAAACTGTCTATGCTACCCAGAGCAATCTACCCATTCAGTGCAATCCCTGTCAAAATACCATTGACATTTTTCACACAGCTGGAACAAATAATCCTAACACTTTTATAAAACCAGAAAAGACCCTGAATACCCAGAGAAATGTTGAAAAAGAAAACCAAAGTTGGAAGCATCACAATGCCAGACTTCAAGCTACATTATAAAGGTATAATCATCAAGACAGTATGATACTGGAAACAAAAAAAATAGACATAGGTCAATGAAATTGAATAGAGAACACAGAAATGGACCCTTAACACTATGGTCAACTTATCTTCGACAAAGGGGGAAGAATATCTAAAGGAAAACAGTCTCTTCAATAAATGGTTCTGGGAAAACTAGACAGCCACATGTAGAATAATGAAACTGGACCATTTTCTCATACCATACACAAAGATAAACTCAAAATGGATGAAAAACCTACATGTGAGACAGTAATCTATCAAAATCCTGGAGGAGAACACAGGCAGCAATCTCTTTGACCTAGGCTACAGCAACTTCTTGTTAGAACACATCACCAAAGCAAGGGTAACAAAAGCAGAAATGAACTATTGGGACTTTATCAAGATAAAAAGCTTCTGCACACCAAAGGAAACAGTTAACAAAACTAGAAAGCAACTTATGGAATGAAGAAGATATTTGCAAATGACATCACATAAAGGGCTGCTATTCAAGATCTATAAAGAGCTCATCAAACTCAACAGCCAAAAAACAAATAATCCAGTCAAGAAATGGGCAGAAGACATGAACAGACATTTCTCCAAAGAAGACATAGAAATGGTCGACAGATACATGAAAAAATGTTCCACATCACTTGGCATCAGGGAAATACAAATCAAAACCACAAAATGAGATATCACCTTACATGAGTCAGAATGGCTAAAATTAACAAGACAGGAAACAGCAAATGTTGGTGAGGATACAGAGAAAGGACAACCCTCTTAAAAGGTTGATAGAAATGCAACCTAGTACAGCCACTCTGGAAAATGGTATGGAGGTGCCTCAAAAAGTAAAAAGTAGAGCTACCCTACAACCCAGCAATTGCACTGGTAGGTGTATATTCCAAAGATACAAATTAGTGAGCCAAAGGAGCTTTGTCACCCCAATTTTCATAGCAGCAAAGTCCACAATAACTGTGGAAAGAGCCAAGATGTCCACTGAAAAATGAATGAATAAGGAAGATGTGATGTATATAAATATACAATGGAATATTACTCAGCATCGGAAAGGATAAATACTTAACATTTACATTAACATAGATGGAACTGGAGGATATTATGTTGAGTGAAATAAGCCAATCAGAGAAAAATAATTATATGGTTTCATTCACATATGGAATATAAGAAACAAAACAGAGGATCATAGGAGAAGAGGGGGGAAACTGAATGGGAAGAGAAAAAACATGAGAGACTCTTAACTATAGGAAACAAACTGAGGATTGCTGGAGGACACTTGGGAGGGGGGATGGAGTGATTGGGTGATTAGCATTAAGGAAGGCACGTGATGTGATGTGCACTGGGTGAATACATAACAGATAAATTATTGAACACTAAATGTGAAACTAATGATGTACTATATGTTGGCTAATTGAATTTAAATTTAAAAATAATATTAAATTTAAAAAAACCTCTTAGAAGAAAACATAGATGTAAGTTTCCTTGATCTTAAATCTGGCATTGGATTGTGTGGTATGATGCCAAATGTGTGAGCAACGAAAGAAAAAAAAATACACAAATTGAGCTTTATCAAAATAAAAATTTGTGTATATCAGAGGACATTATCAAGAAAGTGAAAAAATGACTTAGAAAATAGAAGGAAGGGACTCCTGGGTAGTTCAGTGGTTGATCATCTGCCTTTGGCTCAGGTCATGATCCCGGGGTCCTGGGATTGAGTCCCACATTGGGCTCCCTGCAGGGAGCCTGCTTCTCCCTCTGGCTGTGTCTCTGCCTATCTCTGTGTGTCTCTTGAATAAATAAAAAAAATCTTTTTTTAAAAAAAAGAAAGAAAATAGGAGGAAATATATGCAAATCACACAACTAATAAGAGTTTACTATTCAAAATATATAAAGAATATCTACAGCACAGCAACAAGAAAACAAACAAACCAATTTAAAAATTGGCAAAGGACTTGAATAGACATTTTTCCAAAGAAGATATATAAGTAACTAATAAGCACACATGAAAATATGCTTAACAACTAGTCATTAGGGAAATGTAAATCAAAACCCCAATGAGATATCAATTCATACCTACCAGAATACCTAAAACTAGAATAAAGAGAAAAATAACAAGTTTTGGTGAGAATGTGCAGAAATTTGAGTCTTCAGATACTGTTGATACGAATGTAAAATGAGGCAGCTGATGGAGCAAATAGTTTAGCAGTTCCTCAAAAAAAAATTAAACATAGAATTACCATGTGACCCAGCTGTTCCTCTCCTGGTATATACCTAAAACAATTGCAAGCAGAGTCTCAGACACTTGTATGACAATGTTCATTATTCACAACAACCAAAAGATGGAAGCAACCTAAATATCCACTGAGAGATGAACAAATAAACAAAATATGGTATATATGTGTGGTGAAATATTATTTGACCACAAAAAGGAATGACATTCTGATGCATCTTACAACATAGAGCTTGAAAAAAATTTATTTATGACAACATTAAAGAGAAAAATGTGCTTTGAGAATAAATTTAACAAAAGAAGAAAAGGCTTGTACACTAGAAACTAGAAAAAAGAAATTGTTGAAAGAAATCAAAGATGGTCAGTAAGACATCCCGCATTTATGTAGTAGATTATTATTAAAATAGCAAACTCCTGAATTAACCTACAGATGCAATACATTCCCTATCAAAATCCAAGCTCAGATAAATCTGAGATCGATGCATTGGTACGACTGATTCCTTTCGGGGGCTGTGAGGGAAGGACCTGTTCCAAGTCTCTCTCCTTGTCTTATAGATTGTGGTCTTTGTGTTCACATGGCATTTACCTGCACTGTGCCTGTGTAAAAGTTTTCCCCTCTCTGTAAGACACCAGTCATACTAGATTAGGGCCCATCCTAAATGACTTTATTTTATTTTATTTTATTATTTTTTTAATTAATTTTTATTGGTGTTCAATTTACCAACATACAGAAAAACACCCAGTGCTCATCCCGTCAAGTGTCCACCTCAGTGCCCGTCACCCATTCCCCTCCAACACCCGCCCTCCTCCCCTTCCACCACCCCTAGTTCGTTTCCCCGAGTTAGGAGTCTTTATGTTCTGTCTCCCTTCCTGATATTTCCCAACATTTCTTTTCCCTTCCTTTATATTCCCTTTCACTATTATTTATATTCCCCAAATGAATGAGAACATACACTGTTTGTCCTTCTCCGATTGACTTATTTCACTCAGCATATACCCTCCAGTTCCATCCACGTTGAAGCAGATGGTGGGTATTTGTCGTTTCTAATGGCTGAGTAATATTCCATTGTATACATAAACCACATCCTCTTTATCCATTCATCTTTCGATGGACACCGAGGCTCCTTCCACAGTTTGGCTATTGTGGACATTGCTGCTAGAAACATCGGGGTGCAGCTGTCCCCGACGTTTCATTGCATCTGAATCTTTGGGGTAAATCCCCAACAGTGCAATTGCTGGGGCGTAGGGCAGGTCTATTTTTAACTCTTTGAGGAACCTCCACACAGTTTTCCAGAGTGGCTGCACCAGTTCACATTCCCACCAACAGTGTAAGAGGGTTCCCTTTTCTCCACATCCTCTCCAACATTTGTGGTTTCCTGCCTTGTTAATTTTCCCCATTCTCACTGGTGTGAGGTGGTATCTCATTGTGGTTTTGATTTGTATTTCCCTGATGGCAAGTGATGCGGAGCATTTTCTCATGTGCACGTTGGCCATGTCCATGTCTTCCTCTGTGAGATTTCTCTTCATGTCTTTTGCCCATTTCATGATTGGATTGTTTGTTTCTTTGGTGTTGAGTTTAATAAGTTCTTTATAGATCTTGGAAACTAGCCCTTTATCTGATACGTCATTTGCAAATATCTTCTCCCATTCTGTAGGTTGTCTTTTAGTTTTGTTGACTGTATCCTTTGCTGTGCAAAAGCTTCTTATCTTGATGAAGTCCCAATAGTTCATTTTTGCTTTTGTTTCTTTTGCCTTTGTGGATGTATCTTGCAAGAAGTTACTGTGGCCGAGTTCAAAAAGGGTGTTGCCTGTGTTCTCTTCTAGGATTTTGATGGACTCTTGTCTCACATTTAGATCTCTCATCCATTTTGAGTTTATCTTTGTGTCTGGTGAAAGAGAGTGGTCTAGTTTCATTCTTCTGCATGTGGATGTCCAATTTTCCCAGCACCATTTATTGAAGAGACTGTCTTTCTTCCAATGGATAGTCTTTCCTCCTTTATCGAATATTAGATGACCGTACATTTCAGGGTCCACTTCTGGGTTCTCTATTCTGTTCCATTGATCTATGTGTCTGTTTTTGTGCCAGTACCACACTGTCTTGATGACCACAGCTTTGTAGTACAACCTGAAATCTGGCATTGTGATGCCCCCAGCTATGGTTTTCTTTTTTAAAATTCCCCTGGCTATTCGGGGTCTTTTCTGATTCCACACAAATCTTAAAATAATTTGTTCTAACTCTCTGAAGAAAGTCCATGGTATTTTGATAGGGATTGCATTAAACGTGGGTAACATTGACATTTTTACAATATTAATTCTGCCAATCCATGAGCATGGGATATTTTTCCATCTCTTTGTGTCTTCCTCAATTTCTTTCAGAAGTGTTCTATAGTTTTTAGGGTATAGATCCTTCACCTCTTTGGTTAGGTTTATTCCTAGGTATCTTATGCTTTTAGGGTGCAATTGTAAATGGGATTGACTCCTTAATTTCTCTTTCTTCAGTCTCATTGTTAGTGTATAGAAATGCCATTGATTTCTGGGGATTGATTTTGTATCCTGCCACGCTACCAAATTGCTGTATGAGTTCTAGCAATCTTGGGGTGGAGGCTTTTGGGTTTTCTATGTAGAGTATCATGAATGACTTTATTTTAAATTAACTAATTAATTTACTTATTTTATTCTTTTATTTTTTGAAGATTTTATTAATTTATTCATGAGAGACACACAGAGACAGAGACAGAGGCAGAGGGAGAAACAGGCTCCCCGTGAGGAGCCCGATGCGGGACTCGACCCCAGGACCCCGGGATCACAACCTGAGCCAAAGGCAGATGCTCAACCACTGAGCCACCCAGGGGGCCCTAATTAACTCATTTTAAATGAACTATTTCCAAAGAAGGTTACCTTCTGATTTACTAGGTGTTTAGACTTCAACATGATTTCGAAGTGGGGCACACGATTCAAATGACTCATTGTTAATTTAATTTGTTGGTGTTTTTCCTCTCTTTTGTTCCTGCCACTACCAGAACAAGGGGTAGATTTTTCTCTATTACTTTATGTAATTACATGTGTAATTATTTTTTGATTTTTGATTATATAAAAATATTGATAGGATGTAGTTAGATGTGATACAATACAAAATAAGTTTTTACACATTTATTCACAATTTTGATAAACAAGAAATGTGCTCTTACAAGAGTTTTAAAAATCCATTTTATGAACAGGTAATGCTTGCCCTTAACAAATTAAAAGATCATAAAAGGATACAAAGTACAAGTGAAATTCTTTTATTTTTCTCCTCCAGCAAACTTAGAAATCAAACATTGCCACTAGCTTTATGTATGAAGGTTTCCATATGTGTGCATTTAGGAATCCTGTACATGTAAGCGAACTTTTTTACACAAATCTTTGCACATCGCATACAGTTCTCTGAAACTTGTATCTTACCCTCCACTTTCTATCAATAGTACATATTAGCAAAACTTACATACTTACATAATGTTATAGTATTATGCTATTTCATTATTTTATATTACACAAAAATTATAATTTTCATTGAATGACATGTGACAATTTTTTAACACCACTGATTTTATTGGATGTTTTTATTTCCAAGTAATGATTTTAAATTCTTAAAAATTGTATTATCATTATTAATAGAAAAAAGTATGGTAAAGATATCTAATAGACACCTCTAAATCTACTTCCCAAATAGGGATCAATAAAACATCCTGCTAGCTACTGAAATAAAATGTTATTGAAATAACTGAAGTTCTGTATTCTGTGGTTTCTTTATTTTGAGGTTTTTGTAATCATTTGATCTCTGCTTTTTTGCATAAATAAGTTAGATTTTCCATATACTATCATTTCCATTTTACCTGTTTACCAAATTTCTTAAAATCGTTGCTTTTAAATGCTCTCAAAGAAATGTCTGGGAATTTTGATTTGATAAATTATTTCTTATGTTTATTTTCTGTTTTCTTCCCTTCTTCATTTTGCAATCCCTGATTCTCTTAATTAAACTCTCTTATTGCTTATAATTCTACTTTCCTTTCTCATTAAGATGTCTTATGCTTTAATTTTGATCAAAAACTTAGGGCTAAAGTCAATCTCTGAAAATCAAAAGCCTCAAACAGTAAACCAAATAAAAATAAGCATACTGTTCACCCTTTACAGTTCGGATGGGAGGGAAAAGGTCAGAGGAAATGGAAAACATGAAACCAACACACTTCCAGGCTGAAATTCGTATAATGATTGTGTCAAGTTTCTTGTGCCATTTATAAGTGGAAAGTATGGTTTAGTCCCACACAATGCTCAGTAGAAGCTGCAAACAAAGTACAGATGTGTCCAGTCCAGGAACAAACACATGCTTGTTATATTTAATTCACTTATATATAGTCTTTGGTGCTCTTTGTCTTCTGATAGACTTAAACCCAGGTTAACATTTTATAACAGCACTTACTGGTTTTACAGTGGACTGGCTGAGTTAATCCTAATGTGTTCACAGTAATTTAAATGAAATGTCTTTGGATAAACAATATAAAGTATTTACAGTATGAAAGTCTAGTTAGCTAGGTTAATTTTGCTTTATTAAAATATGGCATTTAACTCAATATACCCAATCAGTTATATGTGATGAATATATGTATATTCATAGTGTTGGCTGATTTTTTTTAAAAAGATATCTGAACATTTATTAAGCTTTTTACTACGTGGTTAAAAATTACAGTCTTCAATCTCAGCACTCATTTTTTCTGTTATCAGAGAAGAAAGCCCAGTCTAACTTAAAATGGAGAATTTCCATTTAAATAATAGCTTTTAAATCATTGGCCTTTTGGCGAAGACTATGTGTGAAGAAGAGTTGTTTGGCTTTTACATTCAAATGCTAACTTTATTTTTTTTTAATTAATTTTTATTGGTGTTCAATTTACCAACATACAGAAAAACACCCAGTGCTCATCCCGTCAAGTGTCCACCTCAGTGCCCATCACCCATTCCCCTCCAACACCTGCCCTCCTCCCCTTCCACCACCCCTAGTTCATTTCCCCGAGTTAGGAGTCTTTATGTTCTGTCTCCCTTCCTGATATTTCCCAACATTTCTTTTCCCTTCCTTTATATTCCCTTTCACTATTATTCATATTCCCCAAATGAATGAGAACATACACTGTTTGTCCTTCTCCGATTGACTTATTTCACTCAGCATAATACCTCCAGAAGATGTGGTTTATGTATACAATGGAATATTACTCAAATGCTAACTTTAGCCCTGAATTGGGCTCCATGCTCAGCGGGGAGCCTGCTTGAGATTATCTCTCTCCCTCTCTCTCTGTATCACCCCTACTCATGTGTGCACTCTCTCTCACTCTCCCCCTCCCCCCGAAAAAAATGCTAACTTTGAAGTTACACCTTTAATTAAAAAGAACAAAAAAATGTAAAACTGTAAAATTTTCAGCCAATATTTTCACACCTTTGGTAGCATAAGTCATAAAAAATAAATCACAAATGTACCTATTGGATCTGATCACTGGATGTTACAGAGCATCTTTCTGTATCTATTAAGGAGCTTATTGACACAAAAGGAAGTTTTAATGAGATAAAAAACATGATTCTGCCAAAGAGAATAGCTTTATTAGGGCCAAAAGTTTCTCAAGGCTGTCAGAAATATTGAGCTGCCTCTAAACCTATTTAAAGATCTCATTGTGACTCTTCAGCAACGACATCTAAATAAATCAGGGAAGTAGAAATCATCAATCCTATTTGAATAAGGACTGTTCTACCTTAACCACGACACAGACACATTTTATGAACAAATATTGGTATTATTTAAAATTGCAAAAGATTGGAAAATAGCCAGTGATTTGAAAAGTAGTATCGAAATTAAGTTACATTTAAATATTTAAATATTGCAATATGTTGTAGCCATTAAACATATGTACCAAAAAACATTTACTGTCCCAGAAAGCATTTACAATTCTGGTGTATCAAAGTCATCTCCTGATGAGCCCACTAAAGCCATTCCTACTTTGCCTATAGTGCTTTTAAATTTCATTTCCTTTTTTAAAATTTATTCTTATACTTCCCCTATTTTCTCTCATGCTATCCAGTTTTTCCATTAGAACTCTTAACATATTGATCATAGTTTTTAAAGTTGATTGGTTGGGATGCCTGGGTGGCTCAGTGGGTTAAGTGTCTTCCTTTAGCTCAGGTCCTGATCTCAGGGTCCTGAGATCCAGCCCTGCAGAGCACAGAGTTTGCTTTCCTCTCAGCTTCTGCCCTTGTGCTTTCTTACCCTCTTGTTGTTAAATAAACAAACAAAACCTTAAAAAAAAATGTTGATTGGCTGATAATTCTAAGATCTAGGTCTTCTCTCTGCCTGGTTCTTAAGATTCTTTTCTTTCTTTAAACCCTTGGTTTATATCTCTTGCTTTTACATACTTTATAATTTTTTGTTGAAAGCAAGACATGTCATATTGGGCAATAAAAACTGAAATAAGTAGAGTTTCAGCATTAAGGATTATGTTAATCTTGTTTAGCACTGGACTATGTAAAATGTTTGCTGTAGCTGTGGGTGCCAGATGCATCAAATCCCTCTAGTGTTCTTGTTTTCAATTCCAAATTGACTTGGAACTTCCCTGAATACTCCTCCTCAGAAAGTTTGTGTCCAGAACTTTCTCCTGTATTCCACTTCTATTACAAACCCTATTGGTGTGCTAGTAAGGTGTGAGGGATGGAGAATAATCTCCCAATTAAACCTCAATCTTTTAGTGCTTTGGGAAAGTGACCTTCACAAATTTCTGCCAGTGTTTTTATTTTTTTCCTCTTCCCTTATTTTCTTCCTTGCTTTAGTGTTCCAAATTCATTTCTTTAAAGTTATGAATCCTGTTAACTTATTTTTTTCCCTTGGTTGAAGCAAGAAGACTTGATGAGTTTGGAGTGTGACAAATTCTCCCTACCTAGTCTTGATATAGTTATAGCAGAGCACTTACCTCTGGACCATATTTTTTTGTTGTTGTTATTTCTTAAGAACTCATGTCTCTGTCACAAAAATTTCTCTTCCCCGATCTTTGCCAAAGCCATGGAACTTTTCTCAAATCTTCATGGTAAGACTTGGTTAAGAGGCTTTGGAGGTAAGTCTATCAAAGCTTGAGAAGGGGCTCCCCAAAGAGTGAGGTCCCTTGAGAGTTTCTCACTAGCATGCTATTGTACTCAGTCTCCAGCATTTTGCCAAAATTACCACATAAATGCTCCTACCACTTTCTAGTTCCATCAGCTTTTTTTATTTTTTATTTTTTTTATTTTTTTACCAGATAGGTATACATTAGTTGTATCTCTGTAGATTTTGCAGTTGTGATTTGCCTTGTGAACTCAGTTCTCTGATGCAAAGAAAATATGTTAAATTTCAGTTCTATGAGATGGGGGTGAAATCTTACAGCTCTTTATAAATCAGAGTGGAATCTAGAAGTCTTCTGCAGATTTATTTTTGATAATCTAATAATTTCCTTCTGCATTTTATTCCATGTGTTCATTCTGAAAATTCCGTTTAACTTTTCATCCAGCTGCTAAATAAAGAATTATTAGCTATGGAATAGATATGAAAGCAATTATTCTCAAGTCCTCCTGACACATTAATCTTCTTAATTATTTTCCCTTGAACCCAGAATAAAGAAGAGGAGAAATCAATTTCTATTCCTGTAGCAGTTTTCATTAGTTGGACAACTGCTGTGTGCTGACTCACCAATATCCAACTTCACTCCAGTGTGAAACATCAGTATGATGTATCTCTTTCCTCTACCCCACCTCAAATCTCAGTGCTTTTCTTTTTTTTTTCCAGCATATTTCTGAATGAAAAGATTCATTTCAGTTCTTATTCCTTAATTGGTTATGCTGACCCACAACAAAGAAATTATCTCTTAGTACATTTCCTGCCCATAATGTCAAGCCCAATACAGCAGAGCTCTTTATTATCGCTCTCTAAACTCTGTTTTCTTCTGCTAAGCATTTTAGAAAGATGACACTTGCTTGAGGTTGCATCAACCCCTGATAAATATGCATTTCCTACAAAATCCATGCTTCAGAGACTTCTGTTGTCTTCAGCAGAAAAATTGTTTCCTTGACACTCAATTATGTCTCTTGATATTAATTGTAGTTTTTTCACTCTCCTTAATATTATTGTTATTTGGTAGTTTTTATGTCATTAAAATGCAACCTAAAGAAGTGATACTTTTCTCTTCTTGCAAATATATTACATTAAAAATTATAAACCTGTTTCTCAGCTTGTCATTTTATTTTTGATGTAGGACCCATTTAATGGCATCTCTTTTCCCTGCTTAAAACTAGAAGAGCCATTTGGGATGTCCCCGGTGGCTCAGGGGTTGAGAGTCTGCCTTTGGCTCAGGGCGTGATCCCAGGGTCCTGGAATCGAGTCTTGCATAAGACTCCCTGCATAGAGCCTGCTTTTCCCTCTGCCTGTGTCTCTGCCTCTCCCTCTCTGTGTCTCTTATAAATAAATAAGTAAAATATTTAAAATATATGTATTCATCAATGTCAAATTTATTTTTAAAATTAATTTTATTTTTTTAAAGATTTTATTTATTCTCTCTGTGAGAAACACACACAGAGAGAGAGGGGCTCCACGCAGGGAGCCCGACGTGGGACTTGATCCCGGGTCTCCAGGATCATGCCCTGGGCTGAAGGGTGGTGCTAAACCACTGAGCCACCCAGGGTGCCCTAAAATTAATTTTAAAATTAGTTCATAAATACATGATATGTATAGTCTACCTTACTCCAATATGTAATAGGCAGTGGTATTCCAAAATACATACAAATGAAAGTGAAACAAAGTTAAAAAAAAAAAAGAAAAAAGAAAAAGAGAAACAAACAAAAACAAACAAACCAACAAACAAAAAACGGGCTAAGGAAAACATACATAGAAAACAAAATGGTATCCAGGAGGAAATTCTGCTTTTAGGTATATGGTTCATAAATTGCTAAATTGTTATTAATACTGAGATGCAAATTTCATGCTGAGTTCTACAGTAAACAAAACAAAAATGAAAAAAAAAAGATCATCTGTAGAAGGTACATGGTCTGTGAAGGCACATCCAGATCTATTTCATGATTTACAGAGCCCAGTGCGAAATAAGAATTCAGATCCTCATTTTCAAAAATCATTTCAAATTTGAAGACAGCAACAGTAAAACATTAAAACCAACAATAAAGCCCAGCTAAAGTGGGGCCCCGCACAAGTGCACAGGTCACACATCTATGAAGCCAACTAGACGGAGCTTATCCTTTCAACCCCACAGATATAAAGCTCTTCCTAATGTTTATGGCTAGAAAAGAATCTCTCACAGCAGTTTCCATACAGAGACATTAACTAATACAGCAATTAATAATAATAAAAACAGTCAATCTTTCTCAAGGATTTGCCAAAAATAGATCTAGAGAGCATTCCCCCATTTCCCAGTGGACATCAAAGTTAAGTCAAAGCCAGTACATCACAGCACAGAACAGAGATATCAATCCGAGAACAAAATCATATGGTATATCTGACTTTCTAGTTTCAAAAACAAGAATCCAAACCTCAGCTAGAGAAATGGAAGTGCTGCCAGGTTTCCCATGGTCACCCCCTTACACTCAATTTCCAGAGGTCAGAAACTATAGCCCATGCGCCAATATCTGGCTCCTTTCTTGTTTTTGTACAGCCCACAGGCTCAGAATAGTCTTTACATTTTTCAGTGATCACCTTTTAAGTGATATTATAAATACTTATATCATATCCTCAATGTGCCTCTTGGCCTGCAAAGTCTAAAATATGTACTATCTGACTCTTGAAGAAAGAGTTTGCTGAGGCCCCTGACTTATTCCATTGAACTGTAATTAATGATGTATCCATGCTCTCACTCTATGCATATTGCCATTTTTACACTTGTTCATTTTATGAAAACTAACATTTAATACTTTACCCAAGTCCAAGACCACTCAAATTTTATTATTACTGTTATTATTAAGTATTATTATTACAATTGCTATTATTTGAACTGTCAAAATATGCTGTTTCTAGATCATTCACATTTTCTTATTATATTTTATTTCTTATTAAATTTTAAAGCTATGCATTAAACATCCTTATGTTATTCCCCACACTCAGATTATGTCTTTTAGGTATAGGTAAAGTTCTGGAATTTAAATAGGAAAATATTAGTTCATGAAGTGAATCCAACTGTAGCACATGGGGTAAATCACCTCAAATCTCCATTTTTTTCATCAGTAAATTAGGAATTGTGGCATAATGGAAAGAATTTCTAAACTTTGACTTATGAGCTGTGTATCGGAATAGTTGTTCCTTTCTGAGACTCAGATCTTCCTTCAGGCTTATCAAGGCATTCTAGTACATTCCATCAAGGCAAGTAAAGCAGATTTTATTTGGTAGGCTCTCAATTGCTTCTATTATGGATCAAAAATAATAATAGATGTGAGGCTTTTTTTTCTTTTTTAAAGATTTTATTTATTTATTTGAATGAGAGAGATGGAACATAAGAATGAGGGGGTAGGGAGGGGTAGAGGGAGAGGGAGAAGCTCCTGAGCAGGGAGCCAGCCCTGGGGCTCCATCCCAGGACCTGGGGATCATGACCTGAGTGAAAAGCAGACTTAACCACTAGCTACGCAGCTGCCCTGTAAAAGAGTCTTTCAACTATCTGATAGAGACTACACCTCAAACTAATGTTAAATAATGCCATGAAGATATTTAAATAATAATCAAGTTCATGGTACATGACATCTCTCAAGTAACCCCGTCTTGTATTTACTTTCTGTTTACAGGAGCCACAAAACCACCATAGTTTCATGCTTTGCTAGGAATTAAAATGTTAGGTGTTATTATACAGTTCACTGTATAAATCACATACAGCTGAAAAGAATATATGAATCAGAACAAACTTTATTGAGAGCTTCATAAGTTTCTGTTACAAACTCAGAGCATGCCTTTAAGCTTAATTATTTGAAATAATAAAATTTCAAGCTCTCTGAATTGTATACTGGCTGACTGTTCTCTAAAATTGTATTTAGTGAGCAATCAGTTAAACTTGGACACAAGAATGTACTTGTAGTTTCAAAAGGACACTGAAAATTTTTCTTTACTCACTATTTCTATTTGTGCCTAAGGACAATTTTTCCTTATGGGTACACATACTTGGGACAATAACTAGGATAAAATTTTAAAAATTAAAACTGTCCATATTCCTACAGCTGGTTCTTTCAAAAATGCTTGCTAATACAGTTCATAAAATGTGTGTGCTTTGAAACTATTTGCATTAGTGAAAAATTATTCATATAATTCACTTAAAGGTACTAATTATTTTACATTGACTTCAGTTACTAAATAAACTCTACTTTGTAATGAACAATAATTATGACAACTCTAAAGACATAATCAGAGAAAATATGTTCATCAACACACAATCATTTATTCACAAATACGAACTAAATAAATAATTAAATAAAATTCAGTTGACAGAGATTATTGAGTATTTGCAAAGTGATAAGCAATGAGATCTACCTGGAAAGGAAGCAAAAAACATGTCATAATCAAGTGCTCTATGAAGCTTACATTCTATATTAAGTGTGGCATAAAAATGAGACATTTCTGGAAAACAACCTCATTTTGAAATTTAAAGTGCCAAGCCCTTAAAAAGGTGAAAGAATTTTACCAATTCAATAACTATTTAGGAACTATGTCAGGACTAAAACTCAGGTTCTGTGTATGTTGATCTAGTAAGGCAAGCACATATAACCATCATTATATTTGCTTTGATTACATTGTGTATGTTATGTTCATGCCAGTGTTTTAAAATTTGGCAAAATGCTTTGGGAACAATGGTCAACTTAATGTCTTGCAGTTAGTTAATGAAGACCCTTTAAAAACATAAGCCAGAAGAAAATAAAAATATAAGCCAGGTCATATCATTATATTGAAAAATCTGCAATAGCTCACTATTTCTCTCAGGTGAAATCCAAAGTGCTTGAGAGAGTCTTGTGTAATCTTCCTTCCCCTTTCTCTCTTATTTCTCTCATTTCAACCCTTACTAATCTGACCTTTCTAATCTGACCACATACTTCTTTCAAACACACTAGTCACACTCCTACCTCAGGCCCTTTGCACTGAATGTTTCCTCCTGTGGAAAACTCTGCTCAGGATATCTGCAGGACCAGGTCCTGCACAACTTTCAAGACTTTTCAACTGTCACCTCAGTGAGACCAGTCCTGAGAACTATCTGAAACAGCATCGCATCGTCTGCCCCTCACAACTCCTTACCCTGTTTCTATTGTACTCCTACTTTTTCCATACTGACTCTAACCATCTAAGCTATTTTACGATTGACTTATTATTTTGTTATTTCTATTTTCTGAAGTCTTTCTTCCTCAGCTGGAATATAAACTCCCCGAGGACAATGTTTGCGGTTTGCTTGGCTCAGTGATATATCCCCAGCACCTAGAGGAGTCTGGTATGTAGTAAATGCTAAGTTAGTATCTGTTGAATAAGTGAGTGCTGGTGCTATCTGTTTTATATAATGGAGATGATGTGCTAACAGAGAAGAGAACTAAGAGATATGAATGTGGCTCCACTCTCGCTCAGCTTGCACATAGAAGATTGTTCCATAAAACTTGCCCTATGATACACCCTTGCACACAAGTATGCATACACACATCCAACAGTGAAGTTATTTATGGATATATTAATGATTCTGAAGGATTTACAGAGAGGTGAAAGACATGACTTTATGCTAAAATACTTCCTATAAGTCCCCTTAAAATGTTTGTCTTCCCCAAGGGTCATTTCTTATGACAGCTGCCACACCCATGTTTCCTTTCAGACTTTTTCAACCATCTTCTCAAACCTCTCCCTCACCTTGCTCTATGGGGGCCAGTTCACCCCTTTTAACATTCTGTGACTAAGTACTTATCCTTTTCCCAATTATAGATCTCCTTTTCCTCAAATTCAGCAAAACGATGGGTTGCTCGAGTGGCTCAGTGTTTAAGCATCTGTCTTGCTCAGGTTGTGATCCTGGGGTCCTGGGATCGAGTCCTACATTGGGCTCCTGCAGGGAGCCTGCTTCTCCCTCTACCTATGTCTCTGCTTCTCTCTCCGTGCCTCTCAGGAATAAATAAATAAGATGTTTTTTAAAAATTCAGCAAAAGAAAAGTCTTGCTAGGAATTCTTGCTCCTTAGCTCTGGTCATTGGGGTTTGCAGTGTAGAAAAGGGTATTACCCTGTTGTTTTATGTGAGTAACATCTTTTTCTCCACAGAATCTTCAGGAATGAAAGGGTATTGCTTAGTCTTCTTGGAAGCAAGGAAACTTATGAAATAAACAGTTCTCAGTCCATCTTAAGGGAACCTGACCAATATTTTTATATGTTCACCAAAAGACAGCAGAGTTAAACCAGAACAATACAAGAAAAGCAAGTCAGATTGAATCTAACAGAATGAGAGAAATGGATGGATTATATCCAGATCCCTAAGAAAAAAGTAATAAAGGGAGATTTAAACCAAAAACAAAGTAAATAAAGAAATCTAAAGAGTAAAAATCCAGAAAGATTCAGATGAAATGAATTAGAAATAAAATTCACAGAGATAGTATTAGTCAACAGAGAGATAATTAATTAAGAATAATAATAAGAATTCATTCCCCAGTACCCCATAGAAGTTAAGTCAAAGAGGCAGATTTAACCATCTGTCTGCCCATTGTGGACAAAAAAAAATGTAAAATATTATGTTTTATCCTAACAAAGTTGGATTGTTACTGCTGGCAGACATTCAGATCTGCAGATTCTCTATGCTTTCCTTCTGTGTGAGTTCAGGTGTGTAGGTCATCAGAAGGGTACCTCATGCCCACAGCTAACCTTGATAATTTCCTGCATTCCTTGGGACTTGACTCAGAACTACACGGAGCAAAGAGAGAATAACTTTGAGATTACACTGGAAGAATTATGAGCATCCAAAGAGGCCATTACTTTTCTTTCTTTCTTTCTTTCTTTCTTCTTTCTCTTTTCTTTTCTTTTCTTTTCTTTTCTTCATGAGAGATGCAGAGAGAGAGAGAGAGAGAGAGAGAGAGAGAGGCAGAGACATAGGCATAGGGAGAAGCAGGCTCCATGCGGGGAGCCTGATGTGGGACTCGATACCCGGACTCCAGGATCATGCCCCAGGCCAAAGGCAGGCCCTAAACCGCTGAGCCAACCAGGGATCCCCTAGAAGGCCATTTCTCATCTACTTCAAAGTTTAGTGCATCACATTTTGATATTCATAATTGACTTGCAGTATACTTACATGCATAAATGGAGTTTGCAGTTGTTAATAGCAAATTACTATTATATTACCCCCCATGTATGGGAAGTAGATTCCGTGTATTATTCAGACCAATGGGATTAAAATTGTGGACGACAAAGAAACTAAGGGAGAAGTTCTCCAACCTGTCTCTCCTAATTCATCTTCTTTTACCTTTTTTTTTTTTCTTTTACCTTTTACTTATATGAAGATCATAATGATATTTCACTGAGAGTTTCATTATTTTCACCATTTCCATTATGCTGTGTTAGCATCTACAAAGAAATCATTGAAATTAAATAGAAAATAGATCAATATTTGTTATAATTTCCCCATTACTATTTCCTTGTTTTCAGTGAATGAGGATACATCCTTTCTTTTATTTAGGAACTAAAAATATTCGTCCATTCGCTACTATTTTTTTCTTTCCTCGTTGTTTCTCTTTCCTTTCATTTGCCTTTAAATGTTTTCAAGTGATATAAGTAAATACTAATAAATCATTTTCTAGTACCAAGAAATGAAAGGCTGAAAGGATATGCCAGTTTGTTTTTTGTAAAGATTTTATTTATTCATGTGAGAGAGAGAGAGCACAAACATGGGGAGGGACAGAAGGAAAGGGAGAAGAAAACTCCCCACTGAATGCAGAGCTCAGTGAGGGGTTCCACTTGGGCCTTGACTTGGGGCTGGATCCCAGGACCCCATGATCATGACCTGAGTTGAAGTCAAATGCTTAACCAACTGAGCCACCCACAAGCCCCGATATGTCATTCATCATTTTTATGGAGCTTGTATTCCAATAGAGATGGCAACTCTTACACAATAAACTGCATGAAATAATTTCTAGCCAAAAACTGAAACTTGATCCCTTACAAAGTAAGTAAAAGAAAGCGGTAGTGTCCTAAGAAAACGAATAACTAAGAAAGATAAGAAATATGCTGCTTTTTTCATCAAGAAACTGAGGACTGATATGGGAGCAATTGGATATCTGGAAATGATTAAGGTAAAAACTTAGGGTTTTCCAAAGAATAAAAGTGGAGTGGCACTTCTGGGGTTAAGTGTTCCTGGCAATACTGTGGCGTAATCTTGCCCTCTCTGCCTGCTATCCATTGCACTAAAATGTATAAACATTTGTGGGGTTTTTTTGTACCTTCAGATTGTTGCCCCCAAATATACAAATCCCTCTGCTTCTCCTCTTTACTAAATTTATGGTAATAAATCTAAAAATCCAACTAGTTTAAAGTAGAAAAACTGAGAGGGAGCTGGGATTGGAAAAGAAGGCAGATGAGATGAGGCCAGAGCTTGTTTATCATGTAAAGACTTTTGAGTTTTGTTCTCAGAACATTCAACAGTCATTCTAAAAATATTTACTGTCTGTCTACTATAGGCCTTGTTTGGGGCATTTGCAGATATATATAAGCAGAGACAATAAAGAAATAAAGAAATGATGCTATATGTTTGCAGATGGAAATTACTATGCAAATATATGAGGACAGAGTCAGGAGAACTTGAAGTAGGGGCAGCAGTGAGCAATGACATGCTCTATTTTGCCTGGTAAGGGTCTATATCTTGTTGCAAGATGGAAAGTGAACTAGAAGGGAGGCTTTTGCAATAGTCTAGGGCAGGCATAATGGCTTGGCCTGTTAGTGATGGTGGAGGTAATGAGAAGTGAATGGGTTTGAGAGAATACAAGAGGTGAAATTGGCAGGACTCCATGATGCATTTGATAAAAGGATGACATAAGAGAGGAGTATCTAGAGTGTTTCCTTCAGTGCAGAATCAATCGATGACAGTTCCATTTCTGAGATAGGGAACACTGGAGAGGATTAGTTAGGTTATTTTTTTCCAGCTGGTAATAATCAAGAAAATTTCTAATGAATTCCTTAGTAATTCACCATAACATATGACATGGCATGATTGAATTTTATATATATGCATTCTTTGTATTTCATCTTTTTCTACATTCATTGGCTTTTGTAAGTAGTTTTGTATTTTAAAAAATGGTTTTGATTAAATTAGAGTTGGTAATAAATTAATATGATAGAAAAAAATGGGAGAACTGATGCTACCTGACTTCTAGACTTACTATAAAGCTTCAATTATGAAGACAGTGTGGTATTGGCTAAAGAACAGACAAGTAGCTCAATGGAACAGAGTAGACAGCCCAGAAGCTGATCCCCATAAATATAGTCAACCAATCTTTGACAAAGGAGCAAAAGTAACACAGTGAAGCAAAGATAATCTCTTCAACAAATGGAGCTGGAACAACTGGGCACCCACAGGCAAAATCATCATCATCATCATCATCATCATCATCATCATCATCTAGAAACAGCTCTTACACCCTTCACAAAAATTAGCTCAGAACCTAGACCTATGTGCAAAAAGCAAAACTATAAAATTCATAGGAGCTTAAATAGGGGTAAACCTAGATAACCTTGGGTACAATATGTCTTTTTAGGTACAGCACCAAAGACATGACTCTTGAAAGACATAATTGATAATCTGGAGCTCATTAAAATTAAGAACTTCTGTTCTGCAAAAGATAATGAAAAAAAGAATGAGAAGACAAGCTATTCAACCCAAGACTGAGAGAGAATATTTGCAAAACACACATAGGATAAAGGATTGTTTTCCAAAATATACAAAGAACTCTTAAAATTCAAAAAGAAGAAGACAAATGATCTACTTTTAAAAATGACCAAACACCTTAATAGTAATATTACCAACGAAGATAACTAGATGGCAAGTAAGCACATGAAAAGATGTTCCCCAACATTTTTATCGTGGAAATTCAGATTAAAACAACAGTTAGGTACCACTAGAAGGGCCAAGATCTGGAACATTCATGACAGTAAATGCTAGAGCAGATGTGGAGTAGCAGGAACTCTCATATGTTGCTTGTGAGAATGCAAAATGGTACAGCTGCTTATAAGCTGCTTATAATGGTACAGCTGCTTATTTAGAGATTTCTTACAGAACTAAACATACTCTTCCCATATGCAATCCAGGAATCACACTGCTTGGTGTTTACTCAAAGGAGTTGAAAACTTATGTCCACGGGTACCTGGGTGGCTCAGTCAGTTAAATTTCTGTTTTGGCTCAGGTTATGGTCCAATGGTCCTGGGATCAAGCCCTACATAGGGGATCCCTTCTCGGAGGGGAGTTTGTTTCTCCCTTTCCCTCTGCCCCTCCCCCTGCTAATGTTTGCCTCTCTCTCTCTCTCTCTCTCTCTCTCTCTCTCTTTCTCTCTCAAATAAAATATTTGAAGGGAAAAAGAAAAAGAAAATTTATATTCACAGAAAAACCTGCCATCAATATCTATAGCAGTTATTCATAATTGCCAAAATTAGGGAGCAACCCAAATGTCCTTCAGTAGATGAACAGATAAATAAACTGTGGTACATCCAGACCACAGTGCAAACAAGCACTAAAAAGAAAAAAGGAACCTTAAAAGCATATTACTAAGTAAAAGAAGCCGATCTAAAAGGGCTGAATGCAAAAAAAAAGAAGAAAAAAAAAAAGGCTGAATGCTGTATGATTCCAACTATATGACAAAGGAAATTTGTGGACAGAATAAAATAAAAAGAAGATCAGTGAGTGTTCAGGCTCAGAGGGTGAAAGATGAATGGTCAGAGCACCGAGGATTTTTAGGGCAGTGAAAATACTCTGTGTGATATTATAGTGATGGATATATGGCCTTATACATTTATCCAACTTCTTAGGATGCACAATACCAAGAGTGAAATCTTCAGATAAACAAACTATGGACTGTGGGTGATTAAGATAAAGACTTACCCTTGGTAAAATATGTCCCATTCTGGGGACTGATGTTGATGATGGGGGAGACAGGGAATATATAGGAAATCTCTTTACTTCCCTACCAGTTTTGTTGTAAACTTAAAACTACTCTAAAAAAACTAAAGTCTTAAAAAAATTAAGGCAATGAAAGCCAGTTTACTAAAATCCAAGAGTAGCACAAATTTCTATATTTGCCTAATAATAAGTATACAGTTGAAGTCATCATATTTGTGAAACTTGTTATTATAGTAAATGCAATAAATGCCAGATAATTAGCTTTTTCAAATTGTAAGTGCCTGACATTATGCTTTTTATGGCTGAGGCATTCACTTCCAGAACAGCCATCTCAATAAACATATTGGCAGTTACACAACGAGATGATGAGCCAAGCCACCCCACCCATGAAGTTCCCCTTTTTTTAAGAGAGAGGTCTGATTGACAGATAACTGATTGACCCCTTGCTTTTCCCTTCTTGTGCTTTAATTCTCACTCTTAGGTTTTAAATTCGCCAATAGTGAATCCATAAAATCTGAGGCACCCCTCCCCAGATACCAATAAAGGCAGAACCTCAGGTCCACCCCTTCTTTTCTCTCTCTCTCTCTCTCTCTGTGTGTGTGTGTCTCTCTCCTCACCATCTTGCTGTGTGGCCCTGGTATGCAGTGTACCCTCCAGGAGTTGTGACTAATGAACCTTGTCTTTTCAAAGTCCCCTGACCTTTGTTGCTGAGGCATGTCTTGCAATCATAACAAGAACTGTAGGGTGGGTCAAGCTACAACATCAGAGGAATGTCTGTGAGGGCTCACCACAATACAGGCACCGATGAATGCTCATAGGCATTTCTAGCTGACATCATCATTATCAATAGCCTGAGACCAACATAAAACATTTATTCATCAAACTTTACTGAGCATCTGCAATATGTATGTCACCCTACCACCTATTGATGGGTTACAGTAGAAGAACCAAGCTTGTTTAGGGACCTCAATACTTACCTGTCTTTGAATTCTGAGACTTGCCAAAAGAGCCAGAGAGTGCCTCACGTGTTATCTCTTGATGCTGCTTGCCACACCTACCTCTTGGTCCTAGCTACTTCTTGTATAAATCTCTTGGCAATTATCCACTGTCACTGGGGTTCTCTTATATTAATGCTGTCAGGATCTCAGTCATAACCTCTCTTCCATAAAAAAAGAAAAAAAAATTGCCCTGAACACAGCAAAACATATTTTATTGACATTACTAAAAGTCAAAAAGGAGAGACTTCTCTAAAGGAGAAAAACAAACTTCTCATATATTATGACAGAAGGTAATTTTGCAGATTGGAACAAGGTGCCCATCCAGTTAGGCCAGCCTCCCAAAGGACCTGAGATAGAGGAGCTATCTCTCTTGATGTTTGCATTTCAGAGAGATGGTCCCCAGGTCTTTGAGGACACATTGTTTGGTAGTAAATTATTTGCATCTCTAAGGAGCAGGGAAGGAACCTATAAATGCAAGTTTTCAAAAATAAATGCTCTAAGAAAAGGGTAGGGATGTACAGCCAAATATTTACTGGAACAAATAGTAAATTTGGAGGACAGCGTTGAGCATTCTCAAGCAGTTCCTTTTAAGAGGATTGGGGTCATCCTTGGAACATGATCTTGGACTGAAGAAGCTAGGCTAGTATTTGATCAAGTCTCATTAAGAGGGCTTGAACAGAATTATTTGTGCCAAGAATTTTGCACCTTCTCACCCACTTCCTATCACTTAAAGTTGATTGGACCCATCCAACATGCTGGTGACTCTTATCTAACTGAACCGTTGTTGCTGTGAGGAATCTTGAATCTCAGACATTCTTTGGGGACTCTTCTATACATTCCTACAGCCCATAATGCCTGATGCACTCTCTGGCTAGAGGTTGTAATTCACAAGGATCATATGGGTCTCTGGGGGCATGTCATTGAAAGAGAACTCAGGTACAGACTCTCACTATACATAGCTTGAAACTACTGTTTCCTTCCTACGTGTACAATTTCTCATATGTCTACTTCCAGACTCTTCCTCATTTTTCTTAGGGAATTGCTTATTCTCTTCCCCCTCCATGTTGTCTTCCCTTGGACTCTCCCTTATTTCCATCTGAAAGATCAATGTACATTAAAAGAAACCTCAACTTTAAAAGAGATTCATACTTTACATGGCCTAAAGGTTTCCATTTTTGAAAAAAAAAAGGATCAATTGATTAATCAATTGATGTTTTGAGGAAGAGAGGTTTTCTGATTATGCTTTTCATAAAATAATTCATCCAAACTCCAGCTTTAACTCAAGTATTAATTTCTGTGCTTATAGAATTCATATTCTAGTGTAAAAATGGACAATCATTTTATAATTTTTGTGAGTGAATTTTCAGGCATGTCTATTTGACCTTTTAAGTAGTTTGAGAGACACAAAACATTGTAAAATTGTCAGACAGAAGTGATAGTAGGATCTATTGCTAGAAGAGATCTTGCTGGCTTCTCAAGGATCTTTCAACTATCCTTTTGGTCTTTCTTTCAAAGATTTTATTTATTTATTCATGAGAGACCCAGAGAGAGAGGCAGAGACCAGGAAGAGTGAGAAGAAGGCTTCCTGCAAGAAGCCTGATGTAGGACTCAATCTCGGACCCTGGGATCACTCCCTGAGCCAAAAAACGCTCAACTGCTGAGCCACCCAGGTGTCCTCCTTTTGGTCTTGATGCTGAATTATCTCATATATGACATGAGGCTCTTTGTGAACTCACTTAATTTATCAACTGAGATATGATGACAGGAATAAGACCAATTAAAAACCCCTGTTTACATGTTTGAATTGTGACACTATCTCTTATTTGGGTGAACCTTCTTCAAAAAGTTAATATTTTAACATTCTTTCTTTAGGTTTTTTTAATTAGCAATGAAAATGTTGATTGATGATTGAGCCCATATTCTGAAATAAGAAATGTACTCCTTTATTGTCTAATTAAACTAAGTGTTAGAATACATATACAAGCTTCAAAAGGGCAATCTGGTTTTGGTATTAAATCCTATACCTTTCTCACAATGAAATGGCATTTCCCATTGTCTAGTGCTAAAACAAAGTCTTGTTGTGGTATTACTGTAAAAAAAATTACTCAGTGTGTATTGCTAAGAAGAATAAACTGCTCAGGTTAGCTTTTTTATCCCTATGACTTATATATGCATTTGATGTTTTTCAATGTACCCTTATATAAAGTATTTAAGTGATGTCATTTGCTTATAAATCCAACATGAGAAACCTAAAAGTTGATTCTCAGCATTTTCTTTGCTTTCTTCATTTTGTGGTTGATTTTGACCTACATAAATTCCCTGAAATGATTCAGGTTCCTTCCAAATAGTTTAGCATTCCAAGCACTTCATATAGGCTGCACAATACTCGTTCTTTGCTCATTTCTACTGCCAATATGCTTTGTTATAAAAATGAACCACAGTTTTTTTGCCAGTAATAATATATTTGCTATAAAAGTTATGTTGCAATTTCACCAGATTCCACCAAAAAAGTGATATATTTTCATCATCACTATTACTGTTTCTGTAAAGAAATATATGTAAGAAAATTGTGTAGAGAGGGACAGTTTTTAATTACTAGTTGTATATATAGATAGTTTTAAGTGATATCCAGCAAAAGCTTGGAACAATTTTTCAGTTTCATTCACCCATTTAGTGTGTATACCAGGGTCAATCATAATGAAAAAAAAAAAAGAAAGAAAGAAAAAAACCTCCCCAAAACACAACCATGGCTTCATTTTTCTTGTCCTCTCTATAATGGAGGCTCCAAGTTGACACAGATGGTAATAATAAGAAGGCAAGTCCTGAAAGCTGCCAACTGCGTCATCCTGAACTCTTTCAACACACCTCATCTGAAACGATAACTATAATTCCTGTCCTACATTGTGCTCTGCTGCAGTGCTGCACATCTTTTAAAAGTATTAAGGAAACCATTCAGAGAGCATTATTGGAAAATAAGAGAGGGCAAATATTCTGGTCAACCAAATAATGAGTTTTAATATTTCCCAGCATTTACCTAAAATCCCAGCTGAATTCAAAGACATTAAGAGGTAACAGGGAGACAGAGCTTGATGGCAGTGGGGGAGGGGCAAGAGGAGAAACTAATATGTTCCTCTTCAGGGTTATCTCCTGCCAATTTGTCTCAAATATTTCGATATACATAAACCCATGCTAGCATTCATGAAATGCCCCAATATTAGAGGCAAAGATCCTTTAGAGAAACATCCATGTTCCTCGATTAGACAACCAGGGAATACAGAGTACACAAGGGAATGCCTAATTGACCAAGTAAAATTCTATCCTGTCTTAGCTCATTTATAATATGGTAAAAGATAGTAAGTAGTAGTAGTAGTACTTTTAATTTAAATCAATAAATATCTTCTATCTTTTTGTACAATAAAACACTTAAATAGATTTTGTCAAATGCTGTATTTATGTGCATCATTCTTTTTGCTACTTACTATAATAGTGTTCATGTTTGCACCCTGGAACTGAGTCTTACCTGTACAATTTCAATATTAAAATAAAACCCTAAGCCTATCACAATAAATTTATGGAAAAAGTGTGTAATTTGTTCTTAATTAAAAATGTCAGAAAATGCAAAATAAAATGGCATCTATTATTTATTCTGTCAGTCTTAGAGTACACACAGAATCCAGCCTAGAAAGCTCGAGAAATTTTAGCAGAGTAAGGATTTGGACAATGTATGTTGAGGCACCCAGAGATTGGCAGCAGTGGGAAACTGTTACCACTCGTTAGCTGGCAGGGCAAAAGAAGGTAATAGTTCTCCTGGAGCTGAGGAGAGGTGGAGCCGTACCGCAGGGGATTCCCTAATGGGAGCAAGGTAGCAAACACTAACAGAAAAGCTGCCAAACATGGTAAGGGTTGGGAACAAATATCCCAACCTCCCCCTTTGCCCTGTGATTCCCCTACCAATGTTTCCCCTTGGCTGAACTCAGCAATCTGAAGCCAGACAGTAAGGAAGCCAAGGTAACACAGCCCAAGGGCTCAGCCTCTTAGGGCAGAAAGAGCAGGAAAAGACAAAGAGTAGATTGGGCCTAGAGGGCAAAAGAAAAAAACTCAATATATCTATATTGAGAGAAATGGCCACAAAGAATTAATATCTAATGACATTTGCTTCCAGTTTTTCTTTAAATAACTATCACCCTATTATTTTGAATACAGAATGCATATTGATTTTGAAAAATTCAGAAAATGTGTAATTAGAGAAAAGACATCTCCAAATATTTGAGTGACCCTCATTTCAGATAGTTCTCTCTATATATATACAGATATATAGAAAAATGGCAAAACAGATCGACAGAAATCCTTATTCTTAAGAAATGGGACCATATCAGGAAAGAGTTACAGTAAAATTACTAAATTTTATTTTATTTTAATTTTAAGAAAAAAACATTGAAAATTAAGCACAAATATATTACTAGAGCTTAAAAATGTTTTCTTACAACAGTGCTATTTTATATATGTTTGAATTTAAAAATGACCTGAAGTTCAGAAAATATTCACTCATAAACTTAAGATATATATAGTTTTAACCACAGCTTTCCATTTAAGAAATCTACTAACGCCCTGCTATAAACGAGGAAAATGTCACATATTATATATTACAATCTCTCCTTTATCTACACCCCAGCATTTATAAGATACTTTTTTATATTTACAGTATTCATGCTTATTGTTTATATTATGTTCTTCAAGGATATTTAGATCCATTTTTAAGGGGAATTGAGCTTTTTATCAGGGTTAGGGTAAGAGTTAAGTTTAGGGGCACCATGTTCTCTTTATACTTGAAAGATATCTTAGCTGGCTATAAAATGATTGGGTAACACTCCTTTTCTCTTTGAAGTTTTAATTTTTTGAAAAAATATTTTATTTATTTATTCATGAGAGACACAGAGGGAGAGGCAAAGACATATGCAAAAGGAGAAGCAGGCTCCCTGGAGGGAGCCTGATGTGGGATTGATGCCAGGACCCTGGGATCACAACCTGAGCCAAAAGCAGATGCTCCACCACTGAGCCACCCAGGTGCCTCTCTTTGAACTTTCAGACATGACTCTGTTATCTTTGGGACAACATATGCTGCAGAGAAAGTATAAGACTTACCTGGTTTTTCTTCACTGTTTATATTTTCTTTCTCTACTCTAGGTGCCTAATGAGTGACTTTTTTATCTTGACATTTAATACACTGAGTAGGTTATATTTCAATGTCCAATATGCTGAATTAAAATTTCCCAGTACACTCTATACAGACTGACTTCTCTCCACATCTTTTTTACTTCACATAAAGTTAAGAGGTGCCCCCAAAGAAATCACTCTGCCTGAAGAAGGAGGCCACCTGTTCCTCAAACATCATCTGAATGTTTAAGGAAGTACATGAAGCTAGGTCAAGAAAGTTAAAAGCCTGGAATCAACAAAGGGCTTGTAAAAAACAAACAAATAATGTGACAAACAAATAAAAGCACATTTGAGTTATGTTCCAAGCCAAAAAATGATGAGTCACTGTGGTTGGTTGAGTTGGATGATGAAATATTACCTGGCATAGGAACAAAAGCAAATGAGGCTTAAGAAGCAGAAGTGGCTCAGTAAAGGGTAGGTTCAGAATAAGTATAAGCCATCAAAGATTAAACTGACTTTCTTTTTTTAGGGTCCTTAGTTCAGGAAAAATGTTTTGGAACTTATTACAGTGTCTCAATATTTTGAGTTTCAGGATCCAGAGTTCAGATTCAATTCAATTATAATGCAGTTGGGTAAGTTAGTACCCAGTTTAATGATCATATCAAGATATTAACTATTAATGATCTTAAAGAGTACTTTTTGTAGGACATGGAAGTTAAACTATAACAGCCTGTTGGAAGGGACCAGGTGTACCTTGTTCAGGCATATTCTCTGTGATTGGTGCTGTGCTCAATTCAAAATCCTCATATGAAAAGTGTGTGTTCAATGGGTAAGTACACAAATTTTATAGAAGGATATTCCAAAGGATTCAGCCTTATACTGGTCAGGATTTGATATCACTCACTTATATGTAGACTTCATATCTGTGCTTATCAAGTGTATGGATGAACCCAAATCATCCCATAAGGGAACACATGTAAGTTGGAAGACAGAGTTGGGATGAGACAATGATTTGCAGACCCAAATAATACAGTGATCCTAATAAGAGAAAATTATATGGAGGCATCTGGGTCTCCCAAACTGATTTCAAAGTTACCAGAGAGGTATAATATAAATGACTAGTAGGAGAGATGAAAAGGCTTCAGAATTATACTTTACTGCAGTAGTAATATAATAGGAACAATGTGGTCTGATTTTTGGAGGGAAAAAACTAATAGGAACCAATGGAAGTTAATGGTTTACTCATCTCTCCTCCTATGATGTTAAAAATATTAATTCTAGGTGTAGCATCTCAAAGTAGGTACAGGCCTTCTGAATCATGTTCAGAAGAAAGAGATCAGGAAGTTAAAGAAATTTACTACCAAGACAAAGTATGGGTCCAAGAAATGAGGATTTTGTATCAAGTAAAACTCTTTTTGGTAAAACCAAATATCTTCAAACATGAAAAGATAATCATGTAAAAAAGACATTATATGTGTCCTCAATAGCCTCGAGGGATTTTACTGGTCTATAAAACAAATGGATTAAAGTTATTAACAGAGATTTAGAAATCAGATGCACTAGAGATAAGAAACATGATATGGATTCCCTTAGATGGTAGTAAATTTCTCATCACCAGAAGTATTCAAGAGACCCTTGGAAGATGATTTTAATACCGTCACCCAAAAATTGGTTAAGTAATAGGATCAATTATTTGAAAGCCCCTTTAAAAACTAATATTTTCTTTTCTTTTTTTTCTTTTCTTTGTTTTCTTTTTTCTCTTTTCTTTTCTTTTTTTTTTCTTTTCTTTTCTTTTCTTTTCTTTTCTTTTCTTTTCTTTTCTTTTCTTTTCTTTCTTTTCTTTTCTTAATGTGAAAAAATAACCCAAACTGCTTAGGTTTGAATCCTATTTACACTATGTATTAGTGTAAATAGTATGATACTTGAGCAAATTATTTAAGCTGTTGGTGCCTTAGTTTCTTCATCTCTAAAATGGTGATAAAAGGTTACTGATAGAATCAAATGAATTAATATGTGGAAGGTACAGTGAATGGCTTAGGGTAAAATGCACACTACACAAAATAATTATTCATATTTTGAAGAAGACATTGAAAAATTCAACTCTTTGTCACTGCTGTTCAAACTATGTCCCACAGAAACCCACATTAACAATGAAAGTATAAGAAGAAAAAGACAAACAAACCAAATTTCCTGGCTTTGACCACAGCAGCACTACTTTTTATACAGTATCTAGTAGACATTGGCCCATGGTAAGATGCAAGAAATTTTTGTAATAAATGAATACATACATTAATTAATATTGGGCTTCTATATAATACAATTTCAAGGAGACCTTTCAGATATGAAAATACATTTTTTTTAAAAAAAGCCAGTCATCTTAGCTACATGATTTGTTCATCAGAAATAACATCAAGAGATCCATTAATGGGGTCCTTAGGTGGCTCAATCAGTTAAGCATCTGCCTTTGGCTCAGGTCATGATCTCAGGATCCTGAGATCGAGCACTGCATCAGGCTCCCAGGCTCCCTGAAATAATGTACAGGCACTATAATATCATAAAAGAGTTACATTTATTTTACTCGCTCCTTTCTGCAGAGCTGTGAAAAAGCATTGGCTTGATCATTACAGTTATCATTCCCAAAAAAGAAGACATCGAGGTCTACCAAAGCAATGAAAGAAGCTAAGTTTACTCTTGTGCCTTTATGGAATCTTCTTGATCTATTTCATTTGCATATCTAGATGATTAAAAGCATCATGCCCTCTTTTCATCATGTCATATCTTACCCATATTTTACCAACAAATGCAGAAATTAGCTAATAGGAGAAATCTGTTTCAAATTCGCAAATTTCAAACTACTCCTCCATATGTGGATCTTCCTAAAGGTTTTATTTAGCTTCCTAATTAAAACTTTCTACTTGATAATACTTAAATAATTTTGTTTGTATTCAATTTTCTATCATTTAGAGAAAAAATTGATCTCATTTATTTTTAATATTCTGGAAGCACATAGCTTGAAAAACTTTTACAGGAGTTATATAATCTTGAAGTACTCAAAAGTTTAATTGCCAATGTTGCCACATTGCTAAAATGCTTACTCTAGTTTTACTAATTATGTGACATCTGCCTTCATAATACTACATTGTGTAAATATTTTACTTTGGAATCACGACACCGGGAAGGAAAAAGAATTTCTAATAAAGACAAATTCATGGAAATTTGAAATTCATTTGAAGGACTTTTTTTAAGATTTTATTTATTTATTTGAGATAGAGAGTGAGAGAGCATGAGCAGGGTGGGAGAGAGTGCAGAGGGAGAGGGAGAAGCAGACTCCCTGCTGAGCAGGGAGCCAGATGCAGGGCTAAATTCCAAGAGCCCAGAATCATGACCTGAGCCAAAGGCAGACGCTTAACTGACTGAGCCACCCAGGCACTCCTGAAAAGACTTTTTAATTAAAATATGATTAATCTCTTATTTTTAACCTGCTAGTTATATGCTAATTATCAAAATACAAAAAGATTAAGTCCCTGGGTGCTCAGATTATCAGTTTGGACAGAGTCAAACTGGAAGTAACAAGTAAGCCTTATTAACTTCCTGGATAGTGTGGACAACAGAAAAAAAGAAAGGGAAATGGCAGCTCCCTAATATTCTGTTTTGCCACAGAACACTTCAGGAAACAGATTACATGCGGCATTGGTAGGGGAAATCTCTCATTGTGGAGGATACCTGAGCAAATACTTGCCATTCTATGGACTCTCAGGGACCAGGTAGTGAGAGGGGAAGGGCTAGGAGTATAAAATTAGCAAATCAGAGTAGAGAAAAATGGCTTAAGCAAGGTCCATTAAAAATGACTCCAAAAGAAGCTACTCATGATGGGATACAGAAATGCTTATGAGCAGGGATGGGCTCCTAGTGAGGGAGACTAAGTCCCTTATTGAAACCTCCAGAGAGGGCAACATATGAGATGTGCATGAATCTGGTGTGGTAAAGGCAGCTATCACCCATGAGGGGTGCTGGGCAAGGTCATTATAACCGCCTATGCTGGGGACTGAAGAATCACATGTAGGATTTTATCCCGGAGTCAGACTCCTTAGGAGATTTTGATATTTTCATAACTGAGAACAATAAACAAATGTGTTCTATCTCTGGAATTGGCAACGCTATTTATTCAAGACAGCTACATTTTGTGTAAATTCTAGAAGATAAATCATGATGCCGCTTTTGGGTAACATTAATCTAAAATACAGTCTTATTTTATTGAATCTTTATCAGAAAGGAGAATAAGGTATAATACAAACTCCCTTCACCTGTATTTTTTTCTCAGAAAAATAATATCATTTAGATCAACTTTAGTAGATAGGAGGAATTTTTAAATTTTTGTTTGCAGCATTTACAGTTATTTTACATGAAAACTCGTGGTTTAACTGCAGTGGAATTGAAAGTTTTTTAAAAGATTATTTATTTATTTACACGAAAGACACAGAGAAAGAGAGTCAGAGACACAGGCAGAGGGAGAAGCAGGCTCCATGCAGGGAGCCTGATGTGGGACTCGATCCTGGGTCTCTAGGATCAGGCCCTGGGCTGAAGGCAGCACTAACCCATTAAGCCACCTGGGCTCCCCAATGGAATTGAATTTTAAAGGTCAAAGGTCTTGAATTCAATAGCAAATGAAGTGTCTTATGACAGTTGGCAAACTAAAGAGTGATCCTGAATACATGGTGGTCTTCTAGCTAGTGTCCTTCGAGTTTGGGGCTCTCTAGATCCTTCTATATTCTTCCCCTGAATTTTGAACCTCTGGCTATCTTTTGTTCTTCAAAATTTCAGTCTTTTTGACTAGATATCAAAGGTCGAAGATATCTCTCTCTTTCTCTCTCATTTTTGCATTTAACTTTTATTTTTCTCAAAATAGGAACATAATTTAGAGTCAAATAAGTCTACAAAGTTTATCTATCTAAAACAAAAACAAACAAAAGTAGCAATATCCCAAGCTAACTTCATCTTATTTTTCTACTTTCAATTATTTTCAAGTAGGTATATTCGTGAATTATTTTTATATTTATCTTCATAAATCAAACAACATAAACTTAGCATCATATGTTTACCTCTACTTTGGAAAATGAGAATTTATCTCTTAGCTCTCTACTCAGCTCTCATACTAGATTTCCCATCACCATTATTTCTAGTAATTACTTTAATGAAAGTTTCACAATGATAGGATCTTTTCTGTTCTGTTTACTGATGTATCTAAAGCATCCACAATAGTAACTAGTACAGAGAAGCTATTTAGTAAATACTTTTGAATTGTTGAGTAAATCCTGTAAGATTTTATACTTTTACATTGCTCTTGTATTGGTTTGTCATTTTCATTGAGCCTATGTCTTCCCCCCTTTTTTTTTTTTGCCAGAGCACAATCCTATGGAGCTTTGCAATAAAGAGTTTATGGAAGGTTTTTGTTTTGTTTTGGAAAGGATAGATAGATAGATAGATAGATAGATAGATAGATGATAGATAGATAACATATATATGTGTGATTTTATTCCAAATTTAAATTTGAATGATTATTTAGCCAAGTAGAGAATTCTAGGTTAGAAATAATTTTCCCTCAGAAAGTTGGAGTTTCTGATTTTTTTACAAATAGGAAAAAACCAAAAGAAGTATAAACCTTAAGTAAACTAAAGATGATACAAGTTTCATTTCTTGAGTAATATATGAAAAATAAAAAAAGTCCAGTTAAGCAAAGACAATTTTCTTTAAAACCATTGTTTTAAATATTGGATTTCAATAAAATTTTCTCTTCACCTTCTCTTTCTCTTTTATTTTCACTCTTCATTTATCCTGAATACAGAAGCTACAGATAGCTTGATACATTTACTGAGGACCAAAAATTCTTGGGGACAGAAACTCTGTTCCATACACGAAAAGACAAAAAAGACTCAGAGACCACCAAGCAATTTGAACATCTTATAAAATCACCTAATTCTAAAAATATCTATTTGTATTGGGCCCACTACTTTTCAAAAGTCTGATAAACTAAGGGTTGTTGGATGGGAGGTGAGAGGGGATGAGTTAAATGGGTGATAGGTGTTAGGGAGGGCAACCATTCTGATGAGCACCGGGTGTTGTATGAGATGATATATTGCCAAATTCTACACCCTAAACTAAAACTACACTGTGTGTTAACTAACTCAAATAAAAACATGAGAAAAAAAAAAGAACCCTGATACCTGAACTCATGTTAGTATTTGCCAAGATGCAGATTTGCCTTTCCCCATTACAGGGGAAATAAAAGAACACAATTTCACTCACTTGTGTCTTTTCAACAACTCATGAGTACCTCGTGAGAATGTGTGGACCTCATACTCAGCTTTAAATCTAACATTAATGCACAAATATCAACTGCATTTTAAAAACTCCTATGTTTTATCTTCTGACTATTCAGTTTGGAAATCATGGTGCATGTCATGAGAAATATAATTTATAAAGTGATGTATGGAGCTTATAGAATCAGGAAAATATGTATTTATATTACAGAGTACATATTTGCTTTTGGCCATTCTTATTTTAGTCCAATCTTTCGCAAGAATCCCAACCCAAAATGCTTACTCTATGTTCTGTCCGGTGCTGTCTCTCCTACTTTGTAAGCAGCATCTGGGGTTCAAGGAGGAACAACTGACAGTTTTAGGACTCCGAATGAGTAGATTTTTATCACTACCCTAAAAAAGGAATAACAACAAAAAAAGAAACATTGTAAAAATAATTGATTCTAAAAAAAAACCCACAAAAAACATCCTGATGTTTCAAATACACTAAGGAAGCAGACATATAAACCTGAAAGGAGGTTGTTTTGCTAGCATATCCCACTAAGTGACTGGGCTGTTACTGGCAAAAGGACATACTGATGAAATGCACAGTTAAAAACCCAGAGCAAGCAAAAGTGTTACACGTGAGCAAAGTGTGCATGTGAGCAAAATGAGCATATGCACACGCAGGCATGTGCTTACTCATATGTTTCAGTGAGTCCACTGGTGTTTGGACTTTTGAGAATATCTTGACCAGACTTCATGTTATTAAAACCTCATTTTCGAAATGTACTGTCATAAACGGGGAGCCCCAAACACCCTCCCTGGCTGGAACATCCCTGGCTGGTGTCATGGTTGCTGAGCCAGCCTTCCAAAGGACCCCAGCCCTTATATTTCCAGGAAATAGAAACAGGTCAGCAAATTGCTTGTTTGTGGTCTGTTTGTTTTCTCAGGTCTGGCTTTCCTTTGATCTGGGGTGAGCTCAAACTAATTTGGAATAAAATGAAACCGGTTCTCTGCTTCCCTACCTTTCATTGGTTATGTCCCTGACTGTTTTAATTAGTAGCAAAAGAACAGTTTTGTGTCAACTCCAGGCAAAGGACACGCAGTCCTGCCATGGCAGAGGGAGTTGGAGCCTGGGATGGAAAGCAAGGCAATATGAAATAGTGTCTGGCCCTATTTTCTTAGGAAAAAGGAGTAAGGTTTGCTTCCCTCCAGTTTCAGTTACAGCACACCCTTTCCTCTGTATTTTTTGTTACTGCTCCTCCATCCTCCAGTAATTTTTCCAACTCTGCCTCTGTTCCCAGTGGTACTGTAAGTCCCTGGCATTTTTCCCCAGGAGAATCTCGATTATAATCTTTCACTGGACTTGCTGAGCTCAGCAAGTAGACCGTGTCAAAAGTTCTATAAAAATTGTATGGTAAAGATTGATAACTGTTTTTCCTTCATTGGAATCAAGATCTATACAACTCGCTTGCCATCTTCAATGAAGCCGGCACTTTTAATTTCCCTTACCATTCCTGTGTGCTGGGGCTACTATGAATTAGAGGTAGCAACTGTTGTTTTTATTAATATGATGTGTTCCTGAAACAATTTACTCCAAATATAAGTTTTTATAAGCTAGGTCGATGGTTTCAAAATGGTGAATGTGTTATTTCTGAAGTTGGTATGTTTATGGGACAAATACATGTCATTTTATCATAAATATGTAAAGGTGTATTTTTGTTCGTATCATTTCCTGATTTTGTTTAGTGTCTCTTCCTCACTATCTTATGAATTATACATAAGTGAGAATCTAAGCCTCTCTTTCATGTACAATGATCCTATTTTCCTGAACAGAAACCCTGGTGGAAAAGTATTAAATTCAGATTCCAAAATTAGCCAGTGGTAGAGGAGAGAGAGGATGGAAAGTTAACACACCCATTTATTATACGCTGTGCAAAATGAAACAGGGGCAGATGCTTCATGATGTTTGCACTTAGTTTTGGTGATTCTCTCTACTATGCTTAAAGAATGAGTAGTCTACACTAATATCTCTTATTCTAGGGAATGTTTAGACACTTATCACATCCTGGAGCCAGTGTGAGACTCCCAGGCAAGGAGCCGACCACCTGGGTTCTAGTCACCACTCTGTCCCTAGCCTCCTGTGGAAACAACTCTGGAGCTTAATGTTTTCTCATCTATATTGTAAAAATGTGGAGACAATTTCTAAAATTTAGAAGAGTTATGCATTATGATTCTCAATGCTACCAACAGAGAGTGAAGTCTCTCCCACTTTATTGCAAGATTTTTAAAATTTGTAGTAGGAGCTCCTGGGTGACTCAGTCAGTTAAGAGGCCAACTCTTGATTTCAGCTCAGGTCATGATCTCAGGGTCATAGGATCAAGCCCCATGTTGAGCTCTGCACTCAGCGGGTCATCTGCTTGAGATTTTCTCTCTCCCTCTGCCCTTCCCCTTGATTGTCTGCTTTCTTTCCCTAAAATAAATAAATCCTTTAAAAAATATTTTGTCATCTCAATTACTACCCGTGGTATCAACATGTTTCAGCTATTCAGAGATTGTACACATGCCATGAAATTCAGTAAGATATTATATTAGTCAAATTTACAACTTAGTAGAGAACAAGGAGCTCAATTTTTAAAGCATATTTAATAATTCATAAATTATTAAGAGGTGTTTTTGCACTAGTGTATAGTTATAGGGGGTGGATTTATTTTTTTCTCTGGCCACAGAGGTCTTTCTCCCTAGTGTAGTTACCTTTATTAAACGTTCAGCTGTCTAAGTTTTTGGGTTTTTTTACTAGTCTCAGCATTTTCTCTCTTCTCTCAGTTTTCAGCTGAACTAGTTTTGGATTGAAATATTCTCTGTAAAGTTGCTATAAAATTGCCACCAGCCACCAAACTCAGCCAGCGGCACACTATCAAAAGTGGTATAATTAGTCCAAAATACTCCCACATATTTCTGTATAACCTTGCAGTAACAATAAAGTGGGATACTCTCTCTTTCTCTTTAAAGAAGAGGAATTCAAGTAAGCAAGTGGACAAGGATGCCATTCTTGAGAGAAGAGAGAAAAACAAGGAATTTTTTTTAAAAGATTTATTTATTTTTAGAAAGAGAGAGAAACAGCAGAGGGAAAGAAGAGAGAGAATCTCAAGCAGACTCCCCACTAAGCACAGAGCCTGACACGGGACTCCATCTCCCAACTCTGAGATTATAACCTGAGCCAAAATCAAGATTGGTCACAACCAACTGAGCCACCCAAGCGCCCCAAAACAGGAAAATTTTTATTTTTCTTTTGTAAAATGAAGTATAAAAGAAAATGTCTCAGTATCACAGTTGAGAAATTTGGGGGGGGCAGCCTGGGTAGCTTAGTGGTTTAGCGCTGCCTTCAGCCCAGGGTGTGATCCAGGAGACCCTGGATCAAGTCTCATGTCGGGCTCCCTGCATGGTGCCTTCTCCCTCTGCCTGTGTGCCTCTCTCTCTCTCTCCCCGTGTCTCAATAAATAAATAAATAAATAAATAAATAAATAAATAAATAATATTTAAATATTTTAAAAAAGAAATTGTTGTTGTTGTCGCTGTTGTTATTTCTTAAGGACCACCATAAAGATATCTTCATAGGGTATCCATACATGCCCATGGAAGGTAACAGCACACTTGAGCTCTTGCTGCCCCTACTGGGTGACTGTTATAAGCACATCATTCATTGATTTGAGTCCATGTACTGGTTAGATTTCCCCAATTCCATCCTTCTAACATTTCCTCTTTTCTGCCACTTATTTGTCTCCTGGAAGACCCTTCTCCTGGCAAGATGAGGGAGAGATTAGTAAGGAAGTCTCTATAGAAGTGACCCATGCACTCTCTAGATTATAAAGAATAGGAAGTTACTCTGTGTTGTGAAGGGAAAAGAACAGATGATAGCAGGAAAGATTTGCTCTCTACCTATTCTCCTGGATATATTTGAGCTCTAATGAAGAGAGAAAACTGTATCACAATTTTTTCCAAGCAAGGTAGTCCTGGGGGCTGGTGAAGGAAACATAATTAGGCCAAAACAGAAGCTCAATAAAGGACTTTCTTAAAAATGCAAATCTAGACTTCTTTGTTTTGCTTAGTGAAGTATTCAAGTTCATAGCAGGAACTCAGTAGAGGAATCCAAGAGTAAGCCTCAGAGTATTTCCATTTTCTTCATACTTCATCAATATACAGCACTCAAACTCTTCTCCAGAGAACTATGGAGCCAATAGTTTGGAAAAAATGGTTAGATAAGCACCAATCAGCTTCAGTCGATTAGGTAGACCTTCTTGTGATGCTGTCCCGAGAAATTCAACTATTATGATTTAAATTTACTGACAATCCTTGGCAAAGTCAGGTAATCAAATTTTAGAGCCTTCCCAAGCTTATTTTCATCTCATATTGCTCACTATTTCGAAAAATAAAGTAAAAAAAAAAAAAAAAGAAAGTAATGGGTGCTTCAGACAGAGAGTAAACATTAAAACCATTGCAGTGAACTACCTCACAGTTTCATACCATAGTGTTTGATATATGGAAACACCAGATATGATCAGCTTTAAAAAAAAATATTTATTTATTTATTTATTTATTTATTTATTTATTTATTTATTTATTTATGAGAGAGAGAAGCAGACTCCATGCTAAGCACAGAGCCCAATGCAAGGTTCAATCCCACAACCCTGAGGTCATGACCTGAGCTGAAACTGAGTCAGGCATTTAACCAATTGAGCCACCCAGTCTCCCTTAATTAGCTTTTGGAAAAGGTCTGAAGGCAATGGGATTCTGAATGTGATATGTTGGTGGTGGAAGGACATATGTGTGTGAATATCATCACTCTTATTGTCTAATTAGCAAAAGAAAAACTAATAGCTATTTTGCTAATGCCACACAAGGATAATGTGGAAACATAAGTTAATCAGTATTTCTGTTCCCATATTTGTTCTCTAGCATGGTGACTAGATTCCGTGTTTTTAAATCATTCTCAAGAAAACTCGTCTCTTACTGATCTTGTTTTCATATGTTCCAGTCATTAGGCAGAGAAGTAAAAAAGTGTCCCACTGTAATAGTGCATCTGTGTATTTGTCCTTTCAATTGTATCAGTTTTGGCTTTATCTATTTAGAAGTTCTATTGGTAGATACCTACAGAATTAAAAATTTTATGTCCTCTTGGTGAATTGACCCTTCCAGTGTTATATGATATCTTTTCTTTGTTCTTAGCAAATTTCTCTGCTTTGTAGTTTCCTTCGACATTCATTTTAGTCATTGCAGCTTTCTTTTGATTAGTATTTCCATGATGTATCTTTTTCCACCCTTGTAATTTAACTTATTTATATCATTATATGAAGTGACTTTTCTATAAGCAGAGTACATTTGGATCTTTTTTTTACCTACTTCTGAAATTCTGCATTTTCATTGATTCGTTTAGACAATTTACACTTCATATAATTACTGATATCTGAAGTCATGTCTACCACTTTGTTTTGTTTCTCTTCCTTTTGCTTTTTAGTCTCCTGTTTCCTTTTTATCCTTTTTTTGGGGGGGTGTCCATTGAACATTTTTCAGTTGAACAGTTTGGGTTTCACTACTGCTATTTCTTCTACAATTTATTACAGTCTTCATGAACTTTTAGCAGAACTGTTGCCTTCTGCTCAGAGTGGCAGAGCACACTGCCAGACAGTTTTTGCTTTTTCTGTTTTATCTTTTTCTAAATATTTATCACTCACCCTCAACTTTCATCCTTCCTGTAGATCTGCATGGCAGAGAGGAGCCTACTCTGTGCTATTGCCCTTCTTCAGAGGGAGGCTGCTTTGCCAGTTGCTGGATTCTGGGCTAGTGGTGGTGGGTGGCAAGGGTGTTCTGTGGTCTAGGTTTGCCTTCATTTTGGGCACATGTTGCATACCAAGCCTCCATGGGGAAGAAGGTTGGGGGATTTTCTTATCATTCTTTATTTCCATGTCAGCCAAACTATGCTTTTGATCTGTGTTGTTCTTCACTGGGTATTCCTTAATCCTAACTCACTGGAAGCAAACCTCTAACTATGTATGGATTTCAAATTCTGAGCCCAGAAGGGTTTGTCCCTCCATTTCAGATTGTTCCCCCCCACTTCTCAAGTGACAAAGGGTTTTTGCTATGCTTTTAAGGTGATGGATGAACTGTTGCCCCTTCTCTAGGAGTTTTAGGGTTTTGTTTCAAAAGAAATCCTATCCCACCCCATCCCACAACCTCAGCAGCTAAAGATTATTTTATGGGAGGTTGAAACAATGAGAAGAGCTTGTTCTGATCACCAGCCGGCTTCCAGATTTTCTCTTGGGTTTCTGAGAGAAATTCGTTTTGGAGGGGTTGGCGGGGGTGGAGAAGAAAACAAATTGCTTATAGGAGAGTGTATGAGCCTCCAGTTCTTCCAACCTTATATGGATAATAGTTCACACTTGGCTTTTAGCAATTTGTGAAAATTGTAGCTGATTTATTTCTCTATTTGCTTTTATAGCACCTGCTAGCTTCTTCTCCCAATGTTTTGACCCAGGGGAGCTAGTTCTTCTGTCCTATCACATGTTGTAGGGACATGTTTCTCTTTGAAATTTGAATAATTTAGCTGGATTGCAACTTCAATTTTCCGATGGACTCAAGAAAAGTTATGAATTTCAAGTTTATTTGACTTCATCTCATTGTTAGAATAGGATCAGTGTTCCAGCTTTGTACATCCTTGCCAGAAGCAGAAGTCTCCTGCCTTTGGTCTAATTCCAGCTA
This sequence comes from Vulpes lagopus, assembly GCF_018345385.1. Lineage (NCBI taxonomy): Eukaryota > Metazoa > Chordata > Mammalia > Carnivora > Canidae > Vulpes > Vulpes lagopus. The sequence continues at coordinate 16,138,186 of NC_054843.1, read as the reverse complement.
CATGATCTCAAGATTAACCAATTACTATGTAGCTACAATGAACTAGGGAAATGAACTAGCACTTACTAGCTTTCTGCTGATCATGTCTTAAAGAAGTTAAATAATGTAAGAAGGGTCAGACATCAAGGAGATTCTGATTTCTAATATGTACATTTAGTAAAATCAGATAATTCATTGTCTACTCAAAGTACAGGAAAATAATTGTTTAACATCAACCACTAAAAATGAAATAGCAGAGAAGGGATGCAATCCAAATAAATTTATCAGTTGAAAGCTCCAGTAAAATAGAGATTTGATCATAAGGAGACAAAGGTAAAGCACCTCCCTTCACACACATTTTTGAATCTTTTTTCATTGTGAGACCAATTATATTTACTATTTTTCTCAATATTATATGGAATTCTTTCAAACTTATAGTGATTTTTTCCTGAAAATTTTCAATGAGTTTGCACTTAAGTGTAATAAATAGTAAACGAGAATCTAAATGGGTATAATCTTAAAATATAAAGAGAGGGGACACTGACCAAGACAATTTTATTTCAAGGACTGTCAATCATCAACCCATCTCAACTGGTGTCAATACAAGCTTAGCTCAATTTTCCATATATTATAGGTACTGTATAAATAATATGTCAAGTGGTAAATCATCATATAGAAGGTTGTTTATGTTCAGTGGACTGTGTTTAGGCAAGAAAAAATATGACCTAAGAGGTTTTATGAATAATTTTAACAATGTAGACAGAAATAAAATGGTTTTAGCTGTTAATGCTTAGTTCAACAGAAAATTAAATAAACTAGAACATCCTATTCCCAGAGAAATCCAGTCAATAGTAGTTTAGTAATAACAAGCAAACCTTAGAAATATTTATAAGAATTTCTTCTGAGAAGGTTACTATATTTTTAATCAATGCAATCCTTATGACATTTTATCAATATATCTTGGCAAATAAAGAATATAAATAGTTAAGTATCATAAGAGGGTACTTTGGTAGAAAACTAGACCTGTTTCCTGTTTGTTCATAGTCATTTATATTTGGATTAATTAATAAGTGCACATAATAAACAATTTAAATCATTTTTAAAACTTTTTAAAGAAGTTATTTCTAGAGATTAACATTTAAAGATAAGAAACAATCACTAAAAGAACCATTGTATGAGAAACTTTTGTGTAAAATGATGCACACTTTTCAAGGATTAACTCTTCTCTTAATGTTTAATAAACTTTATCTTAGAAAAGTACATCACATATCCAGTCCTCATCTCCTCATCTTTCTTCTTTCAAGCGAATCCTTAATTTTAGTCTCAGATATCATACGCTTTTATGAACAAACACTTGATTCTTTGTCCAGGAGACCACGCTGCTCCTTTTTAATCCAATCTAAATTCTTTACAAAATACTAAACTGATATCTTTGCCTGTTTTTGTTTTGTTTTTAAACAGAACAGAACACAAGATCTTTTGGACAACTACAGTGCCTAGTCGGATGTAATACTGAGATGAGAAGTAATCTTTTTTAAAGTTTTACCAAAAACTTCTTTTTTTATTGGAAACTGCATGATGTTATACCATACTGATAACTGTTTTAAATCTCTACCTTTCTTTCCACAAAGGATGGAGTGATGAGTTCTCACTGACAAAAACAAGAACACATTTATTTCTCTACATTCTATCCCTACAGCCTACTCACTATGTGAGTTTGTATATCTTTTGTGCTTTCTAATGTATCACTCACTGGTTCATTGCCATACAATCTTGCCTGAAGCAAAAGTCTCCTCTCCCACAAGTTGGACTCTGGAGGATAATGATGGAGAAAAGAGATTTTGAATGCTCAATGGAAAAAAAAAATACTGTGTGCTTGCAAAGCTCTATTCTGTAATAGGTCACACAGAGTACCTTAGACCTAGAAAAAATTCTAGTTCAGGGAAAGAGGAAAACAAATTTCTTACTCTGCTGAAACATTTCTAGTGACAAGTGCCTCATTACTAATTTTATTTATAGACAGATTTAAATATTTTAGTCAGTATTTGACTCCCTATAATTGCTCAGTGTAGGTTCTATGAACCTACATCAACAAATTCTGATTCTCTTTTCTCATAAGAATTTTTTTAAGAAAAAAACAGTTTATTTGTTTATATAACTGGGACCAAGAACAGTATTAGCACTAAATACTCCTAAAGTGAGGGAAACAAAAGCAAAAATAAACTATTGGGGCTACATCAGATAGAAAGCAAGGAAACCATCAACAAAACAAAGAGACAATCTACTAAATGGGGGAAGATGTTTGCAAATGATATATTTAATAAGAGGTTAATATCCAAAGTATATAAAGAGGTTATACAGCTCAATACCAAAAAAGCAATCCGATTAAAAAACACAATTAATAATTATTCAGTATATGCTAAAAATGATTTTAACAGGCCCCTCCCCCAGAAGACCAACTAGACGGACAAGTTCCAGGGGAAGTCAAGGGACTTAAAGTATACTGAATCAGAAGGTACTTTCATAAGAATTCTTTAAGGCTACACTTTTGACTTATAGTGAATATGTTACACTTTTCTGCCCATATTCCTTATTTGAGCTTTTTTCACTTCCTTTACTCCTCATGGCTTTGGCAAGACTATCTTGGTGTCATATAGTCGGGGTGACCAGTACTATTAGCCACCATTCCAGGGGTTGACATATGAACAAAGAAGCACTCTTCTTGTTCTTAGTTAAGTGAGCCAACATCTCTCTTTTTTGCTTAAAGTCATCTGAGTGGTATTTCTGTTTATTCATAGCCATGAATGACCTGTGAATATACTTCATCTATATCACATTTTGCTTGCTTTTCTTTTACCTCTATAACGATTATTTTTTTGTATTCAGTGTTAAGCCTATATAGGGGTTTTCTTTTGTTCAAAGCAATACATTTTTACAATGTTTTTTCTTAAAATGAATTTCCCAGAATTGAGCAACCATGTGCTACATGACCACTGCAGAATAGTGTGTACCGACACTCTCTCTCCTTGTTCTGAATGCTATCTTTCTACTAACAAAGCCTGACTTGGCATCGCCTAGCTGGCACTCATCACCTCATTTGCTTGTATTGAATTTGAGATCAAGCGAATGCCTGGAGAGCCCTAGCCAACTCTCAGAGGAAGAACATGAGTAAAGTTAAGGTATTAAACCCTTTCGTGCCTTCCTGTGAGGTTGCCTCCAGCATAGGTCACTCCTCCTCTGAAAGCAATTGGTTTTCTACAGCTCTTCTCCATCCAGGTTCTAGTAAACTGTCCCTGCCTTTGAGTCTCACTGATGCTAGCCTTGCTTTCTGACGTTCTTCTATACTTAGTCTACACTGTTGTTTAATATTGTTGTCAATATGCTTTCTTAAAATGTTCCTCTTTTGAGTCTGTCATTTGTTTCCTATCTCAAGCATGTTGAATAAATTCAGAACAAATATGAGTCCTTTAGCTAGGCAGACATCTCTTCAGGGTGACATTACCTCTTCCCTTCAAAGATAAAAAGCAAAATAATGTATTGAGTCCTAAACCAAATACTTTACTATAGAGTCTTATAGATAACTTCTAATTCAGTAGACAGAATCTGGACTTTTATTACATGTTATTACATTAAGTTTGTACCTTGGATCTATGAAACTTAATATCTTCATCTGTAATGTATCATTCTAAAGGTGGTTGTAATAAGCAAATGAATTGCATGTTCAAAGAGCCTTACAGAGAATTTGGAGCTTGGAAGATAGCCCATCATTTATTCCTCTTTGACTTCTGTATGTTCTATTTTTTTTTTAAGGATTCTATTTATTTATTCATGAGAGACAGAGACAGAGACAGAGACAGAGAGAGAGGCAGAGACAGAGACAGAAACAGAGACATAGGCAGAAAGAGAAGCAGGCTCTATGCAAGGAGCCCCATGTGGGACTCGATCCTGGAACTCCAGGATCACACCCTGGACCTAAGGCAGGTGTTCAACTGCTGAACCACCCAGGTGTCCCAATTTCCTTATGTTCTAAAACAGATCATAGGATCAGGCAAATGGCACAGGCTGGACATAAAATAAGAAAAGGATCTGCATTTATTTGTTAGCTATGAGATTACATGGTAGTGCCTCTGGTATAAGTACCACCCAGAGTTTAGTACATTAAGTCTTGAACATTTAGAAAATTTCCTAAACTGGAGTCATGGAGTCCTGAATTCTATTCTCTTATTTAGTCTTAGTAATGTGACTGTCTTTCCTTATTTGTAAAAATAAATGTCTAAAATAAACCATTTTGATGGTACTTCCTAGAGCTAACATTCTGATACAGAATATGTCACTCATGTGCATGGTTTGTATACATTTGGGGATGGAGTTCACTCATCTTTTAGTTTAAATACCAGAAGTTTAAATAGTTAGAAGGTATTTATATTCTAATAATTACCAAAGATGAAATGGTTGTACAAATTATTTCTTCTGTAACTTCCTGTAACAAACTTTCCTGAAAGTTTGTTATTTTAGCCAATTTACCTCAATTTTTGTCACCATCATATTGATTTAGTTACTAACTGTAAGAAGTCCCAGGCAACAAGCTTTATCCTATAGCAGAAGCTATGAATATAGACTAAATATTCACCTTTTCATCGAATAGGAAACAAAGAAGAAGAAGAAGAAAAAAGAGAAACTAAGAATAAGTACTAGAAAGGGATTGACAGACTTTAATAAAAATGCCATTAGTAGGGATCCCTGGGTGGCTCAGCAGTTTGGCACCAGCCTTTGGCCCAGGGCGTGATCCTGGAGCCCGGGATCGAGTCACACATCAGGCTCCCGGCATGGAGCCTGCTTCTCCGTCTGCCTGTGTATCTCTGCCTCTCTCTCTCTCTCTCTTTCTATCATGAATAAATAAATAAATCTTCTTTAAAAATGCCATTAGTAAAGTACTATTTAGTAAATTTTTATGTTAGTACTATTCATTTAACATTTATTAATAGTATTTTATTTATATCAACATGATAAAATACTATTATGATATTATTTCATAATAATGTGTTAAAATGCTTTTTAACAAAATAATGTTTTACTACTGTAATAATAAAATAATATTTAACATACATTAAATATAGTAGTTAATAACATACTGTAGAGCTAGGTTATAATATAAAAAGAAAGGTGACTTTTGATATAAATGAAATATTTCCTTAAGTGTATTTCCTCAGCAGGGTATAGTTGCATTAATAAGTATATGCTCTTTCCTCAAAATCTAATAATACCAAGACAAATGTAGTTGAAATGTAATGAAAAGTATGAAATAACTTAACATGCATGTAAATAGTAATGAGTGTTTGCTCACAATAAATGCGATCTTACTACCCCATCACTGATTCATATCAAGCACTGAATGTTTATATTTTAATGAGAAAGAAGAAATGTCTAAGATAGACAAGGCTGGGAGGTATGACCCAAAGTCTTAGATGAAATCACACATCTTAAAAACCACTTCTGCATTTGAAAAGGAAATGCTCTAGACTGTTTTGTTTAGAAGGTTCTTGTCTTTCAGGGGGGTATGTTTGTGTCTGTGTACATGAGTGCACATAATATGAAACTGTAAAAACATGCTACATGGCAGTAAAAACAATAATGGTACAGAACAGTCCCATTTGTTAGATGCCTTGATTAACAAGCATAGAGGATGAGTTTGCTATTTTGAAAAATCATTCCTAATTCCACTGTGCAGAGATAGGTATTTTATTTACTTTTATATTTACCTTCTGAAGCTATATTTATTCATGTGGATAACACTTTTACAGAGTTGGGAACTACTGAGTCAAGTGGTGTAAATGTTAAGTCTCTAAACATGTATTGCTGGGTTCTATATCTTTGAGGGATAAGCAGACAACTTGAAGGCAAATATCCCATTTGTTTAGAAACACCATCATTTATACAGGATGTATAGTCATGCAAAACCAGTTAATAGCCATGCCAGTTAATAGTCATAATAGCCAGTTAATAGCCAGTTAATAGTCATGCAAAACCCATCATCTAAACTTAGTCCCTCATACAACCTGAAACCAATACTGAGAGCTGACATTGATCAGCCTTAAAGGGGCCCCTAATATGACAGGAAGAGGAGACAATGCCTAGTACAGATTTTTTTTTTCTGATGACCTAAAGGAGTGTAATGCATGTTTAGAGACAGATGAGAGAGAGGTGATTGGAGATGTTTGAACATTTGGAGTGAATCAATTTTAGTTAGGAGCTCATTTGTCTCAGGATTACTTGTAACAGAGAAAGAAGAGAATCTTGCCTCTAGGACATTTTTTTTCAACTTTATTGAAAATTTCATGCAATAGTAGTCACTCACAGATGGTTTCTCTGTAGCTTGTGCGAATTGAACAAATCGTCCCAGAACTGCTCTTAGCAGTGGATAAATGCCCACTTCACAAATCCCTGATTGTCCGTCTTCAGGGAGTGGAGAGGGGTGGAATGCAGATGAGAGAATCTAAACTTTTCCTCAACCCTTGGAGGAAGCCTCTTTCCAGGGCAACATGCAAGTACATCTGCCTTGCTGCAAGGCAAGTTCTCTACTTTATGGGAGATCAACCAAAAGGATTCAAAAAACCCTGCCTGTGGTACATTTAAGACCACATTTTACTGACACTTTAAAAAAAAACTTTATGCTTTTGACCTTTAAACATGCTTTAAAAAATCCTCTATTTTAAAATCATATAGTACTTTAAGATGAACATGAGATCATTAGGTCCATGACTATCCCAACTTATACCGTACTCCGTTATGGTGGTTTTTGTTTGTTTATCTCTATCATTATTTGTTGTCTCCTGTTGCTTTGTTGCTGTTATTGTAAGCATGCTTTGAACTCTAAAAACATTATAATTATATTGAGGTCAGGGCTAGATATTTTATTTTAGTCTCTTTCTTTTAGTGCCTGAATATAGTAGGCTCCATCGTTACATACTGGGGCCTTGCTAACAATTCTCAAAATGTAAAACATGGCAATTGTTTAGCTTCTTGGAACAATAATTTAACTTGAACATGTTGAATGTGGTCTGGTCAGGGAGTGGTGATATTTCCTCCCGTTAGTTCCCATATGTAGACTACCTAAACTGGAAATCATTTTCATTGGAGAAAAAAAGAAAGGAAAACCACATTGAATCTTATTGCTAGTCACCACAGGCTTTAATTTTAGTAATTTCATGCAGAGCAAACTCAGTTTAACAAATAAACCCAAAGTAAACATATCTTTAAAAATACATATTTTGAACATTCTAAAATAAATATACTAACTGGAGAGAGAAAGTTAAGTGAATCATAGAGGAGAAAACTGCTCACGTTTTTAAGGGTGGGAGAAAATTTGCAGTCTTTAGAGTATTTAGCAACACCTCTATAAAATGCCTTTATAAATAGGAAAGAAAAACAGAAAAAAAAAAAAAAAACCAGAAAGAAGCCCTGTAGATAAGTAAGAGATGAAAGTGAAGAATGAGATTTGAGGAAATGCGAGGGTAGGTAAGTGTGTTTAGTGAATCACGAGGAAACAAACAAATACAATATTCATGTGACAATTTAACTAGCTGGTGTCAAATGTCCTAAAAAATTACAATACATTTTACCCCCTTTCCATTTCACAAATGGCATAATAGATTTTATAGCTGACACATGAATTGATATCTTAGTCAATGTCCTTGTTTTCAAAGTATGGAAACTAGCCAATTCATTAGAAAGGAGAATTCCAATATTATGCAGTTATAGAATTTGCTAGTTTGAACCACATATTATATAGTTGACTATTTTGACTATTTAAAATATATTTACAGCATTATCAAATGGTAAAAGTAAAAAATATATGTTTCTAGTCAGGTTCTGAACTAGTTTATCATGTGCAGACTTTCAAAATAGAATTTGAATATTTGTTATTTTCACTTTGTTCATGCAGTGTAAATTACAATGTGGTATATTGTAAAGACATTTTAAAAGAATGTTTGAATTCTTTCCTTCAATTGAAAATAATTCTTTAGAAGGAACATTTTGATCTGATTAAAGCTATTCAAATTGAGAAGAAATAAATGACTTCATCACAGAATGATTGAGCATGTACAGGGTGACCTGAAGTTCCAATGGCTGATGAAATTTTATGTATTTTTAACAGTGCTATTAACAAACAAGTGGCTTCTGGGGACAAGAGTATGATTTCCAAATGGTACGTCAAAATCCATCACATATTCTCAGAAGCATGACCATTTAAGAAATTTAATCTCAGGTCAGTCAATTCTACTTTCCAGTTTCCAAAGATGTTAGAAAAATAATTAGTTTTTCAATCTGCAAGGTCCAGTTGAAGGAGGGATCAATCATTGGAATAAACAAAAAACATCACTAATAGCAGGATGTTCCAGCACAACTAATTGAAGAGAAAGGGTTTGATGGGTAATTCCTAAATTAATTTTAAATGTTTATCGTATAGGTGGAAAATAATATTGAAACATTTGAAAAAGGGAGAATGGGGGCACCTGGGTTCCTCAGTCAGTTAAACACCTGTCTTCAGCTCAGGTCATGATCCTGGGGTCCTGAGATAGAGCCCCCAGTTGGGCTTCCTGCTTGGTGGGGAGCCTGCTTTTCCTTCTCCTCTGCCTGCTGCTCTCCCTGCTTGTGCTCTGTCAAATAAATAAATAAAATATTTTAAAAAAGAAAGAAAAAGGGAGCATGTATTTTGAGTCCTAGGATGTGGGTTCTTATCCCAAGAAGTGAGCAATAGTAAATTACAGGTGCTTTGTTGTTATTTGCCATTATTGTTTCTCATCCATATTTATGCACCAGCCAGTCTGGAGACAGAAAGAAGCCCTGTAGATAAGTAAGAGATGAAAGTGAAGAATGAGATTTGAGGAAATGCGAGGGTAGGGAAGTGTGTTTAGTGGATCACGAGGAAACAAACAAATACAATATTCATGTGACAAAATTTTAATCACTTCTATGGTCCAGAAAGATGAGCCCTAGAATTTACCACTACTATTAGTGATACCTTGACTCATTTCTATGTTCTTTTCATCAATGGTTCTTGTTGGCTAAAACCTTATTATCACTCTCTATTTACTTATATATTCTAGATACTCAATTATTCCAGCTAATTGAAAAATCAAAATAAAAAAATGGGTTTGAAAATGATTTTTTTTAAATGGAAGAAGACACTGCTATAAAGAGAGAGGTACTTGGGCGACTCAGTTGGTTAAGCATCTGCCTTCAGCTCAAGTCATGATCTCAGGGTCCTGGGATCAAGCCCTACGTTAGGCTTGCTGCTCAGTGGGGAGTCTGTTTCTCCTTCTCCCTCTATCCTTCCTTCTGGCTCATGCTTTTTCTCTCTATCTCTCTCTCATTCTCTTTCTCTCAAAGAAATAAATAAAATATTTAATTTGAAAAACTTAAATAAAAAAATTAGTTTAAAGAGAGAGAGAAAGACAGACATTAGAAACCAAAGAGCCCAAAGCAATGGGTGGTCCTTGTTTGGGACCTTTGTAAAACACTTGGCAAAATTTGAAAATAGAATGGGTACTATATTAAGGAATTATTAAAATTATATGAAGTCTTGATTTCCTAAAGAATAATACCAAAGTATATAGTAACAAAACTGAATGGTTTCTGGGATTTGTTTTAAAATATTCTAGAGAAAATGTGGAGCATATGAAACACAGTCTCATAATATTGATAATTGCTGAAAATTAACTATGGGATTTCCATAATTAGGACTGAAAATCCAACATTGTATTTCAAGCCACTTGAGTTAAATCTAAAACATGTATGATTCATTGCTCAGAGACCCAGAATTCAGCAAGGAATTCCTGAAGGAGGTGACAGGACTTACTTTACTATATATCAGAATTTATTTTAAAGCAGTATTAACTCACTCATTTAGCAAGTATTTGTTGAATACTTATTACTCGCTGGGTTCTCTTATAGACATTGAGGACATAACAAGGACAGTATAGTATTGGTGTAGAGATAGGCAAGAAGATAAAGCAGAAGAGGATATGTAGGCCAACAATAGATCTCTGAATATACTGATACTTGTTATCTGACTGATTGGAAAAGTAATGAGACAAGTGATCATCATAATCAACAACAAAACAATGAAAATCTAATTCCTCCATCACTTGCATACACATACACATATACACACTCAAAACACATGGATTGTGCTGTTGGCAGGCTATAGACAGACGTGAAAGGCAAATATTAGAAGAAAATACAGGCAAATCTATTTGATCCAAAAGTAGAGATAAATTTCTTAAGCAAGGTACAGAAAATGCTAAGCATGAAGGAGATATTTACAAATTTGAATAGAGGAAAATTAAGAACTCCTGATCATCAAAGCATACCAAAAAAAATAAATAAATAAACATACACACAGAAATATAATCAAGGAAGGATAAGATTTCAAAATCTTTAACTCCTACAAATCAGTCAAAAATAAACAATCCCTAAAATGGGCAAGAAGGCAGAAATGAGCATTGTGCTAAAAGAGGAAACATAAAATGTGAATAATTGTAGTTTCCTACAATTGATCAACATCATATGCTACTGGAGCAGGGGAGTGTAATTGGCATAATCACTTTGAAAAAAAAAAGAAAAAAAAAACAAGTTTGCATTATCTTGTAAATTTCAGAATTTGTATAGTCTGTGAAATTCCACCATTAAGTATATTGCCTAGAGAAACTCCTGGTTACTGTGTGCCAGGAGCGTTTTGGCAATCTATTATTACTTAACAATGAATAGCCTTAGTGTTTTAAAGCAACTTTAACTTTATTATGCCCTTAATACTCTGGGTCAGAAATCAGAGAGAGCTCAAATTACTGATTCTTCTGCTCTGAGTGACCCATCAATGGGTCAATCAGTATCCTACTGGTGACTGATCTGGTCTAAAATTTTCATGAAAGCATCACTCACATGGTTGGTATCTCAATGGAAAGACTTGAAGGCTGACCTCTGATGGATGGGCTCTTCTGCCTCTTTTCACATGGTCTCAGAGCCTCTCCCCAAGGTCTCTTCAGCAAGATGGTCAGACTACTCTCTGACGTATATAGACTACATTGCATCTCAGATCTGTAAGATACCAAGGTGGAAACTGCAAATCCTCTTTAGAGCTAGATCTGAACCCAGCAAGGTATTATTTTCCCCATGTTCTATTGGTTAAAATATCACAAGCTGATCCAGCATCAGGAAGAGTCCAAAACTTTCCATGGGAGAAGTGTCAAAGAATTTAGAGCCATTTGGAGGCATTTGGGTGGCTCAGTTGGTTAAGCACTGGACTCTGGATTTTGGCTCACATCATGATCCCAGGGTGGTGGGATGGAGCCCCAAGCCAAGTTCAGCACTTAGTGGAGAATCTGAGATTCTCTCTCTTCCTCTCCCTTTCCCCTCCTCCTGCTCACATATGTGCTCTCTCTCAAATAAATTAATTAAATCTTTAAATAAAAAAGTATTTACATGCATTTTTAAGCTGTAGAATGTTAATAATAGCAATGTTCATGACAATAACATAACAACATCTCAAATGTCCAACCATGAAAGAAAAATGTACTACATTTCACGTAATGGAAGACTTATGTAACTGAAAATTCAGTGAATAGTTCTCTGCTGTCAAGTAGATGAATCTTAGGAATTTTGAATAGAAAAAACCAAGTCAAGAAATACTATAGGGTGTTACGATTGAATATGTAACTGTTTATAATGTCATGAGCAAATAAATTGAATAAATATATGGGTAATTTTAAAAATATATAAAAGGGAGTTGCAGGCAAGATTCAGGGAAATAGTCATGTTTCTGAAAGAAACATTACATACAATAAATAATAAAATGCAGAGCCAATAGTTTTGTGTAATATTCTAGCCTTTAAGATTATTATTATGCTTGTATTTATTAAATATATTATTTAGCACATAAATGCTACATTTAAAACAATGTTTCATATTCCTGGAATTGGAAAATATCCTCAAGCCAATCTTGCCTTTGGAGTTGATTTATTATTCTGTTTTCCTTAGGAATTTCCTTTAACTTCTTACAAGCAGTTACACATTTATATAGCTATTTAAATATTTTATTTAGACTTTCCAAGTGTTTTATAGAAGGAGATTTTTTTTCAGAGTAACTACTTGACTATATTCTTAAAAGCAGACATTGGTTGTAGCTCCTTCTGTGTGTACATGCAAGTGTGTGTGTGTGTGTGTGTGTGTGTGTGTCCTTTTCTAGACTTTATATTAGCTGCGTACAGACTTCCTAGATCAGTAGTTGTCCATTGACAGAGGTATCTCTCCATCAGAGGGAAGTTTTAGATGGTTACAATGACAGCCATTGTAAGTTTTTGAACATCAGTGATCAACAAAAAGGAATTAACAAATAATTGCTCATGCAAAAAGGAAACACTGAAAAAATTTTCCTAGATTCATAAGTCTCTTAACTTGAGTTTATTTCTCCACCCCACTCCCTTTTTCTTGGGAAATTTTCTCTACCCTTTTATTCTTTTCTAATTTATCTATTGATTCTCCTTTTTAATTTAAGCAATTACATTTTTAATTTCTAAGAGCTTTACCTCTGTTCTTTTTGTGACATTCTTTTCTTGTTATATGCAGTAAAAATTGTAGTAGCTTACGTTACTTTAAGTTTATTCTGTTTACTGAGTTATTTCTGGCTTCGTTGTTCAGTATCTGTATCCTGGTCTTTCACTTCTGTGTTCTTTGTATACCTGGTGGTCTTTTGTTGAAGTTTCCTTTTTACTTATTTACATCTGGACAGCTATAATTGTTTAAGTTTACATTTTCCACCCGAGTCTATTCTTAAGCGAGAACTCTAGCTGGCTGCTCAAGTACACTTACTGGACAAGACATCACCTGCTAATTAGTGAATTTTGCTTTCTAATGACAAATCCAAAGAGCAAATCTGAGGCTCTGCACCATCCTAAGACTAAAAGAGGAAGATATATGTTGGTGATACTTATACCTACCATGCAGATTCTCCCCAATTCATTGGTTTACTTTCTTTGGAAAAGATTATTTCTTTCCCTTGAATTTCTAACTACCTTCATGAGGGTAGAAGGTCAAAATTTGATGTATACCTTTTCATTATACAAATTCACCTGCCTAGAAGGCAAGTTGGATAGAAATACAGCCTATTTTAATATTTTCACTTAAAAGTATTTTCCCCCAATCCTCAAAATGATGTTCCTGGGTCAGCAGAAACCATGGAAAGGAATGACCTGAGACTGGTGAAATTGGTTCTTACACAGTTATTCAATTAATCTTCACGATTTTAGATTTTTGAAATCTTCTTGAGACTTTTAGATGCCATGTCAAGAAGGAGGGGTTCCCATCTGTATTGATTTTTTCTCCTGTATGACTTGAGGTTTAAGCTGTCTCTACTCAACTTCTTTCATCTATGAGTTCTCATTATCCACCACTACAATGTTTTTTAAATCTTAAAAAAATGGATGACGTTCTCCCCTTTCTTTCTGGTCCTATTTGTGTTATACAGGGCTCTGTGATGAATGTGGGTGCATAATCATGCTGTTCAAGGGGTTTTATGTATACATTTACAGAATCACAATCATGGGAATATTGAAGCCAGAATAATAAGATCAAAAATTGGTGAGTCACAATTCATATTGTTTTGATTCCTTAGAAGGAAAGAATTCAATAAATGTTAGTGCTCTGTGTTCATTATTTATTTAAAATTTATGTTAATTTTGAATGATTAGATATTCCAATCAAAAAGAGAAAAGAGTCTATGATCTCTTTATTATTTTGGTTTCTTAGAAAAAAATGAACATACAGAAGAACAAAGTATTTTAATTTCAGCAAAGTGTTTCCTTGGGACTTTGGGAGCCCCATAATGTCTCTTGGAATTCAAAAACCTCTTGCATAACAACATTTTGATGAGTTTAAGTGTAAATGTAAATAAATAAAAAGCATATGGATTAAATTTTCTTTGACACACATGTGAAAACATTGAGAGAAAACATGTTTGGCACATATGGTCTGGACTCAGCAAAACAGAAACTATGGGCAAATTTATCCCAAAGGATTTCATAAAACTCACAAAATTCACAAGAAAAAGGTTTCCCAATAAAAATGGTCAAAAATCAATATTATCATAGTATTATACAGTTTCGTTGTTTACTTGGGAATATAACATCTTACATGCTGAATCTCATTAAATCAGTCTTATACAATAGTTTAATTAAATAATAATACATATTTCTTTATGAAAGTTTTTTGGACTTTCATCTGAAATCCAATAGTAGATTGGTAGCAATGTTAGTAAATATTTCTATACACATACATGCACACACATACAAACGGAGGGCCAGACTTCTGTTTAAAAGTCTACTTGTTGCAATCAGAACTTTTTCTTGGCAAGAAACTACCCATGCATGTATATGTTTATAACAAATTTATATTCCTGATAAGACTGTCATGTGTATTTTACAGACTCAGATGCTATAGGGACAATGCCAGCACTATAATTGTTAAGAATTTGAAAAGGCATGAAAGACTTAATATTAGGCATGAATTTGTCTGTAATTAAATAAATGGGCTGAACTTAAAAACCAAAGTGTATTTCAATACCCTTATTTCCTAATACAAAATAGAATAAGCAGATGGATACTATCACATAAGAGCAATTTCAACCAGAATGAGCTTAACTGGACAGTTAATGATCATAAATAAAATTCAACTTAAACAACCAAATGGAACTGAATGTCCTGCCAGAAAAATATATCTCAGGGTAATAAACTGTAATATCTTTAGGAAAGTTTCCAGGGAAATAATCACTTTAATCCTCTCAGCAGATGATATCTATAGTATAGTAAAGATAATTTTTTCAGCATGAAGGTCAAAATCTGTAACTGCTAATGAATTGGTATTTTTTGTACAGGTACATCCAGTAAATGTGTTGAGTTTTTATTTATTTATTTATTTTTTATCATTGTTGTCTTATAAAGATAGCACTGGAGAGAAAGAGTAGAAAATAGACATTTATCACCAAACACATCATAAATCCAATTTACTTCAAGATAGCAGAATGGATTCAGAATCTTCTTCGAAACGAAGAATCTGTTTTAGTAATTATTGCTAAGCTTCCAAAACAAGAGCTATCAATCTGCTCTACAAAGACTAATCATAGACTCTAGATCAAACACGTATCAAAGAGCAGTTGTAATGAAATGCTGCCCATAGTAGAATTACTTGAGAAACTTTTTAAAAATACAGATTCCTGAGGACCAGCCCACATGTACTGAATCAGAATCTCCTGTGTTGGAGCTTTGGCAAGCTTTAATTTATAGAACTATATTTGGTAATTACTGCCCTTAAGATATAGAAATGAAGAACATCTCTCATTACTTCTCATCAGGATCTTCTCTGATAACTGGTGATGGTTGATATAGTGGTGACACCAAGAAGTGTCACATTATAATCACCAGGGGTGCATGCCTGTCCAGCATTGTCCTGTCCTGCCCTAATTTTACCTGATACCATTTCTCATCCTCTATGCTTGGAAAAGACAGTGATGAATAGTAACAATTCACAGAGAATTAAGAGAAATAACTAATCTATACAGAGAATGAATTACATGCTAGATACTTATTACTTTATATACATCGTGTAATTAAAACCTCTCACCACTTCCACTAGGAGTACATTACCATTATTATTCACATTGCACTGATGAGGATATCAACTGGGAGAAGAATGAGACATTCATACTAGGTTACATGGCATGCAAGTGGTAAAGCTTGGGTTCAAGTTCAGCTGTGGTTCTTCTGCAAATAACATGAGAGACAGAATTCTCTTAGTGTCTATTATTCTTCAATCCCCATAATATAAATACACTGGTAAGATATAATAGAACCACATTTCTCAGATCTAATGGGAGAGAGAGTTATGTCTCTTCTGATAAATCTGAAATTTTTGGTCACCAGTCTGAGGGATCATCATGAAACCACAGACTACCTAGCTTCCATCTGATGTAGTTTAACTTTTAGGAAGTGTATGATCAATGTGTCAACTGTCTGATTCTATTATACTGAATTTATCATATTGATTGAATCATTAAAACCCTAAGCCTAGATTTAGCATCCTGTGTTTATTATTGGCTTCTGGTTTATTTCAAGAAAGTGAAGTACTTCATTTATTAAAGTCTACAATATTTTGTAGACTTTATCAATATCTATTGATAGCCTTTTTTAAGGAAAACTAAAGATTAAAAGGTTGTTAAATCTAGAAATTTAGTTGTAGCTTTCACTCCCTTCTTCTCCAAATGTAATTTTTATGAGACGTCTTATAAAAAATATTCCAAAATAGAAGCAAATCACTATATGTGAATGTAAAACCAGGTGGAGGGCGCGATGGTTCCATGTTTCTAACTGAACCGCTTGTGATGATGCCTGTAGTATTTGTGATCAGAACATTTCACATGAGAAAAAAAAGGTATTATTGCCTATACTAACTCTCTCCTCTTCTTTTTTTTTTAAGTAATCTCTACTTACAATGTGAGGCTCAAACTCATAACCATAAGATCTAGAGTTTCACACTTTACCTACTGAGCCAGCCACACACTCCACTTCTCTACTTTTTTTATTCATTCACTTATAAATGCCTATTTTGCACCTACCTTCTGTTGGGTATTTTAAACTGAATAAATGCTTTCTGGAATAAGATTAGAGTTGAATTTACAGTCTCTAGACTGCACATGCTGCAAGCTTATTGTAAAAACAATCAGGTTTTATTTATGGTGAGTTCTAGCTCACCAATGAGTGCTAGGCATACAATTATGGCTCTTCTCATACTTGGAGAATGGATAGGCAACTGCATAGGACTGTTTGTGGAATGATGTTTTTTTTTCTCTATTCACTCTAGGCACTTCTATACACTTTTCTTGTCTTCACCAATTCCCAACGAAGTGGAGAATTACTTCCCCCTCTTGAATGAGTCATGTAATGAGATGCCACTTTGAAAAATATTATTCAGGACAGATTAGAATAGTCCTTCTTTTGCAATGTGGAAATATAAAAAAGGAAAGGAAAGAAGGAAGGAAGGAAGGAAGGAAGGAAGGAAGGAAGGAAGGAAGGAGAAGAGAAAGAGGAAAGAGAAAAGAAAGAAAAGAAAAGAATTATTTATTTATTTATTTATAAATATTATATTTATAAATATTTATATTTAACAGGAGCAGACATCTGCCCTTTTCTTTTAAAGAGAAAAGAAAAGAAAAAGAAAAAGGTCTGAGAAGTTCTGGGCCTTCAGATGATCATGAGGAGCAGACATTGTGTAATACCTGAGCATCCTGCCTTCCCAAAGGGAGGTGAGCACAACATAAGATACAGATGTGTTCTCAGTGGTCGTTTTCGTTTCTTGACACCTACACAGAAGACACACGCAGAAAATAAACACAAATGTGCTCTTTACAGGGAACACACCTGGTTTTGGGGAAGTTAGAAGGCTACATGATGCCTCAGAAAATGCCTAGGTGGAACTGTAATCCAGCACGAAATTCACTACTAAAATCCCTTCATCTTAGAATCTAAATTAAGGTATCGTTTTAGTTAGCCTGCAAGTAATAATTATATGCCTAAGCTTTTCCCCACCCCGCAATCCTGGAAAGAAGACGTCCCATTACCTGCAAATATCTGAGAGCGGTTTTGGTTCACAGAAAAGAAAGCACTAAAGGAAGTGGAGTAAACACCTACTGGGTATTTGGTAGGTCCCAGGCGCTATGCTAGGTGCTTTATTTAAGGCCGCCTGCTTCTCTCTCATTGTGAAGGGAGAACAAATAATAGTTAAGAGATTGAGCACATCATAAATACTAACGCAACTAAGCTATTTTTTCCAGCTCAGGCAATACATGCCCAAAAGGTGGGATCTCCAAAAGAGGCTTAATGATGGTCACAGCTTCCCAAAGCTGTTTGTTTGTTTTCCTATCCCATCAATTTCCTAATCTATACTTGCTGAGAAACGTCTGACACTTGCTGACAGGGCACAATTTAGGCTTGAGATACATCCCTTATTATGCACACAATCACTTCCATAGGTGAACATACAACACTGACAAAAATGTTTCAATAATACATCTGAAGTTTAGATTATATTTTTCCCACTAAGATATAATATTCAATACTTGTCTAATAAAATATAAAATCATATACTATAACAAAACTATACGACTAATGAAATAAACTTTAAAAATGTAATTCTCTAGGCCACTAATTTTAACTCCATCGGTTTCTAGGGACTAAACATATAGAAAAAGATACCACGCTCTGGGGCATGCCTGCTTCTTGAGATAAATCCTTTTTTCTCTCTCAGAAAATTAAACATTTTATTTTAATCAAATATTGCCTCAAATGGTTACTATACATCAGGGAAAACAGATTTCAGGTCTTATCACACATGCCAATGGTGATCAATTAGCAACAGACATCTGTCCCTCAGAGTGTGGTGCCTACAAGCTGTATATTTGCTCTCCTGTTGTTGTTGTTGTTGTTTTTTAATATATTCTCAGCACTCAGAAGTCATAAACAAAATATAATCAAAGTTTCCCATTTTAAATAGTTAAGAAATTTCTCAAAGTGGAACCCGGGGGAAATGTTTTACACAAACTCTCAAGAGAGAGCTTTCTTTTTCTGAGAGCCTGGTATCATTTTGAGCACCTGATATCAAGTGATTAGTAATTCATGTGGCTTTCGCATTGGTGACTTCAGCATTCAAGGTGATAAAGGAGCAAGCTGAACCAGAGTAGGAGAATTGGTGACAATGGACAAATCAAAAGTCATCAGAATCCCAAGTGTTATTCTATTGCCTTTCATACACATGAGCAAACCATTTGACATTTCAAATGGGTACTGTTTTCTCATTTATTAAATGAATTTAACCAGGTTTATCTGACTTAAGGCTTGGAGGGAACCTTATACAGGTTTTCTTTTTTTCATGGATTACTACCAGATTTTTTTTCCTTTACAACATTTTTTTTCTTTACAGATTATTACCAGATAAAAAGAGGGAATAACAGCAAAATATTATGTTTTTACACACAATACTTTTCTTGATAAATTTATTGTTTCACTACATTGAAAGATTGCAAATCCATGTCACATGAGCATTCTTTCCATTTAAAATAGAAATAACGTGTGCTTGATTCTATTTAATAGGACTGATGTATTCTGCATGTAAAGAACAACAGAAAGAACATATTTTACAGACTTCCCTGCAATAATAAGTCTTTTGCTACTACAAATAGTTTTACACACCAAATCTTCCTCTGTAAAATTATTTATTTAAAATTTATTTAAATGTGATTTTGCCTTAATTTTGGATCTGTGCATTGTGTTATAAGATTTAATGCTTATGCTTTTCACTGGGTATTGAAATATCTGTAGTTTTAAAGATCTGAACTTTCTCCCCTCTTTTTTCCCTCATTCATAAATTTCTAATACATGGATTGATCTGTCATTAAGTCCATTGCCAGAAACACCTGAGATAATGGCCTCTAGGGAGTCGAGGTATGATGATATCTGCATAGCCTATTGTGATACTAGTTTTATGTGTTAACTCTGCCTTTCTTAATCCTATCTTTTATTTTTCAAACATTATTTGGGGTGTTCTTGTGAGGATGTATTTGGATGAAATTAACATTTAATTCAAAGGACTTTGAATAAAACATATTGTTTTCCATGATGTGGGTGGGCATCATCTAATCAATTGAAGGCCCGAATAGCATAAAAAGACCATCTACCTCTGAGAAGGAGAAAATTCTACCGTAGACTGTTTGTGGACTTGAACTGGAATATTGGCTCTGTTGTTTCTCCAGTCTGCCTGCTGCCCACCCTGCACATTTTGTATTTGCCAGCTTCCATAATCCCAAGAGCCAATTCCATAATATATATATGACATATATATGTATATGTGTGTATATTCATATGTATATATTCTCTTCATTCTGTTTCTGTGGAGAACCCTAAAACACCTATTATACTGAGTTTATGCATTGCAGAGATTCAATGACTACATTTTATGATAATTGACCAGTGGTGTCATCTATGAATTTTAGGGGGTTATAATTTTCTTATCAAGCTACTTTGGAGGGGCACATGGGTGGCTTAGTCAGTTAAACATTGGACTCTTGGTTTCTGCTCAGGTCATGATCTCATGGGTCAGGATTGAGCCCTGCATCGGGCTTCATGCTCAGCAGAGACTCTGCTTGAGATTCTCTCCCTCCATCCCCTACTTGCATGCACACATGCACTCTCTCTCCCTCTCTCAAATAAATAAATAAATCTTAAAAATGAAAACCTTTGGTTATGAAATACATAGACTACATAGACATATAGCTCTGAATACATATAGGAACCAAATATAAACTGTCACTGTCTAATATATCCTTAACACACCAAAAATGTACAAAAACAATTTTTAAAGTTTCTATTAATTACTAAGAAAGAGAGGAAATTGCATTGGTTCTGAGTGGCAAGGTAGGCAGTTCAGGAGAGCATGAATGATTGTGAATAGGCTTTTTAGACCACGTAATTGGAAGAATGAGTATGTCACTAGGAGAGATCGAAAGTGTATTTGCATGTATGGTGAGGAAGTATAGGAAATTATTTAATGGACCTTTAAAGAAAAGAAACCAGAGCTTTCTTGTAAGAACAAAGGTAGGGTAAGTCAGGAGAAAATTAACAGCAATACAGGGGCATTGAAGCAACCAGAGTGGATGAAATTGATGCAGAATAAATGCAGAGAAGAAGAGAACTGAACATTGATGCTTGAGAAAGTACAACAATCCAGGAGTAAGAGAAAGAAGAGAAATGAGGGAATGAAACAAAATAAGCCCTTAGGAAATAACAGAAGAACTAGGAAGTTTCTAATGTGCCCTGGAGAGTATACCACAGCAAGGTGCTTTCACTTGTCCAGAATATTTTTGAAGTAAATAAAGACATTGCCTTTCTGTATTGCACTTTTTACTCCATCGGTATCTGTTGGTGAAAGCAATATGATCCAATGTCAGTAGAAATTATACTGGAAGTTCCAATAAAATAGGATTTTCTTGGGAGGCAGAGGTCTGCCTATGGGTATGAGACTATAATAAAAACCACTTACAATAAAATCAGCAATGACAAATTGATGGCTATAGTAATAACTTCACTATATATAATCTCTTATTTGGAAAATTAATTTTAATTAATTAACTGAATTAATTAACTGAGTTAATTCAGTTTACCTGAATTGTGGAAGTAGAAACACTCTTACATGAAGACTTTATACTTGCTCTGTTTAATAGGAATTACCACAGCTTTTGTGGCCTGATGCCCTAAGAGGACAGAGATGTTAGGAGAGTTAAAAAAGTTAATCCATATAAAGCTATTAGAAAAATACTGACGGAGCGCCTGGGTTGCTCAGTGGGTTTTAAGCTTCCAATTCTTGATTTCAGCTCAGGTCATGATCTCAGAGTTATGAAACCGAGCACCACTTCAGGCTCCACACTCAGCCGGGAGTCTGCTTGAGATGATTCTCTCCCTCTGCGTCCACCTCCCCCCGCCCCCACTTCCACTGGGTCTATCTCTCTCAAATTAAATATATAAGATCTTTAAGAAAAAGAAGAAGGAAAAATATCAGAACATAATATATAAGAAACTCTTCCTGTGCATGTGTTGTGATTGTTAGTACTGCTGTCCTTTTCCTTCATCTCACCATATTGCCTAGAAAGCCAGTGGGCATTTATACCTCCTTCCTGTTGCTTGTCCACTGACTCCAGAAATTTTTCATTGCCAATGTCTATTCAATTCATTGTGTTAACCAATTCCACTATCCTGATTTGGCCTTTTCAGGCTTCTTGCAATTGTTACCTACTTTCTACCATGCTTCAAGCTTCTTCTCCAAGATAACACACATATCACTTACTGGCAGTTTGCCCTTTTTTAAGTGGTTTTGAAAAATGTAAACTTTCTTCCTTATAACTTCCACTTTTTTCACTTTCTGAAATAAGGTTAGACTGTAAGTTGGCATTTAGGATATTCTACTATCTAGAACAGAACTGTCAAGTTAACTGTGATCTAGCCTCCAGATGAGCCAGATTATTATTTGTTCTTTAAGCGCAGTTTGAATATATTTACATCTCAGGATTAGGGAAGTCATTACATCTTCTCAGACATGTCTCCTCTAGATCATGACACATCACCTCCTAAAACTTCCTGATTCCCCCAACAGACTACTTCTTTCATCATCTGTCTTAGTCTATGTGCTTCATTTAACATGTGTCTTCTGTTTCTATGTATTTAAGATGTCTGCATATCTTCTTTATATCAATGTTATAAGCATTTTGATATGAATATGGCCTTCAAAATCGTATGTTGATATAACTAAGGGAAGAATGAAAAATACATTTTAAGGCTCACAAAATAATTCTACAATGAAATATTCCTTGCTTTAAAAAAAAAAAACTGCCAAAAACAGCTAGATTAAGTAAGGTAGAAACAGTCAATTAAATGGATATTTTATATGCATAATATCAAATAGAATGACATTTTAAAATAAAGACATGTTCAAAGTTATATTTGGTATAAATTAAGTCATAATAAATTTAAGACAATTAGATACTGATTATTGTCAGTCTTTATCAAATTTATGGGGAGAAAATGCATATGAGGCATGGGAATCTCTCCTTCCTATTACAGGGGAAGCAAGAAAGAAACAAATTCTGTTCTTGTGAAAGACTTAATGAGGGAAAAAACAGAGGATGGAAAGCCCTATTCTGACCTTCAAACAAAAAAATCCTTTGAAAATAATGAAGTAAGTGATTTCCTTCCCTCTCCTCTTGGCAATGCCATTTCAATCTCTAAGAATTTCCTATCCACTTCTTGACCTTTCAGATGAGGTCATCACCAAAGGAAATGTCTTATTTCAAGAGTAACTGCCGACTTTAGAGATTTCAGAGAGTCTCAAAGTATAGATCCTGTTAGATCCTGTTCTGAAGGGGAAGAGTAAGCAACTACTATTTGTCAATGAAATCACTTGCCGGTGAATTTCAAAGCCCTTGGGTGTCTCATGAATATATAGCTGTGGTGTATTGAACTGGACTCTATGTAATTCTAACATTTCAAAATATTTCCTAATTGCCTATGTCTTGAAATAATACTTTAGTGATTGAGGATTAATGAGGTTATATCTGTTTTAGAAACTTAAGATTGTACAAGCAAAATAAAAGTTGAGCTGAAAAAGAAACTGATCAAATAAAATGTCAGTATTATTCACTACGTGGCTTCATGAAGTTAAATTTCCTAAAAATCTATGTGTGTAAAATATTTTAAACTTTTAAAATTATGTATGTTTCTTGAGGTAATTTACAGTGATCATATAAAAGTAGCTACAGTATTAAATTTTCCTTTTAGTTACTCTACCTTTTAAATGTTGGCATCTGATTTATTTATCCAAGGCAAACTTAAGACACAAGAAATTAATGAAATATATTTACCTCATAAAGCATAGCAAATTAACTAAATTTACAAATAAGTGTTGAGACATAAGATACCCTTGCCATGAAAATAATAAAACAGTAGTTGCAAAGTTTTATATCAAGAAATTGAATTGAGGGAACAATTATTTTTTAACTGCATCAGCTTTGTTCGTCCAGTTAAATCAGGTCTATTGTAAACATTATTGTTTACATGATTGGCTAATACTTTAAAATAACAGATATTGAATGAAGCCAGGGTCAAGGTCAAGGTTGCTCAGAAGTAAACCCTGTGCCTAGGATTTGAAAGCAAGTGATTTACTAAGGAAGCCCTCCCAGGAGAAACCAGTAAAGAAGTTTAGGAAGTAGGATAGGAAGAAACAACAGATTTGTTCTCAGTTTTTATTTAAGAAATGTAAACAGCCATCTTAGTAAAATCATCAAAAATATTTCTTTAGGATTTGACAGTAGCTCTTTGCAAAAAAGTTCTGTAATTTATAAGAATGCTAAATTAACTCTTGCAAAGATTTGTGTGCCATTTTTCCTTCCCTGTGTTTATCCAGGCAAAATTTAGCTGAACTCTACCCAGACGACTTTCCAAGACATATTAAGTACAATCAATATGTTTGTGAAAGCAAACAAAAAATGCAAGTTTCTTGCTATATGTGTGTGTGTGTGTGTGTGTTTGTGTATATATATAAGAATATATATCATAATTTTAAGATATTTTTAAATATTTTACTTATTTATACATGAGCGACAGAAAGAGAGAGGCAGAGGGAGAAAGAGGCTTCCTGTGGGGAGTCTGATGGAGGATTCAATCCCCAACCAGATCACACCCTGAGCCAAAGGCTGACACTCAACTGCTGAGCCACCCAGGGGTCCCTCTATCTTATAATTTGATAAGTGCTTTTTCTCTCAGTGTGTCCCCCCTAACATACCATTTATTCAGTCATATGCCATAATATTTAAGAATGACATCCTCTTCAAAATAGGCTTGGAGATAGTTAAGTTTGATTTAGTTCAACTGAGTAATTAGATGGAAATCTTTGAAGTGTCATTATTGTTAGATTCCAATGAACAAACTATTCAAAATAATGCTTTTGCTTGCAATTATGCTTCCATATTTCTATTTATTAATATCTAAGAGTTATTAAGAATAGATTACAGCTTAAATATGAGGTGTTTTGGGAAAACCTTCATGGACAGCCACCTAACCACCTTTCTGTGCCTCTCTTACGCCACCTGACTCTGGTAATAAAGAAGAGCTATCAGAGAATTCATAGTTTCTTCAGAAACAAACAATAGAAGAATAGAGTTAACTCAATGAAATTCAAAAAATTTATCTCCTTGAGTTGATAAAGAGTTTAAAGGATGGAAATGAATGGACAGGATTGCCTCCCATTGTGACTCTCATGTGTTACATCCACTTAGTAAATGTTTGTTCTCTCTTGGGTTTTTTTTTTTTTTATTTGGTTTTGTTTTGCCTTTGTGATTCAGCCACCACATGAGGTGAAAATGCCAAGTTCCCTAAAGAAGACTTTTTTCCTTTAATATATGAACTTAAGCCTTTTTACAGGAGCTAAAATTGTAATTTATGTTGACTTGTAAAAAGTTGTGTTGTTATGTTTTATCCCACAAGTGCATTTGAAGTTTTAAAGAGAAATTTTTAATACAAATGTTAATCCAAAATATCAAGGACTGATTAGGAATATTCCAAGAAAAGGAATCTTCCCAAAATAATGAGGGATATAGACTTCTATGCAGAGCATTGTGTAGACAACAATATAAAAGGGGGTCAAAGTGGTAAAAGTGGTGAGCATTCTGGGATAACTGAGACTTAACTTTAAAAGGCAAGGCAAATGAAAATTAGGTTTGGGAAGGGAAAGCCAAATCTTCAAAACTTTCATACAAAATAAAATAATAATAATAATAATAATAAATAGTTAACACACATAAGTTTTTATACTTTTTCAAGTAACACAAACAAAGTGGTTTTTCCTGAAGTGACAAGTTTAGTTCAGGATTGGAGAGTGGGAGTGTAGGCGTGTGAAAAGCATTATATTCATCAGAAAATAAACAGACACATTGAGGAGTAGAATGAGAAATTCAAAAGTTAGGATGAGGCTTCAGGTATTTGTAGCAGGCAGGCTGCTAAGCTTTTCACTCCCTATTCTCTGGGAATAACCAACTATTCTTCTCTGTTTTTATATTGTGATGAAAAACTTGAATAAACATTTATCCATGTCAAGTTTCCTGAATATATTAATATTTGATCTAATTACCATAATAATTATAGAAAGTAAGTAAATCACTATCCTTTTTAACAAATGAAAAATTAAGGCTTACAGTAAGGTCAAAATGATTTTCCCAGGATTATGCAACTGACAAGTTACAGAGAGAGAACTCAACCAAACTCAAACTTTGCTTTTCCCAAAATGCTTTACTATATTTAGTAAATACATTTTCCGGGAAGAATGACAGGTCATTTGAGCCTTTAAAATAGTGGAAGGCAACAATCACACACACACACACACAAACACACACACACACACACACTCATCACAGAGGGAGGAGGCACATTTGGGCATTTGAAATTGTCTTGATAAGGATCTAGACTAGTGTAGAATTAGATCTCTTTACCAAAAAAAAGGTTAAATTAATCTTAGAAATATTACTTTCTTTAATAATGAAATGATGGGCAGCCCCTGTGGCTCAGAGGTTTAGTTCCGCCTTCGGCCCAGGGCGTGATCCTGGAGACCCAGGATAGAGTTCCACGTTGGGCTCCCTGCATGGAGTCTGCTTCTCCCTCTGCCTGTGTCTCTGCCTCTCTCTCTCTCTCTCTCCCTCTCTCTCTCTCTCTCTCTCTCTGTCTCTCATGAATAAATAATTAAAAACTAAAATCTTAAAAAAAAATAATGAAATGACTACCTCTATCATTATTAATTGTTTTTAAAGTATATATAATTAACTCACATGGTTACTTTCAAAGATAAATCATGACAGTGAAAAGATGTGGGGAGACAAATAAGCCAATATTTTTAAGCTTTAATATATTTTTAAATATACAGAGCTTCCAATTTATTTTGATATAATCAGTGGTGAAAGTAATGCCATCAAACATTAGTGGAGGATTTTAACTAGAATCATGTGGTATGTAAAGCTGTTGGACAGAGTTTAAAGGATCAGAATGTTAGAAGATAGAAAAAAAAAGGCAAATGCCTAGTTGCTTTTGTAAGAGATTTTAAATTAAAGCAGCAAACTCTTTAAAGCATCACACAATGGGTAGAATGAAAATGAAAGCTAATTAACCTCAATTCTTTTTTAGTTGCACAGCTTTGTAATAATCTTCCATGGAGTTCATGACCAGAGGATTACTAGACCTTAAGAAGTATTTGGAGAAGGGGTCAAGGTGGGAACCAAGGCAGCTATGTGAAACTCAATGGCCTGCCTGGGCATGCCTGAGCCAGACATCCACTTCTGATCTAGATTTAGAAGTAGATATAAAACAAGGTCTGGGCCCATATCTACATTACAAAGATGTATTTGTATGAATGCATGCATATATGTGTGTGTGTGTGTGTGTGTGTGTGTGATAAGAATGTGAAATAATATGTATTAGTTACAATAGAGGGTAGTTTGAGAACAGATTTCAGAAGACTTAAAACATTCACACCATTTACCCTGCATTCCCATTCCTACCAATTTATATTAAAGACATTGTCAGAAAGAAATGTATTTATTAATATTGTTGATTACAGTATATTTATGATAACAAAATATTCCAATAATCTTAATTTCTAATAGTAGAAACAAACCAAAATAAATAATTGAATATTCATAGAATAGAATATGTGCAGACATAAAAAGTCATGTAGTAGAAAAATATTTAATGATACAGGTGCAAAATAATGACATCATTTACAAATAATCATATTACCAATTTATAATATCCAAGTATATTTATTTAATTTATATGCATAATATATATGGATTTATGGAAAGACCAGTAAGAAATAAACTAAACCCTTAGGTCATATTATCTAAATGGCGGAGTTATATATACTTTTCTTGTTTATGCTATTAGAATTTTGCCATTTCTTATCAAATAACATCCTTTATTATACTAAAAATATTTTTTCTAAATATCAACACTTGGGGAAGACAGGATCATGTTAGAAATGAGTTCAAAGAAGCATTATAAACATAATAAATACATTTTTAATACAGCCAAAACTAAGCTCTTAAAGTTTATTAACTGAAGGAAATTAGCAAGCTCATTATGTTACCTTGGACTGAAAAGTAAGTAAGTTTGAGTCTCTTCTCCCACTGTGTTTTTATTAAATTTTTTCTTTGATGTTCTTATTTAATATATTAATTTCCTTTTAATAAAAGTTGTGTATCCACCAACATGTGCCAATTTTAATTCATGGGCACAGGATTTTGCTATCTCTAAAGCTGAAATAAGCACAATGGCGGAGACCTGAGCAAGCAGGTAATTTGAGTTCCACATGGTGGCTCCAACCTCCCATTCCCAAGACTCTTTTGGAATCATTGCCATCGTGCTCATTTATCTGACCTTCTCCAACACCAGAATTATCTGCAGTAATATTTTCTACATTATAATTATCGAAGTAATTTTGAAAAGTACAAATTCTTTTTAAAAATATAAATATCCAAAAAAATTAAAAAAAATAAAAAAATATAAATATCCTACCATCAAGAGAGAAATCTTGCTATTATTTCATGGAAGAAAAAAAGGAATAAAGAAACACAGTATTAACGACTTTGGATTAACTTAAGAGCATGGGAGGGAGAAAGGGAAAAGAGAGAAATAGAGACAGAGATAAAGAGATAAGTTGAGAGAGATGGAGAGAAATAAGGGAAGAAGGAAAAGAGACTGACAAGAAGCAGAGAGGAAAGGAGACAGAGGCCTCTTTGCTGGTTGACAATTCACTAAACAACCTATCCTGGGAGTCCAATATATACTCAATGGGAGAGGTAGCATAACAGACATTACAAAAATCCTAGTGGAACACAATATCCAGCACAAACACACTCTGACCCCATGTCTCTGTCTTGGTCTTATGAGTCCTCTGAGAGAAGACCAAAGGAAGGGAAAGCCCCTCTTCCTGACTGCTTTCCAGCAATTTATGAATGAAGGCAGTGGGGCAGGTGCTGAAGACAAACGGGGTCTTTGTTTTCTGTGCTCTGAGCATTCCTGTGAGAGCCAAATATACCATAAGGAGCAGAAACTTCTTTTAGTTTCAGCTTATTAATGCAAAAATATATCAAAATATAAGATATTTACTCATGCAGTTTATGGTGTAGTGATGTTAAAATGACTATTAATATTTCTTTTATTGTATGAAATCATGTCTAGGTCAGGACAAAAAATTGAGATGGGCAACAGCACCCTATACTATTAGGGAAAATAATTATAGATACAGAATATACAAGGAAAGCAATATGTTTATCAATTATCTCAACAATATTGTTTATATATCATTATAAATACATTTATGCATGTACCAGTTCCTACTAATGATATTCACATCATGGCCATGTATGTGAAGGAAAAGTCAAAATGTTGTTTTAATTAGAATATATGAATTGAAAATTTGATTAAATGCTAATGGATTTTTAAGTCCAACCCATTGAACTAAAGCTTCACCAAGGTTTGGCTCAAGATCATATACTGGTCAAAAAGCAAAATCACCATAGTGTTTTGGTCATTTGAATTTGACTCTTAAAAGTAATATTTTAAGAGATTAACACAAAAGCACAAGTTGAAATGTAAATAACTTTACCATTTTGGGAAAAGGAAATGAATATGTCCAACTTTTCTTGTATCTTATGGAAACCTAAAGTTCAAACTCTTTATTCATCTGCTTAGTTGGAAACATGTTATCTTGGTGGTAAGACAAAAAATTGCAATACTCAAATAGTGATGTAGTTTATATAAGATTTCTATTTTATTATTTGCTTGTAATGTATGTATGTAAATGAATGTAAAAATAATCTCCTTTGATAAAGCATTATATCTATTTAATAATTGAAGAAAATACTTTTTATGTTATTCAGAGCATTGTTAAATAAAATATAAAGTTTTATAGTGGTTGATAAAAAATCAGAGGAAGGTTATTATAGTTTTACTGTATCTTTACCTTTTGCTTACTTAATCCACACCATCATTGTAAATATAGGTCTCTGCAATATCTACTACTCGCTATGCCTCACCCAACAAGCAAATATCATAATGTGAAGTAGGCAAATTTATAGTTCAAATCAGACAATTTCTAAGTGTTGTACTGACATATCTTAATCTTCAAGAGTCAAATGAAGATAGTAACATTAATACTAAAATTTTATCTTTAAAGAAAAGTGCATATATTAATTCATCATTAGTGGTGTTTTTGTAGGCTAGAGTGCTTTGTACAGATTTGCACTACATAAAAGAATATTCAGATCTTTTCATAGCCTCATTTTATTCCAAATTACTAGTTTAGTAGGATTTCTAAAAATACCATGTTCTGTAGAAAAAGGGTCTTCAAACAGGGATATGCATGTGTCGACTCCACTGTCTAAGGGCCACACCATGTGGATGATGTGGAAAGGACCAGTATCCAGATCTCTTTCACAGGACTTTTTTTCCAAAGTCATCTTATCCTTCTATTTATAACAGGAAGGCATCCCTCCCACCTGTTAAGCTTCTAACTGTAGTCCTAAAGTATATAAACTCTGGATTGGCCAACTGAAAGGACAGTATTG
Source organism: Vulpes lagopus (assembly GCF_018345385.1). Classification (NCBI taxonomy): domain Eukaryota; kingdom Metazoa; phylum Chordata; class Mammalia; order Carnivora; family Canidae; genus Vulpes; species Vulpes lagopus. Next base: position 16,107,948 of record NC_054843.1, on the reverse strand, counting down.
CAAGATTAGTGGAAGTGTTGAGAAAGCAAATGGCTGAGATAATCAAGAAACTTTTTTTTTTTTTTTTTGGTCAAGCTTAAGTAGCTTTCAAATCTTTGAAAATATATTGAAAATTTTAAAAATATGTATTTTATAGATAATTTTGTGGATTTTGGCAAGCAACTCTTAATAAGATCAAATAATAATATGGCACTACTATAATATACTCTTCCTATTCCAGTAATTTACTTATATGAATAATGTTAATTGTTTACAACTCTAAAAATTCAAAAGAGGAATAGAATTGATGCTGCTCCTATTTCTCATTCTAGAAATAAGTAAAATCTATCCATAAAAGAGTAAACTTGAAAAGCACAGTACCCTTAGCTTTATTAAAAGACATTTTTTTCACAATTCTTACCCTTGTATTAAGTTTCTATATAATGGATTTTAATTTCCTAAGAATGTGACAGACTTAGGCTTTTTGGATTTACTACATCCCACTAAATATTCTAATAATAATGAAATCCAGAAGAAATTTGTTTGAGAAAATAAATAATTAGTATTTACTTATATTCCTGTATTTGTTACAAAAGATAATAAAGTATTTAATAAAATAATTCCAAGCATTAGGACATGTTCCTTATGGGAATGAAATAGGATTATGGGCTCAAAGAGAAAAAAAAGGAAAAATAAAGGAGTTCTAGCTGCTAGGGAAGGAAGTATTCATGAATATTTTTAAAGGAATGATGGTGAAGATCAAAGTGCCATGATATTTTTTATCCCCTACAATACCATTTTAAAACCAATATGGTAATTGTGTTTCAAAATGTCTGTATTTACAATATACCAAAAGTTATACTCCATTTATAACTATCATGATAAAAAATTTAGATGTGAAGCTAAAACTTTATAAGTGAATTCCTAGTTTTTAAAAAAATTTTAAAGGCAATTGAGAAAATATGTACAGTACTGTCTTTTTATACTTGTATATAACTGTAACCAACAGCCTACAGATAGGTGAGCCCATACGAAGGATTTTTACATATTCGGATTTGTGACCCCACATCTTAGCTGAGTGGTAGGAATGGCTTTATCATTTAATTCCTGAGTGTTGGATGAACATAGTGTCGGACTAAAGAGCAGTGTTGAGGATGAAGATGAATCTGTCCTCAAAGATTTAGACACCACAGCATCTACAGCAAAGTTTAGGTAGTCCTCTTTACTTCTTTGTGTCTTTGGTCTTCATTTGTAAAATGAGATCCACCAGAAGTGCCTACCTCAGGGTATTGGGACATCAGCAACAGCCAGAGAGTGTGGAGCCTAATGGATCATGTTAAGGATTTTGGATTTTAAAGAATGTTTAATTTAAATAGAATACAATCATATTTACGGTCCTTAAAGGATCAGCCTACGTGATTGAAGTTTGAAGAGTATGATAGAAGTAGAAATGTCAGTGAGGAGACCAATTAAGAGTATCACATTGGTACAGTTGAGGGAATTACTATTGCTCACACAAGGATGAGGGTAAAAGAGAGGGAGATTAAAAAAAAAAATAAAAGATTCAAGGGGAATTGACAGCCAAAAATGTCAGAGCTGGTGAATGAGTACAAATGAGAGTGATATATGGACACCCAGATTTCTTACCCCCACAGTCAGAGGGGTGGTTCTGCTATATAACAAGAGAGGGAAAACTGGGGGAGAATCAAGTTTAATAGTGAATATAATGACTATTATTTTGGATATGTTGATTCAAACCAGGCTTTGGAACAAGGAAATGTGTGTGAGATAGCAACTGGCTGTCTAAGTCCAGATCTCAGACAAGATGCCCTAATGCTATATATGCAAATGGGAAAGTCATTTTTTGTAGGACACTGATGGTTTCTACTTTCTCTAGGTAAGAATCAAAGCCATCTGCATGGTGGTGGGGGAAGGGAGAGAGCCTGAGGTGGGAGTCTGAGAGAGTAGATTAGTTCAGAAATGGTTATTGTGTCATGCAGGCAAACATATTATCTAGGGTAACTTTGCTAAGAGTAATTGGCAACCCTCAACTTCCGTTCAGAGGAAGGCTATAAACCAAAATATTTTAATGGAGGTTGGCATCCATTCCTAGGGAGCATAGAGAGCTCATATTAACAACTAGTATGGCAGTTTTAAGATTTTAAGAGGCCTCCTTGGTTAAGTAGTTAAAACAAAGAAAAATCTCCTCGTTATTTAGCTGAAGCTTGTTCATACAAAATAGTGCTTCATAACTGAATACTCTCAATATGGGTTTAGACCTGAATTGTGTTCCCCCTCCAAAAAATATATATATAATAAAGTTTGTGTTTTTCAGGTGAAAGTGAAGCTAGAATTCCTGGAATTAAAATGAACAAACAAAGAATATAATACCATCTGGGAAACGGAGACTATCATAAGCTGACATATATGTGTGGGATGTGACAGGAGTTTGAAGTGGGAGAGAGAGTGTCAGCAATCTGGATAAAGGAGCTTGCTTGCAATCATAGCTGTTGGAGGAAAGATAGGACAGGAGCTATTCCTGTCTCCTGATGTTGCCTTGAGAGGATGATCATCCTCCCACATTATGGAAATCTCAACAAGAGGCCAGATTGCCAAATGTTGCTGAGTAAAATCAGGACAGCATAAAAACATTAATGGAAGGAGTTGATGATATAAACCATACTAGACTGACTGTCTTCCTTTAGTGATCTTTCTTCTCTAGCTCCTCATTCTGTGTATCTTAAGGATAATGGGGGAAAAAAAAAGCAAAGGAGACTTCCTTCTTTCTCAAGCCAGTCTCAAGAAACTAACTGAAGACTCTGAATTCTGCAAGTGGATGTGCTCCCTGGAATACCAGCTGGAAAAGAGCAAGGGAAACAGAATTAGGTAGAGAAATAAAATAGACTTCACTACAGCTGCTACAGCAATGTCAGCCATGAGGAAATCTCAAGCTGGGGTGACCCTTCAAGATACTTCCATGTGAGACCAAGGAGACAGGCCTTTGAGTGCTGCAATAACCAGTCATCAGATGCCGATCACTAGGGACAGGGGAAGAGGTAGGACATCTCTGTTGGCATGAGAGAAGCTTCTGGAGAGAGATACAGGCAGCCTTCTTAGTAGCTGGGAAAATCAGTGCAATGAAACTGAGTGGAACATGAGTAGCATCCCATAATAGCAACTACACTTCCTTCCAAGTGACTCCTTTCAAAGAAATTCAAAGTAAATGTTTGCTCAGAATAGCTGCCTGGTGATGAAGCAAAAAAGAGCTATTCTCAGTGTAGGACTCCCCACTCTAGGGCTACTTCAACTTTCTCTCTCTCTCTCTCTCTCTCTCTCTCTCTCTCTCTCTCTCCTCTTCATCTCTCTCTGTCAATTTATCCTTAGGGATACCAAATAGAGTCAGGCCTCCTATCTTCTCTAATACACATTCATGGACAAGGTAGCTAATACCCCCAGGAGATATGAAATGAACTAGACTGATGGTCTACAAACTCTTTTGGTAAAAGCGTAGTAAATATTTGAGACCTTGCAGGCCTAACAATCTCTGTCCCAACCACTGAACTCTGCTTTGAGTGTAAAATCAGCCACATACAACACATAAACAAATAGGAATTGTTGCATTCCAATAAAACTTTATCTAAAAATATACATGGTAGCACAGTTTTGCGCCATGAACTACATTTTGCCAACTCCTGAATGAAAAACCTGAAACAGATAAATACAATAAAAGAAAAAGAAAATGATACATAGTATACCATCTAAAGCAGAACTATTGGAACAGACGGTCCAGAATTTTTCTATAAGATATAAACCATCCTCAAGAGATAATGAAAAATATTGGCAATATGCATCAAGAACAAGGATTTAGAAAACATAAAAGTTCACAATACTAGATATGAACTAAATAAGAGTTTAAATAAAGACTCAATAGATGGAATAAGTAGGAAGATGAATACAACCCAAGAATAAACAAGTACATTGGAATATCAGTGAAAATCTCCCCAAAGGATAGAGTATAAAGAGAAAGAAATTGGGGATCCCTGGGTGGCGCAGTGGTTTAGCGCCTGCCTTTGGCCCAGGGCGCGATCCTGGAGACCCGGGATCGAATCCCACGTCAGGCTCCCGGTGCATGGAGCCTGCTTCTCCCTCTGCCTGTGTCTCTGCCTCTCTCTCTCTCTCTCTCTGTGACTATCATAAATAAATAAAAATTAAAAATAAATAAAGTGAAGTTTGATTTAAAAAAAAAAAAAAAAAAAAGAGAAAGAAATTATGCAAAAATAAATAAATAAATAAATAAATAAATAAATAAATAAAATAACGTGTCACGCAATAGGGGTGCTTACGAGAAGGCTGAGAGCAGGGGCAGGGATCACTGGAAAGAAGAAAATGTTTTAGGAAATAATACCACATTTCCTGGAATTAAAGGAAGAAGACTTCTGGTTGAAAGTCGTTATAGACTGACAAGGAGGTAAGTAGGAAAAGTGCACACTTGGACATATAAAAACCTTTAACCACATAAATCAAAAGGAAATTTTACAGCTTTCATATATAACAAAACAAGAATAAAAGTATAAGAATCAAATAGGCAACATAGTTCTTAAAAGAAACCAAAATGTATAAAGTCAATAATGTAATATTTTTCACACATTGAAGGAAAAGAATGTTGAATATAAATTTTATGTGCAGCCTGGGTGGCTCAGCGGTTTAGCTCTGCCTTCAGTCTGGGGCCTGATCCTGGAGACCTGGGATCCAGTCCCACATTGGACTCCTGCATGGAGCCTGCTTCTCCCTCTGCCTGTGTCTCTGTCTCTCTCTCTCTCTCTCTCAAATAAAAAAATAACATCTTTTAAAAAGAATAAATTTTATGTGCAGCCAAATTGTCATTTAAATGTTAGTATAATTGGGACTCCTGGATGGCTCAGCAGTTGAGCATCTGCCTTGGATCAGGGCGTGGTTCCAGGATTTTGGGATCGCATCCCATGTGAGGCTCGCTGCATGGAGCCTGCTTCTCCCTCTGCCTATGTATCTGCCTCTCTCTCTCTCTCTCTGTGTCTTTCATAATTAAATAAATAAAATCTTTAAAAGAAAATAAAATAAAGCAGAAAGGAAAATAATAAGGAAACTATAGAAATAATGAATGCAACAACCAACAAAAGTAAAGAACCAAAACATTTTTTTTCAATTCATAAGATAGATTCTAGGAAACTGACTGAGGAAAAAATAGAAGCGAAGATGAAAATAAAAATATAGAATGAGAGGTGCCTAGATGGCTCTGTCAGTTAAGCATCTAACTCTTGATTTCAGCTCAGGTTGTGATCTCACAATCATGAGGTGGAGCCCAAGATTGTGCTCCTTGCTGGGTATAGAGCCTGCTTAGGATTCCCTCTCTCTCAGAGAAAGACACATACCATATGATTTCACTCATTTGTTAAGAAACAAAGCAAATTAACATAGGCTAAGGGGAGGAAAAACAAAATAAGATAAAAACAGAGGGAGGGAAACCATTGGAATCTTAACTATAGAGAACAAAGTGAGGGCACTTTGGAGAACCAAAGTGGGTGTGGGGGTGAGGGGAAGGGGTAATTGGGTGATAAGTATTAAGAAGGGCACTTGATGTCATGAACCCTGGGTGCTATATATATGTATATAGACACACACATATATAAATATATATGTAGAGAGAGATAGAGAGAATAAAAGGTGATTTAGAAAAACAGCAGAAATTTTGAAAAGGTCATTCTGTTGAGCAATTTACTACTTACTATATTTAAAAGCCTAGAATAAACTGATACAATCTAGATTCTAGATTATAAAAATACAAATAGCAGCACAAAATTTTGAAAACTTTAGTGAGAAGATAGAATTATGAAATTTAAATGCCAACTAAGAGACAAATTTCCCCTTAGCCAGTATGCCAGGCTTAGACAATTTTGCTCTTGAGTTCTATAAAAGGTCAAACAATAATGAACACTTATATTACACAAATCATAAATTGTGTCCAGATTTTTACTTTGAATGATGATAGTGTAACTGTTTCCACAACTGAAAAATGAGGTATAAGATAAAATTCATTTAGCAATGTTAAAAGAAGTAAATGCAAAAATTCCAAATGGAACATTAGAAACTTGAATCTGATGGCCTATGTTTAATAAAATGAAGCAAAAGTATTATTTATTCCAATAATAGAAAAATAATCCATACAACATACAATATGTCAATCTACAGGAAGTATTCTATATAATAGAAAAAATATTGGAAAAAGAAAAAACAATCATTGTCCAATCACTCTTTAATATAAAATACAATAAGATCAATGCAATAAAGAAAGCAAAGGAGGAAATAAGAGGAGCGTAAGGCTCGTAAAAACTGTCACTTTGGCAGAAGATATTTTCACCTAAGTAGGGAGCCAGCAGAATCTATAGACAGATCATTTAAAACAAACAAGAGAATTCAACGAACTGGTTTAATTCAACATAAATTCACAAAAATAAAAGTATCATTTTTTACACTAGGAACATCTGCAAAATATCAAACATGACTGAATTTTATTATTATTGTTCATGTCAAGCATTTTGGAGAAGGGAATGTTTCCTGGGTTCCATGGTTTTCAAATTAGCAAATTTTTCTGATTAAAAGGTCAATGTGTTTTTGCCATTTACAAAGAATTCTATTACAGCTTATGGAAATGCATATTGTTTTAACATTTACCCAAATTGTCAATTTCAAACTTTTGAAATTACCAAGAAACTCACATCAGCTAAAAGTCAAAGGGATTACTGTTTGATTTATCTCCATTATTTTTACCTGGGCATACGTGACAAAGTTGTTGCAAAAGCAAAGAAAAGAAGGAATAATGTTAAGCACCGCAAAGACAGAGTGAGCAGATATGTAATATGCTAAAACTCTCTTCACTTTATTCTGTGCTTCCTTATTTATAATAAAAGTAGTTGCTTTTTCCTGGCAGGGTCCCTCTCCAATTTAACCCTAACTGTGCTATGTACCTCTTTTGTGTTTTTAGCCTTATCACTCCAACAGTGTTAACTAATAAGCCCAAAGCATTATTTAGAACAATTTTATTGCCATCCTTCACTAGGAAATGTGAAGAATCTTCTGAAGGACCTTGAATCCAGGAAGCACAAATCTGCAAAATGGGGGCGGTCGGTGCACTTAAAATTATAAGTTGGGTTATTGATTTCCTTCGAAGGAAACTAAGAGAAAGGAAAATACTGTTTTTTTAATTGAATTACATCAAAATTCCTGATATTTGAAAGAGTATGCTCCATTGCTGTTGTAGGCAAACACCGATAAAATGGCTTGTCAGTAGATGACTGACATAGAAGGGACTGCTATTCAGCTTCAAGTTTTTTTTTTTTTTCTCTTTGGACAATCATATTGTACTCACCCCTCCCAAAGGATTTCCCATTTTAAGACCCAATATTCCATACAAGAAGTACACAGATGTAAGAGCATGTAAAGTTAAAAATAAGAAGTACAGAATCTGGTGCAGCTGGGGATAATTAGTAAAAAACAAGTTTTTGCCAAAAATAAAAGGAAGTTGGGTAGACAGATTTTTCTTTAGCCAGGCTTTGGGAGATCCATGGAAAGAGAACATATTTACAACCCCCACCCCCTTCTCTTCCATCCCATTGAACCTAGCAAAAGAAACTCCATCTTAAAATCACCAGACAACGATACTTGTAATTCAACTGAGATTCTCCTCACGAAACAGGTTGGGTTCTAATAACAATAGAAAAATCAATCATTTCCGAGATTCTATTTTATCTTTTCAAGACAATTCTGAAGCTTAAACATGACATTTGAAATTCCAGAGCAGTCATTCCAAATGACTATCTCCTTTTTAAGCTCTTATTTTCTGTACCTGAATGATAGTATATGATAGTGCAAGATTACTGTTCTGTAACTACCTAACTACTTTGGTTAGTTTCCTATAGAAGCAAATGTTCTTCTGAGTTAAAAATTCATTGAGATAGTGATGCTTTCATAAAACTGAACTTATTAAGATTTTATCTAATTCAATACTTAGTGATCAGCATCTTCTCTGAATCAAGCAGATGGTTATCAAGGGATTGCTTACAATCAATTCCTAATCTCAAGGGCCTTGCAGTTTAGCTAATAAGACATAGACCGTACTTTTTCCTAATGATCCAAATGTTCCATTGTTGGGAATACTGTGCATTAAGTGTTGTCTAGACTTTGTGTCTATCTTCCTTTTCTTTAAGACTTTATTTATTTATTTATTTATTTATTTATTTATTTATTTGACAGAGAGATAGAGAAAACAGAAGCAGGAAGAGCAGCAGGCAGAGGGAGAGGGAGAAGCTTACTCACTCCCCAATAATCAGGGAGCCCAATGTGGGACTTAATCCCAAGACCCTGGGATCATGACCTGACCCCATGGCAGATGCCCAACTGACTAAGCCACCCAGGCACCCCTGTATCTATCTCCCAATGGAATATTTTAGCAACTGGTGGATGGGAAGTTTTCTAATTGTATATATCCTTTCTGTTGCCATTGAGACAGTGTGCAAATATTGAGGGAATTAATAATAATAAGGATAACTTATTGAACATAATTATGTACATATAAATCAAAATATTCTTAAAGATTCAGACAGGAGTAGCTGAATTTGCTCTTATGATGACAACTTAAATTTATGCAGGCTTGAATGTATTTTTCACTTAATCCATTTGCTATCCATTAAACTACCAATGTGAATTAACTCCAAAGTTTGAAATTGCATTAATTCATGATATCTTGGTAAAGAGCTCTGTCCTTGCTTTCCCTTTAATGCTAGAGCTGTACCCTAGATATTCAATCTTTAAAATTCTCCAAAGGATATTCTCACAGGTTCACTAGACCTTAATGGATAGCTGTAAGTGTGAGGTAAGGAAATGCAAGTTTCTTGTAATGTTTCCATTTTGAATTTTACTCTTTCTTTCTTGATATCCTTCCCTTCCTGTCTTCTGTTATCTCTCTTACTTCTAAACACTTCCTCTTTCTTTTGGATGCATTCTTCCTGCTAAGTTTTAATGTTGACATTAAGCCTAGACAAGAGGCTTGTTCTTTGCTAAATCTTCAAGAATCCGGGGAAGGATATACAAAGATTTATATAATTTGGACTTAGTGAACTATGTAGATATGGCCGCAGGGCAGTTCAACTTTGTACCTATTTCAATAATTTAACAGAAAAGTTGAAATAATTCTCTAACTCTGTATCTACAATATTTTTGAATATTTGAAGAAAGCATTTTAATATCCAACATCATTTTTTACAAATGTCTAAAGCACTTTTTGTTTAGAACATCTTTGGTTATCATTTCAATAAAATTATTGTCAGAGGAAAAAATATTATTTCTTTATGAGTAACATCGAACAGACTCCACTAATTCCACTTTCTTGAAAATACTAAAAAAGAATATATACATCTCAATACTCTTTTTGAATAAAATTACAGAGGTATTCACAATTATACAAAGATCAGAACAATTGCAATTCTCTTCAACAAATATTTAGAAACTGTCCACTTGGTACAAGTAAACTTAGAAGTTTCCAAACCAAGGTGTAAAAGCTACTTATCCTTTTTTAAATTAAAATTGTGATTTAAGAATATTTAATACTTGGTATTTTTCAAATATATTCTATAATCAAAACTCTAGAGCAAAAATCAAGTGTCTTTTCTTCAAATTTCCAATAGGATCACAAGTGACAATTGACATTTATTCTATTTAAAGGTTGTTCATAGAACATTCCAACATTGAATACTACTTGCTATTGGAAAAATTCCTTCTTTTCTAATGCAGCAAGTGTTCAGCCCTGACACATGCATGGCAAAGACATCCAGGTTGCACAATGATCCAAACCCTTGCCAATTCCTTGGCACAGGACTCCTGAAACTTTATGTGCTCCCATGGAACTTGGCCTTTGCCATGCTGTTTAAAACCACATAGTCCTGACTAACTGCATTCCATCACCAAAGAAAACTCTGACTCCAGGTAATCACTCATCACTCAGGTCTTTCCCTTATCAATGCCATTTTTCCAAAATAGAGACCCTATGTTCCTTTGGTTCCTCATTCTGTCGGGGACAAGTTCCAGTTTGACACCACTCCTAGCCCTTTAGACTTTTGGATCTTCAGGTTTTTTTGCATGTTTCTCCTCCCATTCTGGATGCCTATCTTTATTAGTCAAGTTAAGTGACTAAGAAAATGTTTAAATTTCTTTCAGTTTAAATGACAGTTTGCCTATAACAATTATTAAACACATTTCCTCATATGTTCTCATTTTTAAAGGGAAGGAGTTGATCACTGCTAATAAAGAAATCTGGCTGTTCCCTTAGTAAAATCAGCCCAGGTCAATTTTTGGCCCATCACTTATAATATATAAAAGACATTTTAGTTGTGTTATAATGGACCTATTTATCTTCTGAAGTTGGCAATAATAAACAATTCACCTTGAAGGGAAAGAGTAAAAAATATAAACTTATTTTTTAATATTGTGTATAAAAATATAAACATAATGTCCTACCCCAGTGAAATGTTGACCAGGAATGTTTCTCCACCCTTTATCTTGAGAGGTGGAATCTGACTCTTTTGCCCTTGAATCTGGAGTGCCCTTAATAACTTGTTTGATGAACAGAATGCACCAGAAGTGACACTCTTAAATCCCTGGGCTAGCTCAGAAGAAGCTTCAGAGCTGAGTGTCTGTGTGGCTCAACAGCTGACTCCTGGTTTTGGCTCAGGTCCTGATCTCAGGATCCTGAGATTGAGCCCTGCATCAGGCTCTGCATTGAGCAGGGAGTCTGCTCAAGGATTCTCTCTCTCCCTTTGCCTCACCCCACCATTCATGCGCTCTCTGTCTCTCTCTCTCTAAAATAAACAAATAAACTTTTTTTAAGGCTCAAAGCTTCCACTAGATTTCTTAGAATGCTGGTTCTTATATTTTTGGGATGCCGGGTAAGAAACTGAACTATTCTGACATTTGATGCTGAAGTAATCACATGGAAATTCCTGAAATCACTTGGAGAGAGAGAGAGAGAGAGAGAGAGAGAGAGAGATACAAACAGCTTCAGCTGTTCCAGCCCTTAGGGATTTGAATCAATTCAACTGAGGCTCCAAACACCAGGGATCAGATATGAGTCATCTTAACTCTGCACAAGCTGCACATTTATAAGCAAAATCAGTAATTGTTGTTACTTTGAGCCATTAAAATTTTATTTCTGGTGGATGGAATGTTATGTGGTAATGGAAAAATGAAACTTCTGTTATCAACCATTGGTTATATGATTTTGAAATCATGACAGTTCTTGGAGAGTTTTTTTATCTTCCCCCATGTAATGATATAATTGGAGCCATTATGAAGCCAAACTGCAAAGCAGGTAAAACTTTTCTGTCACGTCTTCTGTCTCGAATGTATGTGCTCTCCACCTATGACTTTTCCTGCCTGTTCTTCAGTTTCATACAGACCTAATGTTCTCCCCATGGGCTTCTTCCTCCTGACTTTTCTAGATATATCCTGCATTTAGAGAATGTGACCTTAAATTTATCTGTTATTGTTCGTTTGTAGTCATGACTGGTAACTCCTACTTGTTTATTTCTTATATTTCTTTGTCATTTTCTTTTCTTCCCACTTCTTCCCACTTCTGTATTCCCACTTCCCACTTCTGTTTTCTACATTGGTCATCCTCTACACTGCATCTAGGAGTTTTTCTGAAATGTAGATCCCATCACTGACTTCCTTCCCCATCCTCCCTCTTTCATGCATCATATGCCCACCACTGTGTACACACATACATACACACACAGACACACAGTATTCTTCAAAAAATGACTTAAACTCTTTAAAATATTCTACATAATACTTAAAGAATGTGTCCCTAATTTCCTTTCCAGGTCTTATTCTCTCATAGTTACCATTAACTCAGCTAGTGTCCTACTGCTATGAAATACTCATAGCTTCTCAAACTTAATGTGTATACACTCTTCTCTAGGTCTCTGCAAAGATTTCTTTCTTGAATTCTCCTATTCTATAGAACTCACCGGATCTCTTTGCCTTTCCTCACACTTTTTTTCTAAGGTTTTATTCATTTATTCATGAGAAACACACAGAGAGAGGCAGAGACATAGGTAGAGGGAGAAGCAGGCTCCCTGTGGGGACCCCAATGTGGGACTCTACCGTAGGACTCCAGGCTCATGACCTGAGCTTAAGGCAGATGCTCAACCACTGAGCCACCCAGATGTCCCACACTTACTTCTAATTTCCCCTATCCCTCAGTAAAAACAACTATTGAAATAAAGGCTTTCTAGACTCCTCTCTCTTAATATTAATTATGTGATATTTCTATTTAGTTCCATAAAAACTAACCATCTCTACAATAACGCCCAATATTACTATTTAATTATTGGTGTATCCTAAACATCTAAGTCCTAGTGCAGAGAGTTCATCATCATCCTTTGTAAGTCCAGGGCTCCTTGGACAGAGGAGGCAACAAAAAGTCTTTGGATAAATTTGTGAGTGAATGATTATTTTTGTGTACTCATATTTAGCCATTAATACAAAAGAAATATAATTTAATATCAAAATAATATTTTATTATATTAAAAATATTATTACTGTAGGTAGTTTTCACCTTAAATTTTATCTTGTGGTATATATATATATATATATATATATATATATATATATATATATATAGTAATATTACTCAGCCATTAGAAACGACAAATGCCCATGATTTTCTTCAAGGTAGATGGAACTGGAGGGTATTATGCTGAGTGAAGAAAGTTAATCAAAGAAGGATAATCATATGGTTTCACTCATACAGGAAATATAAAAAATAGTGAAAGGGATTATAAAGAAAGGAGAGAAAATGAGTGGGAAAAATCAGACAGGGTGATAAACTATGAGAGACTCTTAACTCTGGGAAACCAACAAGGAGTAGTGGAAGGGGAGGTGGGCAGGGGGATGGGGTGACTGGGTGATGGGCACTGAGGGGAGCATTTAAGGGAATGAGCACTGGGTGTTATACTATATGTCAGGAAATCGAACTTCAATAAAAAATTTACATGAAAAATAAATTAATTTTTAAAAAGATTTCAAAATGGATTTTTTGTAGTGTTATATGAATTTGCAAATTATGTCCTGCTACAAGAGCATGCAAATTTTTTTCAGCTTTATCACAAGTTCACATTTTTTTAATTCCATAAATTATTCCCTCTAGTTAGACTATGGTTATTCAGTAATATAGTAGCATCCTTTTAAAGAAAAGATAAGAATCATATATAGCTGTTAAGAAATTGATAGGACTTTTGGATTTATTTTAGATTTTATTTTTATTTATTCATGAGAGACACACAGAGAGAGAGAGGTAAAGACATAGGCAGAGGGAGAAGCAGGTTCCCTATGGGGAGCTCAATGCAGGATTTGATCCCAGGATCATGACCTGAACCAAAAGCATATGCTCAATCCCTGAGCCACCCAGGTGCCCGACTTTTCATTTTCTGAGCATTGACAGAGCTCTCAATGATATTTGCTGAGCTACTTCCAATAGTAATCCAAAAATATACCTCAGTAAACTGACCCTTGTCAATGGCAGTAAAAATATGATTGTTACCAAATTCTTTTTATTTCATTTAGTTACTTTACCATCAGAAACAACTTATTAAAATAAAGGAATGCCTACTGACACAACACTTTTTTATGTTGATTCATAAGCTGTATATGATGGTGCATCTGTTTTGCAATTTTATATTAATACTAATAAAACAATTAGTTCCTGTCCCAAAACAATGCTTATTATTTCTAAAAAAAATAGTGATCATTATCTATAAAATAATCTATTCAGCATATTTTATGTTTAAAATATTAGTTTTCTGAAAATATATTAAACTATGTGGAAGTATTGATTAGTGGAAGATGGAGAATAAGCATGGAAAGGCAGGTAGACATACTAAGTTAGATTAAAAAATGCTGCAAATGACCAGAGAATTGGAGATGCTCCTCAAAAATTTTATAGGACATTCAAGGACCTGTCGGTGAAAAGGGTAAGCATTCAAAACCAAAAGTTTCTGGCATGCTTGTCAGAAAAGACTTGAGCAAGATAATTCTATCCCAGAACAAGAGGACATTGGCCTTCATGACTGGCCAAAACGATTAACATGGGTATAGACATTAGCTGAAAAAATAAATGTCACAACAAAGCCATGTTTCACCAAAGTTGATGCCTCCCTCTATACTTGGCTCTTGACAAATGAAAGAGAATATTCAGTATATAAACAAATAAAATGGGTCTGGATTGATGAAACATTTCCCTAAGAGCTGGTCCTTACCTACCGAGAAGACTAACAATCAGATCCGTCAGAAATTGACATCTTTCTAAAACCCAAAGAAGTGAAGCTAAAATCACTCGAGCTACATATGCAGGAATGATGCAATCAGGCATCCAGCAGGCAAAATTAGAGTGAAATAAATGAAAAGAGACAGAGTGCTTTTCACTGCTCATCTCTCAATCAAATTTTGGTTAAGCTATAATAAGGATTATTATACTGCATTAATTTGGATTCCCTTTCCCTTTTCTTATATCCTTAGTAGGAATTTATTTTGAAACCTTATTCATAATTAGCTCATAAGTGTTAGAGAGTTGTTGTCTCCAGAAGTTACAGGGGTCCAAGAAATTCTCATTCTTGATGCCATAAAATCCTGTAAGCTGAGCAAGGTAAGTATAAATGCAGTACATAAGAAACAACTCTACAAGTGGATGGTGATCTTTTCTATTTGTTTTTCATCCATTGTAATATACGTTAATTAGGGATAGGATAGTACAAATCATCCAAACTTACTATCCTTCAAGCTACAATGAATGGCGTTCTGATTATATGTTGGATTGCTCTTCTAATTTTATCTTTAATATCATTTTCTACAAATAGAACTACAAAAATCAGAGCATATAAACATTTGTGTTGTCCTTGACACACACCCATGTCAAGGACACACTGCATCAACCAGGGTAGTGGTCACATAGTAATATTCAACCAATATTTGTGGAGTGAATAACTGGGTGGGCAGCACAAATTAGTTGCAGTTTTGTGTCAATTACACACTAACAGCATATACACTTTCCTTAGTATGAGTAGCCAAATCATAGGCATTTCAAATTCCACATGTCCAAAACTGAGTCCAATCTTTTTTAATTATAATATTGTCCTGGAGCCCAGTTCAACTCAATCCCTGACAACTTTATCCTTCCAATTCCTCTACCTTGAAAATACATATTTCTGGATCCAATCACTTTTCACCACCTCTACACTTATTATAGCTGTGCTCCCCGGCTCCATCATTTCTCACTTAGATTATTGCCATGGCTTCTTGGTTAGCTTTTGTTTCCACCCTATGTCACCTACTCCTAACATAGCCATCCAAAGATGTTGTCAAGAAGTGCAAGCCAGATCATGGCTTTCCTTTCCTCTACGTTCTCATTGGATGCCTTACGGTGGCCTTCAATGCCTAAATGATTTATCTTTGAGCTAGAAGACTGAATGACATTATCAAATACCCATCCAATGAAGTTAAGATGAGAGAAATGAAAAGGGGCAGGATGTTATGCAATTCAACTTTACATTTTGGTTAAAATACAAGAAAATTGTATTCTATTTACTTGGGTTTCCTTTCCCTTACTTCCCTGTCTCCTGCTACTCCCATCTCTGCTCACTCTTCTAAAGTCATGCTGACTTGTACACCATGCCTTAACCATGCCACTTTATTTCCAACCCAGGCTCTTGAACTTGATGTTCCCTTTTACCTGCAAACGGCCCCCTCCATAATCGTCTCTGTGGCTCATTCCCTTATTTCTTTCAGGAATTGATTTAAATGTTACATTTTTTGAGAGAGCTTCTCTGATGTAACTATCTAAGTTTGTCCCATTTTTAGTATTTCTTATCTCCTTTTATGAATGCTTTATTTTTTCTATATTTATCACCACCTATCATATTTTATATTTTAATGTGCCTTTCATTTTATTTTTTAACAATTCTATTATTTTTTTATTTAAGATTTTTAAAATTTATTCATTAGAGACACAGAGAGAGAGAGAGAGAGAGAGAGAGAGAGAGGCAGAGACATAGGCAGAGGGAGAAGCAGGCTCCATGCATGGAGCCTGATGCAGGATTTGATCCTGGGACTCCAGGATCATGCCCTGGGCAGAAGGTAGGCGCTAAACCCCTGAGCCACCCAGGGATTCCTAATGTGCATTTTAATATGTGTTTCACCCCAAAAGAAAATAAACTATGTAAGGTCAAGGATTTTTGTTGATTTTATTAACTACTATAGCCCCAGAACATAGTATTAACTACTAGCCCCAGAACTTGACATGTAAAAGGTGCTCAGTGAATATTTTTTAAATGAATTAATGAACATCGGGACAGTCTAATTCATCCCATTGCTACATATAAGGCAACAATAATTCCTTTGGTTAACCCAAAAACCTTCAGCAAGCCTGACCCTTCTCCCCAAAGAAGCACTCTCAAGTGCTCCAGACTGACTAAAAAATCCTCTCCTTACCACCCCCTCCTGCCTTGTCATTCTTTCTCTTTTTCCACCCTGCTTCCTATCTTTCCACCTAATGAAATGACTTGCTTAAATTCTACCCAATATGAAACCCACAAAACTAAGCCAAAGTTTTTCAGACAGAGTCTTCTCCTATTTTGGAACTTTATTTATACTGTCATGTTTGTTTGTTTGTTTGTTTGTTTGTTTGTTTATTTATTTATTTATTTATGGCAGAGGGCAGGAGAGGAGCAGAGGAAAAAGAACAAGAAGACTTCGTGCTGTGCAGAGTCTGATGTGGGGGCTTGATCCCAGGACCCCAAAATCAAGACTCGAGCTGAAATCAAGAGTCAGATGCTTAACCAACTGAGCCATCCAGCTGCCCCTGGCATGTATTTCTTTCACACCACACTTTAATGAAATATTTGCCTGCATATCCAAAGTTAGCTTCTGTAAGAACATTTTCCACTTTAAAGTGCATATGAATTGGTAGTCTCTGTGGCCATTAAAAAAGAAAAAATAAAGAAGATAAAAGAAGAAACAAACACATTGAACAAACGTAAAAGCTTATTTGTTCACTGAGTAATTTCTACCACACACAGTTTCCATCTTTTGTTTTACATTGCTTTTTTTAAAAAAAAAGAGTAACAGAGTAAAAGCCTATTTTGGTGTTTTACCATATCATGGATTTAATTATCCTGCCGATCATTATATTCCTGGTGTACTATATATCTTAGTGTATAACACAATTCTTAATGGTAAAATTATTTTCCTAATCTAGACTTGTTTATATCTTAGGTATGATATCTTCGGTATGCCACTAAGAAGTCCCCCCTTGTTTCTTTTCAGCACTAGGAAGACAATGTCCATACATGGAGGATTTATTAGTATTACTATTGTTTTCTCTCATCATATTTCCCAAAAAGGGAAATGATAAGGGTCATTCTTAGCTCCTATGTACTATAGAGGAGGGTGGTTAGGGGGTGCATATACTCAAGAACTGTGAATTCTCTCAAAAGAGTTCCTTATATAGAAGGCAAATCTTGAGTTTTTTTACAATTTCAACCATTGTAAAAAAAAATGACTCCAAATAATAATAATAAATAATAATAGCAATAATAATGATAGCAAATAGTGATAGATGATAT
This sequence comes from Vulpes lagopus, assembly GCF_018345385.1. NCBI lineage: Eukaryota > Metazoa > Chordata > Mammalia > Carnivora > Canidae > Vulpes > Vulpes lagopus. The sequence goes on along the minus strand of NC_054843.1, from coordinate 16,090,264 downwards.
TAAATGAGCACTATTATGTTCCACTCTTCTAAATATTTTATTTACAATAACTTATAAGAAGAAATTCTTGGAGAAACTGAGTTCTGGGGGGAAAATATCAAATCAGAAAATTTCTAAAGATTCATTAAGGTCATGATAAGAAGACATCCATTGTTTTTGTTTTCACATATACTGATGATAATAAAGGAGGACAATGAGTCAGGCAAGAAAGATTTCATTGAATTATGAATTCAATGAGACATAAATTGAGGACTGAAAATATGTCAGGAGGAAAATGAGGAAGAGAGAGAATACATATCTCATGGATACAGATATCCAATAGAATAGCTAATGAATATTAAATCACTTACTCCTATATGTCAACCATTGTATTAAGAACTGAGCCTGGGTGTCTCAGTCAATTGGGTGCCTGACTCTTGGTTTCAGCTCATGATCTCAGGGTTCAGGGTTGTGAGATCAAGCGCTGTGTAAGACGGAGCCCTTCATTGGGCTCAGGGCTCAGTGAGGAGTCTGCTTGTCCCTCTCTCTCTCTCCTTCTCCAGTTCTCTCATAAATAAATAAAATCTTTTAAAAAAAGAACTTTATTGGCATGATTTCATTTATTCCATGCCATGTCATGCGAGGTGGTCACATGATTATCCTCTTTGTAATGGGAAGAAGGAGCCATTAAATATTTTGATCACCATCACAAAGCTAATTAATAAGTGGTGGAACTGCTAATCTAACCTTGGCAATATGACTCTAAGATTCTGCTTTTAGAATACGCACTATGAGTATTTTCAACTCCTTTCTTTGAAATATTTTTGTTCTTCTGTTTCTCCCCATGGTGCTGAGCAGTAAAATTTGACAATGCAAAGAGTCTGCAGGGTTCTCTTTAGGGTAACCACAAAGTAAAAATAGTCTGAGTGTGAAGAGGGCCAGGGAGGAAAGACCAGCCAGTCGATGACTGCACAAGAGGGAAAGGGAGGATACTCTTAATTTTAAGGACAAAGCAGAAAAAAACAAGGAAAAAATAGAGTTTACCTAGACTTGAAGATTTTCTCCACTACAAAATAATAATAATAATAATAATAATAATAATAATAGTAACAGTCCCCTTTTTTCTCCTTTTTTTTTTTTGAAATACCAAAATGTGTTGTATTTCTTGTATTACTTTTTACTTGCACTTAAAAATATTGCTGAAAGGGCAACCTGGGTGGCTCAGTGGTTTAGCACCACCTTTGGCCCAGGGTGTGGTCCTGGAGACCTGGGATGGAGTCCCACGTTGGGCTCCCCGCATGGAGCCTGCTGCTCCTTCAGCCTGTGCCTTTGCCTCTGTGTGTGTGTGTGTGTCTCTCATGAATTAATAAATAAATAAGAATCTTTCAAAAAATATTGCTGAGAGGGGCACTTGGGTGGCTCAGTGATTGTCTGCTTTTGGCTCAGGGCATGATCCCAGGGTCCTGGGATAGAGTCCTGCATCAGGCTTCTCAGGGAGAGCCTGCTTCTCCCTCTGCCTACATCTCTGTCTCTTTCTGTGTGTCTCTCATGAATAAATAAATATTTTTTTAAAAAAAGGAAAATATTTCTGAGATTATCTGTGGGAGGATTAAGGCCATGGCATGAATTCAATCTCTTATTTGTAGCCATGTGGAAACTTTATGTTCCAATTTCTTTTATTGTCACCAACTTAAAATATAGATTTACATATGCACATAGTTCCTGAAATTTATGAAGAGGAAAGAAAGATAAGAATGGACTGCAGCTCAAACATTTACAATTTTCTCATGACCTTAAATAATTGGTGAACCCAAATTCTACCAGTATGTGGTTACATTCCAGTAAATATTATTTGAAAAAAAAAGTATGTGAACATTTATTTATGACTATTTTGGAATAATCAAATTAGACTGAGGATTATTGGGTATCTTGTAGACTCAATTATTTTCTATTAAACTATACATAACATGTCTTGCCCTGGATACTATCTATTGTATTGTGTTTGAATTCAAGCATTGGGATCTGTGTAATGCAGGAATTATGTTATAAGTGGGTCACTTGGGAAGCCCGGGTGGCTCAGCGGTTTAGCGCCACTTTCAGCCCAGGGCATGATCCTGGAGACCCAGCATCAAGTCCCACCTCAGGCTCCCTGCATGGAGCCTGCTTCCCCCTCTGCCTGTCTCTGCCTCTTTCTCTCTCTCTCTGTGTGTCTCTCATGAATAAATAAATAAAATCTTTATAAAAAAAAAATAAGTGGGTCACAGCACCTAAGTAATTTTCTCAAAAGACAACCTGTCTTCTATTCTCCTTAGCTATCAACTGCTAAATTGAGGCTACCATATATCATAAATAAAAGCACTGAGTCCATTTTTTTCCCAGTGAAAACCAATGACAATTAGTGCAGACATAATTGTGGCTTTCTATTTATGAAACGCAACATGAAGGAATGAATTTTCAGACTTCTTATTACACTTTTGCCTTTTTTCCAATCCAGAATTACAGAGGAGTTGTAAGACAATTAAGAGTGCTATATGGAGCATTCAGGTATGGGCCCTGGAATTTTAAAACAGTTTAAAGGATTTTTCTAAATAGTAATGTACTGTAATACACCTTTTAAACTCCACATGGACTTTAAAATCTTTCATGGAAAATTTCCAAGCTACCATAATAAGGTAAAGCTCTGCTTTCTTTGGGGAATATTTTTGGGAAAAACAACTTCGTTTGATTTTCATGGGGAAAAAAATCTAAATGGTAGTATTGCTGTTTAAACTTTGTCACATTTCTTTTTGTGGGAGTTCTGAAGTAAATGAATAGGTTTATGTAAACATTATGATTTGGCTTCTCCTAAAGGTTAGAAAGAAGCAGTGTGTGAGTACTGACGTACATGGGCTTTATGTAAAGAGATTTTGCCATTTTTCAAGCCACATATAGCTTTCATCAGCAAATGGAACACAAATCTCCTGTCTCAGCATTGGAGAGAAAAAAATCCCATTAATGTTTAAATGAATTATTTGTATTTTACATTTGTTGACTAGAGTATTGTATGTATTTGATGCTGCCAATGTTTTAATTTTATTATGTATTTGAGTTATTTAAACAAGTACCAGTTATCTACAGTAATCATGGAGGGCAGAATTGGGTACCGTTAGGGACCTGGTGAAGCAGATGTTTGTTACTGAGAGTATAAGTAAATATCTGAACAGGCCGTTCTGCTTTCTTGTCATACAGTGGTTATGCTGCATGTGTACATTAAGTAAGCTGAGATTGAAGAATGATTTACATTTCAAACCATGAATATTATTATATCCAGAGAGCAGCTAAATCATGAAAAATTTTTAACACAGCTTCTTATGTTATAGTTCAAAATCACTCTTTCATCAAAGATGGGATTTTAATTTTCCAGTAGGCTCCCACTCAAATATAGTAATCTCTTCTCAACTTTGGGTATAAATTTTTGTTCTTTCAGGACCATATCTTGGTCTTGTTAGTTTTCCGTTTCTGTTTACTAAGATACTTTCAGTTACCTTCCAGGCATACGAGGAAATGTACTCTTGATATACATATTCTTAAAATATACCCCTAATGCTTTCATGGCTGATTATCTGGAGTCAATCATATAAAAAAGCTTCACTGTCATTAATACAGCTCATTCTAGGGTGAGCTGCTAATGTGAATCTCTTTGAGAGTCCCTTTTTGTGCATTCATGCTCAAACTCTTAAACAATGATGTCAGCATTACCCAAGAAACAAAAAGAGAAAAGAGCATGCAGAAAACCCAGGTAGGATTTATTCCATGAGATATTTAAACATGCCTAAAGCAAAGTAGTTTTGTTTGGAGAAGCCAACAGAATAGAACTCCAAATTCCATCTCAAAGGACACCAACTTCAGCTCTTCCGGCAATACTTATGATGAGATGAAACTCCCAAAATCTTGTAAAACAACCATGAAAAGGAAATATATGTAGCCAGAATACAAGAAATGTTGCAATGGATCCTTAAAAGATAGACTGGATGTCTGGTTCTGCACGTCCTTTCCCCTTTTTATCTCTGGGGTAATGCTGAAGTCACAGCTCAAAGTTTTGAGTGTGAATGAGAATGACCATTTCACACCAAAGATTCCCAACCAGTCTGTCATCTGGCAAACAGCTGGGAATGCTTCTTGACGTCTTGCTTTGCAGGACAGCAATAATCTCTCATCACCTGCCAGTCCCAAAATGTCTCGTCGCCTGCCACTGGTGACTCTGGCAGTCAACAGCTAGTATCTCTGTGATATCACTTCTGCCTGCGTAAAGTGCAACACTTCAAGCTGTCCTGTTGCTCAGATAGGGGATAGATTGACTAAAATGAAATGTTAGAGGTACTGTCCACACATTGTCAGTAGAGATAAGAATCCAAACTACACAGACTAAAAATAAAGGGGTGAGAAAGGATAATAAGGATCATCTTTATGTCAAGACTTACACGCTTCACTGGCATATGTCCCTCTGTAAGAGAAGAAAACATTTAATTTGTAGAAAATATTGATGGCATCATTGAGTTAGATAAAGAGCAGCAAAGAAAACTGAAAATGTTCAAATAATGTATTTTTAATGTAGTAAAGTCTGTTTTATTACTAGAGAATAGTTGACCAAACTCAGGTGAAAATGAAATTGTTATCCAATAATGTTTTTCTTAGGAAGGAATGAGAATAAATAATTGGGTTTTGAACATAATAGCATTGTTTAATGAAAAAAAAAATGTAAGTTTTGACTGTAGGCAGTGGTCTTGACATATGTTTTCCCCCTTATTTCTGGAATTACTCTTGGCCTATAATTTACTGATGGGCCACCTATGAGTGAATAGTTGCTCATAACGGTGAGCAGATTACATATTTATATTTTGAAGACCTTCACTTATTTTATTTTCCTCGAGGAATAATGCCCACTGCTCACATCCCAATTGTTCATTCAGGCTAGGGAAATATCATTAAAGAATTGTCCTCATAAAAAAAAAAAAAAAAAAAAAAAAAAAAAAAAAAAAAAAGAATTGTCCTCATACCTTTCCTTTAAAATTTGAAAGTCAAAAAAATAAATAAATAGGTAAATAATTAAAATTTAAAAATCATATGGTCACAGGATAAATCCACTAAACATGATACTTGAATGTGAATATCATGTTTATTATGGTGATAAAGATTACAAATACAATTAGATGTGGCATAGATAAAAAGATTTGTTTAAATCTAACATTTATCAGGGATCCTTGGGTGGCTCAGCAGTTTAGCACCTGCCTTCAGCCCAGGGCATGATCCTGGAGTCCCAGGATCACGTTCCGCATCAAGCTCCCTGCATGGAGCCTGCTTCTCCTTCTGCCTGTGTCTCTGCCTCTCACTCTCTTCCTCTCTGTGTCCCTCATGAATAAGTAAAGAAATAAAATATTTTTAAAAATAAATAAAAATTTTTAAAAAATAAATATATCCAACATTTATCATGAAAGTATAAATACCAAGCAGCAAAAACTATTTACAAGTCAGCTGTCTCTATATTTGGAAAAAGTCTAATGATTACACAGCAAATCTCATAGAATGGGTTCCTTTCAATTCAAAAAAAAAGTGAGGTAATTTAAAGATTCTCATTATATTTTGAATTTAGCCATTTAGAGATAAAAATATATATATATATCAACAAATGACTTAAATAACATTTTTATTGTATGAAAATGTGTTGTATGCATATGTTATGATGCAAACATGTTTCTTCTGATGAATATTTGGAACACAAACTTAGGTATCTAGATGGCTTGTGTATGAGCGATTGGTATGTACCTGTCATGATATAAATTACATGGTTAGACATGTTTTGTGAATTTTCTCTAGCTCAAGTTAGCCAAGGTCAAACTTCAAATCTAAACCTCAATCTCACAACCGTTTTTGAAAATTCTGTGCACACAGAGACATACACACAAATCCCACCCCAGTCCCCCTACTTGAGCTTGAAATCTTGCAGTGATCAAGATGGTTGGAATATGTTTGCAAATTTGTACATGCACAGATGTATATATTTGTCTGTGCACATGCATGTATCTGTGTTTATTACTTTTTCTTTTTCCTTGCCCACTTATTACTCTGCAAGAGAGGAGGCTTGAGAGGGAAAGAAGCACATCCTACCTCTGCGGGGTATTGAATGCAAAATTCCAGCTATTTATCCCCTGGAAGTGCCTTTGAAAGTTCATGGGTACCTCCCCCATCACTGCAGCCATCCTGTGTGTCTGAGGCAAGCACTGCCCTCAACAGATACCTCTTTCCACTCACCTTCTACTATGTGGGTGCACCACTCTGTGTACCTCACTTGGAGTGCTTGGTCCTGCCCAGCAGCCTCCTTGAGTTGGACTTATTAGTAAAAGCTCTCTCCTGACCACTTCTACATATTCCATAGCCTATGATTTGCCCAAACTGAAAATCTTATACAGATAGTACTTGAATGAGGAGGGTGCCTGTCTCTATTTCCTAGACCACAGAGGCCCATGGCTCAATGTCCAAGGCATCCTTTCACTATGGTTTTCAAGTATTTTCTCATATCATCATCTTTTTTTTTTTTAATGATTTTATTTATCTATCTTAGAGGGAGAGCAGGGGGAGGGGCAAAGGGAGAGAGAATCTGAAGCAGGCTCCATGCCTATTACAGAACCTGAGCTGGGGCTCCATCTCAGGACCCTGAAATCACAAGCTAAATTAAATCAAGAGTCTGACAGTTAACCAACTGAGCCACTGAAGCACCCCTCTCACATCGTCTTCCTACCAGACTTGGATTAGAGAGTAAAAAGCATCTACATCCTTTTGTCACTTTCTTTTAGGCAATTATCTCAGAGAAAGCATTACTTACACACTCCTGGTGATTCCAACATAGATCATTCCAGTACATCTTTATAGAATAAATGCATATGTATCAGCAATATCAGCAATGGTTTGGTTTGTCTGAAAGTGGAGATAATGGGTGAAGTCCATTTTACTCACCCATTAGAAAGACAGGTGGAATAGCAATTCACACACACACACACACACACAGGCGCGTGCACGCCACATATACACTATATTCAAACACAACATCAAATGAAAATTCTTTTGTACTAATGACTTGATGCACATTGTATGTTATTTCTGTCGTGTAACAAATTTTCATTTCAAAACCTGGGTAGCTTTAATTTTCTTTCCAATTGATGTGCCTTTTAAGAAAAAGGATAAATGGAAAATGGGCTGAAACTTTAAAACTACAGTCTCATTTTTCTCTTCTTGCCCTTAGCAGCCCCAGCCATACCCATCAATAAAGAAAAGAGAAATGAATTAGAAATGATCAGTAAGTGGAAAAGAGAAAGGTTATCCCTGGCCAAACCTGAAGTCATTTGGAGTTAATTAAACACAGCTCTTACTAAAGCAAAGAGGATATGTTTAAAATACTAATTCTGACTTTTCAACTCCCCTTTCTGTTGCTTATTTCCCCATGAGTGTTTAAAATAGTTAGGCCCTATCAAAATACAGAGACACTTGAAAAAAGGACCTCAGGACAGTTGCTTCTGAGAATCTGACATCTTCCCTGGAAGTTTCTGATGACCTCAGCATGAAAGGACACACAGTCCCACACTATCATTTCTTCTGTTTGTCTTTCCATCCTCATTTTCCAGCCTGTTTCATACAGCAACTATTCAAACATTTTTTGGATGCTCTCATTAGCTATGGCTTCCAAAAGTCTGGTTTAATTAGTAAGCGAGGTGAGCAAGCAAGATGCGGACCTTTTCATTCTATTGGGTTCACCAGCCATTTATGCCCATCCCCCAACCTGATTCTCCTAGCACCAGAACGGAGCCTTCCCTGGATGGAGAAACGGTTGTCTGGCCAGAGGCCATTCATGCATGCCACACATCTGTGGTCTTGGAATCTGAAGCCTTGCCTTCATTTCAGGGCATTAGAGGTATTTCTGCTCAAACTCCAGGAGCTGTTTCTTTCCTTTTTGCTCTTTTCTTTCTCTCTTTTTCTCTCTCTCTTTCTCTCCTTTTTTTCTTTTTCTTTTTCTTTTCTTTTCTTTTTTTTTTTTTTTTTTGCTGTTTTCTCTTCCTGAGAGCAATCTGAGCTACACATTTAGCTGACACTACTCAAAAATGCATCCATAAGAGCAAATTTGGATGGTTTTAATCCACCTCTTAGCTCCGCTACTTACTGACTCTGATTTTGGCGAAGTCATTTAAATTCTCTCAGCTTCTATAACCTTATGTACAAAACGGGCCGTATTATAGACTACACAAGGAGCCCAGAACTGGTGTTCGTATTAGGATTACTGTCAGATCAAGAGGTCCCTCATCTGTGGCTGACCAAGATGCACGGGCCATGAGCTGAAGGGATCCAATTCATTATTCCAGGGCTGCTTTTAAGCTAAATTGTTGTCTGCTTTCCGGAAAGCATCAGTTGGTGTCATTATATGGGCTTTATAAAAGATTTGAACAACAGCGATGCCCTTTTAAGGCTCCATATCTGTTAAAGCAACAACAACAAAATTATGATATCCATAATAGTGCTGAGTTAATATATTTAAATCTATAAATCAACATTTTAGAACTCCAGAACTCTTTACTCTCCAAGAGCTAGAGATTGTACACACTTATCTTTACAAGCTTAGAGTTTAATAGCTTCCAATCTCTGCTCACAACCTGGAAAAATGTTATCATATTTAAGGCCCAAAGGACCTTAAATATGGACATACCTGTGACAGTTTATACACACAAGTCAGTCTCTCTTCAAATGCCATTCCCATTAGTATCTTATGTCAGAATTACAAGTGAAATGAACACACTGTAACCCAGTATTTTAAAAGGTTATGTCGAAGAAGTAGAGAAGCTTAAATTAATTTTCCCTGTTCTTATCCAGTAGGTCTTTACCTCAACAGGATTTCCTATAATTCTATCTTAATCCTTGTCTCTGCGGATGAACCAAGCAGACCACAACATGGAAGAGCCTGCCAAAGTGGCTCCCTGCCAGCAGCCCTTTCTACCCTTCAAGAGAGACCTCAGCTTAATGATTGTACAGCGATCCAAATCAATCAAGAAAGCAAAGAGCAGACGCATATTTTATTATGCTCTGCAAAGTTCTATTTGTTTAGCCATGTGCAAACATTGTCCTAAAATGGTTGGAGGGTTAGAACGTTAATAATTTACTAGATCTATTCAATTCTTAAAATTACTGTTAAGAATAAATCATTTTAAGGAATTTTTCTATATAGGCGGTATTAATTTGGGATACTTGGAAGAAATTGCACTGCTGATTTTGTGACTTGAGACTTGATATAAGCAGAGATGTAGATAATTATTTAGAAGGTCTAATGGAATCCACCATTATATTTTTGAGACTATGAATTAGCCAAAGACTGTAAAAGTATTTTCTAGCAATACCAGTTAAATGAAGTATAAAAGTTAAATGAAGGCTAAAAGCCCACACAATGCTGCCTTGCCCTAGCATTGCTCTCAATTATGAGAAGCACAATATACAGGCTCAATAAGGATTTCCTAATGAACTGCTCTACTTGAATTATTCTTGTCATAATCCTCCCTTTCCCTACATTTGGTTACTGTTGAGGGACTAGAAAAGGATGTATTATTTGTCTGGAAGGCAATATATGATCATCCTGGGTAAAAAGTACTAGATGTTTATTAGTTGGACATTTATCATGGTACATATTATTCATAATCTAACCTAAGGAAGCTTGAACCTAACTCTCAACTTGATGGAATTCAGCATTTCTGAACTTAAATTTCAATCAGAAAATGATTTTGACTATAAATATGGCTAAAAACACCTGAGACTAGATTTTCATCAACAAATGCACGAAAGCATTTATTTTTTTTAAGTTGTCTTTTTTAACAGTTCACATGGACTTAGAAATTGCAAAAATCTTATTTAAATTTGAAGATTGGTATTGATTCTAAGTCTCTCCACATGGACCTTTGTCAGGGTTTGAACAGATAAAACTAATGAAAAATGTTTACTTCTACTTCTTATCTAGAAATTACTATTAAAGCAGGAAAGGTTCTCTCTTTTAAATAGACTGTTAATCCCTACGATCACTGCACTCAAGCACTTAAATATTCACCATGGAAAAATACAAATTTTACACTTTTCCATATTGTAACTTTTAAAGTATGAGATACAATCATATTGCAATTTAAGAAAATAAAATCAAAGTACAGAAAATAAATCTTCAGTCTATGCAAGCTCCTTATAAAAAATTCTCTCAACCTTTTGAGAGTATCTCTACAAATAAAGAATTTCTAGAGTCATCCTTACCTTATTATTATCTCCTAAAAAGAAGATAGCCCTTGAACATTTTGTTCTGAATTACATGTCTGGGTAAATCAACAGTCTCTACCCTTTTATGAAAAATCAACTGGTGACACTACAACCTAATATAATTATAATAACAAAAATGATTCAAAGTAGTTTCCTTGAACATCTCTCCTGGAGGCTCTTAAATTTCTGCATCTTTGTGCATGATGTTCTTTCTTTAGATATATATCCATCATTCCATCCATCCATTTACCTATCCTTCCATCTAATGCCTATACATCATTTTGTTTGCCTCTATATATATCTGTATATATTTATCTATATACATATTTATCAATCTATTTCTAATCAATCAATGGTCTGGGCTCAACCATCATTTTTGCTCTGGATCCTCTATTTCTACCCTATTTTCATCCCTGGGTAAATTTATTCAAAGGCTTTCAAAATATTGCATACAATTCCTACATTAGCTTTATTGCTTTTATTTCCACTCTGATACACTGAATATTTATTTTAAGGTATCTGCCGGTTTAAATACAATAAATATTCTAAAAATTCATGGACATTGACATCTCCTCCCCTTCCTTGGTATGATAACTTACCTAGAAATCTGTGCCTGTACATTTATTATGCAATTTGACATGTTCAGTTTTGTTTTCTAGCTCTTGCACATTTGTATTACCCTACTAATAAATATTATATTCCTTAAAACTTGGGTCTCTTACTCTATTCTTTGGCTTTGTATGTCATATAATGTCAAATGAAAAATTCTAATATAGCGGGAATTTAGTGCATGTTGATTGGATAATGTAACTGATGCCCAAAAAGTAATTTGGAAAATTTTTCAAGTTGGCTTGTGTTGTTGAGGTAACCTGTATTGGAGAAAAATCAGAAAACAACTCCTTTAGCAATCTAGGAGCAAGTTGATATAAATTTGGCTTAATAATGGAGATGTGAAAATTGAAAGAAAGCTGTGAATTTACGATATTTCCAAAATTTGAAACAAAGGGATTACATGACAGAATGGATCCACAGATTGAAGGAGAGTAAAGGATCAAAGGTGGCTTTAATTTATCCAGCCTGGGAAACTGGTTAAAGAATACCCACAGTGATAAATCTGAGAGTTAGACAAGAGAGCTAATGGATGGGGATGTGTAAACCATATGATAGCACAGTAACTGGATGCAATGATAGATGGAGTGCAGACTGAAAAGAGGTAGGATGGAAAAGTCATATGAGGAGAAACAAAGAACCCACAGGAAAAGCTAGCAGAGCCATAAGTGGAGGTCAACTACTATTTAGGGAAAGCTGAGAAAGAAGTAATATGTTTTCAGAAGGAGTATGGAATCAATAATAAAGAAACCAAACTGAAAGAGTGATCAAAAATAATGAACAGCTTAATACTAGCAAAATGGTGATCACTGCCAAGCTCATGAAGGGCTACTTAAGTTAAATGGTAGCACTGTTGTGTCCTGTTAATAAAAAATAATAATAATGACATATCTTCCATTGTCCTTTTGTTACCTATGACTCTTAACATAAAATATTCTTCTCTAGAGGACCAATCAATAAAATAAAGTAGTTTTATATATAAAACTGGGTTATATATGACTATATAAAGCAAAACTCATTTTATATGGTAAAGTTCAATATATCTTAGTCCTTCATTCCTGCTCTGAAAAATTCATATAACAAGCAATATGGTCCTGTTTTTAATCTCACCTCTGAATTATTTCTTGATTTAGAGTATCATTACATGTAATAATCAGGTGTTCTTTTTAGCCACTAGGATTTAAAGAAACTCACTGGGAGTAAAAAATAAAGTATGTAGTATACCAGGAAAATCAGCTGTTACCTTTGATAATTGACTTTTTTAAAGAAAAATCTGACTGTGGCGAGTCATATCCTTCAACTGAATTCTGCAACTGTGGGGTTGGATGGATTTTCACACATGGCAGCAACCACTTTCCTTTTGGTGCTGATCTGAATCAGTGAGTGCTGCTGCTGCTGTGGGAACAGTAACCTCATTTGAATTCAGTCTATAGGAATAGGAATAAGAACATAAGGAAGGTGCATAAAACCCAACTATTTAGACTACTCACTCATGTTCATTCTTCTTTGGGCATTTTCTCTAGGACATGAAGTGGGTGAGACTCTTAAGATCTCAATGAATCACAAAGACAGATCCTTTCATCAACTATATCAGAATCACCTAAAGAAATTTTTCTAGGGATATATTTGGTGTTTCATGCCTCAGACATTTTAATTTAGTATATCTGGGGTAGAGTCCGAGAGACTACACTTTTAAAGATCTCTGCAATCTTTTTAAGGTCTGTTGCATAGCAAGAGTCAGAAACTAATGAATATTTTACATGCCAAATTTCCTTAAAATCTCAGGACCTTAACATTAACACGAAACAAATAAGAAAACTGAAACTCTGGAAAAGTAAGTAACTTGCCTAAGTTTACTGAATCAGAACTTCTGTCTAGACCTTGGGATTGATAGTACTTTATACTGCAATTGCCTTCCATGGAAATAGTCCTCTAATTTTGTTTATCACCTTCTCAATAGACATTTTTCTGAACTATGGATTCCTACATCAAACGTACCCAACTCTACCACGTTCTTCTAAAACTTTCATCAAGATCTTACTTGCTTGCTGTTTTTTTTGTTTTGTTTTTTTGTTTCTGTTTTTGTTTTTGTTTGGAGGTTGCTATGGCTGTTGTTGTTTTGATTAATTCCCCAGTGAGGCTCACTTGAGCACAACAGGACATCTCTCGTGTGTCCTTCTCATCCCCAGTCTATAACCTAGTACCACATTCACAAGAGGTCCTCTTCCTCCTACTTTGAATATCCAAATTTTTCTAGTCACTCAGTGGTAATTGAACCAACCATCCTGCCCAACTTCTTGAGCCAAGTGTGACAACAAACTGATTAATACCAAGTTGATAATGAGTGCAAAGGAATTAGAATATCACTTTTTCCCATAAAACAAGAAAACTGAGTGTACCTCTAAGAGGCTGGGAAAAATTATAGCCCCTGAGTGCTGATAATTTTGGCTAAAAGGGCCATTTAGAACCATTTACATTTATAAAACAGCTTCAGTGTTTGCCTGGGTTCTCCAGAGAAACAGAACTATATATATATATAGATATCTATATCTATATCTATATCTATATCTATATCTATATCATCTATATCATCTATATATATCTGAGGCTTCAGAGCCTGCTATACATATATATAGGAGAACTCAAGGAGAACTTTATTTTAAGGAATTGGCTCACACATTTGCAGTGGTTGGCAAGTCCAAAACCGGCAGGGCAGGCTGGCAGGCTGGCAGACCCAGGGAAGAGCTGATGATGCAATGTGAATTTGAAAGCAGTCTTCAGCAGAATTTTCTCTTCTTTGGGGGAGGCCAGTCTTTTCCTCTTAAGGCCTGTAGCTGATTGGATGGAGTCTACTCACATTACAACCTGTAAATCTGCTTTACTCAAAGTCTACTGATTTAAATGTTAATCTTATCTAAAAATACCATCAAGAAATATCTAGAATAATTTTTTAGCAAGTATCTGGGTACCACAGCCTGGCCAAGTTGATACATAAAAAGAAAAAACAATCACACCTGATAATAGATAAGGATAATCCATTTTTCAAATCAAAGAGATCTGATTATTATTAAGTCCCTGCCTATATCCTTGAGTGTCATTGTATCTTATGATCCAGTTCAACAAAGAATGGGGCTCTAGTAAAACATGTCTGAAGAGGACACCATACATAGCATAGAGAATTATGCTTATTTTAGAAGGATGAAGCATTGTTCTGATCATAATACAACTTTACAATCAGGAAGTCCAGAACCTGCTAGATCAGCAACTCAAGTATATAATAATGGGTACGTTCCTCTTCTCCTCCTCCTCCTCCTCCTCCTCCTCCTCCTCCTCCTCCTCCTCCTCCTCCTCCTTCTTCTTCTTCTTCTTCTTCTTCTTCTTCTTCTTCTTCTTCTTCTTTCTTTTCTTTTTTGGTGGGATTAAGAAGGCAACATTATAATTTTTTCCTGATGAATCATAAATCTGAATTTCAGAGGCAAATTCAAACTTTAATAATTTGAAAGGAGTACTAAACTTGTGCATTTGAATGAATTGTAAGAAAGAGACCATAATAAAAATGTGAGGAAAATTCCAAATAATATCTGATCTCTAGTTCTTTGATATCATAATATCTTAGGACCATTTTGTCTTCATATATATGATACTTAAGGAAATATTAAAGTGTTTTCCTTCAGTGAGCTCACAAAATGATTGGATCTCCCTTACACAACTTTGTTCTTATTCTGCTTATTTTTTACAAAAGAAAAAGAATTTTTGAAAACATTTTTTTTTTATTGTTTGGGGACCTTCTTAGCTTACTTAAGTAAAACCTATGATAGACTTAACTTTGAGAAGATTGAAATCTTAGAGTGTGATGAGTTTCCAGATACTATCTTTCACTTGATTTTTTAATTTATAAAACAATTAAAACTACCTAGCTTCTCTTAAGAGTGATAGCATGGAATAGGGCCTCAGGAAAGTCTCCAGGGAATATCTATCTTCTTTTTTATTTTATTTATTTATTCATGAGAGACACACAGAGAGAGAGAGAGGCAGAGACACAACACAGGCAGAGGGAGAAGCATACTCCGTGCAGGAAGCCCCATGCAGGACTCAATCCTGGGAACCCAGGATCATGCCTTGAGCCAATAGCAGATGCTCAACCACTGAGCAACCCAGGTGTCCCGGAATATCTGTCTTCTAGCAAAGTTAACATTCATTCCCTTATAATATCTGGAGGAAATCAGTCCTGGAAAGATTGGTCCTCTGGTTCCTTGGACATAACAGATGAAATATCACCACTACAGATTATAATGCCTTACATCATTCTTCATATTTACTTTTCCTTTTATTTTTGGTAGGTTGAAGTAGGGGTAAGCGGAGCCTAGCAGTTAATGAATTTGAAACACTGATATTTGAATCTTTGTCTTGGTAGTGATCTGGGAAAAGAAAAATTAATACTGGTCACAAACCAAACAAGAGACAAAAATGGAGCCCTGAGTTCTGGGAGCAGAGTTCTTGCCAGTGTCACAGCTGAGGGACTGGAACCTAGCCTTAGGAGGGAACTGACCAAAATAAGGAGTCAGAGTAACAAGTCAGGAATTCAGACACCAAGGAACCCGGTAGAAGTGGAGATTCTTTTTGGAAGTAAGCCATAGTAGTAAAACTGGTTTCATGCAGGACAAAAGCCAATTTACTGATATTAAGGCATAAGACTAAAAATATACTATATGCAGGATTGAATTAATTATCATTGTATGACTCCTAAAAAAAGATATATCCCTGGAAGATGATAATCTGAGTAATATAACTCAGAAACTGGGATACAGGAAATAACGTGGTAGGAAATGAAGAGGCCAAAACTTGAGTTAGGTTTGGAGTACGTAAGATTCAGTGAAGTAGGTCAATGATTATATAGGTATTATGTAGAATACTTTAGCTTCAACATGCAATTTAAAATTCAATTGAAAAAATTGCTTTTAATTATAAAATAAGACTATCCTAAGTATTTTTTAAGGACAGAAATTATCTTCTCCAGATATATTTGCCCTTCATTTGTTTCTTGACCTGTTAAAAGTTACAATCCTTTAAGATATTTTGTTACCCTACTCAAGAGCATTGCCAGTGCAACATGTTTTGTGTAAAACAGAAAATAGTGATAGCTTCTTTATTCCTAAGAAGGGAAACATGAAACATAGAAAGCTTGATGGAACTTCTGCCTCTGCCACATTGAAATCTACTTAATGCTATCATACTTTAACACTATGGATGCTATATAACGTACACATAAGTACACTCCCACACACATTGTTTTCTAGTTAAATAGTTCTGCACTAGCTATCCCATTACAAACAAACAAAATTTAGTTAATATATACCCTTGCTGCCACAATTTCTGCCATCATTTCAAATTAATTTAAATATTATCAGGGATGTCTGGCTGACCCAACTGGTAAAGCACCTGACTCCTGATTTCGGCTCATGTCTTGATCTCAGGGTTTAGAAAGCAAGCCCCAAGCTGGGCTCTGTGCTCAGTGGGGAGTCTGTTTGAGATTCTCTCCCCCTCCCTCTCCTCCAGTCTGCACATAAACTCTCTCTCTCTCAAATAAGTAAATAAATCATTTTTTAATAAAGTGTTTCTTTTTTTATGATAGTCACAGAGAGAGGAGAGAGAGAGAGAGAGAGAGAGAGAGAGGCAGAGACATAGGCAGAGGGAGAAGCAGGCTCCATGCACCGGGAGCCCGACGTGGGATTCGATCCCTGGTCTCCAGGACCGTTCCCTGGGCCAAAGGCAGGGGCTAAACCGCTGCGCCACCCAGGGATCCCAATAAATCATTTTTTAAAAAAGATTAAATATGTCACAATGTATGAAATTACCCAGAATATCAAAACCATGAATAGTAGCCCTTGGACATTTAGAAGAGATCCAGAGAATTTTATAAAATCTCAAATTAACAGAACATGTAATTTTCTCCATATAACATGGAGAAAACAGAGAGTACCACAAAATCAAGTCAAGATGTAGAAGCTTGGCAGTTCCTGTGCATATGTCTTGAGCTAATTTCTATAACTTCTTATAATATCACAGTTCCTCATTCCAATTAATGTCTTCATAAAACTCAAGTTAAACTCTAGGGTCTTGATTACTAATTGAATGGGAAACAAGGAATTATATAAATCAGCTCTACAGAATTCTTTTAATTAGCAAGCTTCTTTAAAAGATTTTATCTATTTTAAAGACAGCTAAAGAGCATTAAGTGGCAGGAGAGACAGAGAGAATCTCAAACAAACCCCTGAGCCTGACATAGGGCCTGATCTCACAGCTCTGAGATCATGACCTGAGCTGAAATGAAGATGCTCAACTGACTGAGCCACTCAGGCACCCGAGCTCTACAGATTTTTAATGGCAGCTTGAATTTCTTGCAGTTCCTTCTTTGTTGATCCTAACATTCTTTTAAAGCAATGCTCAATACCTTCATTGAAATAGTCCATTTTTCAACATATAAAAATTTGTTTTTGGTGCCCAACTTAATAATACTAGTACCAGGTAAAGGGAAATATTTTTGAATGTTAGCATCACCATAAATTTTATTGCTGATAAATTCGCTTCTTTACCATCTTTGAAAGAACAAATTCATATCAGAAGAAATTAAGATGATACAAATTCAAAGGAAGATAATAAATGATATTAATTTCATTTAAATTCCAAAAGTGCATATAAATATCCTATAATAGTGTTTTGTCATCATTAGGTTGGATTGTGGAAGTAAAAAATATCAGATACCATGTCAATATAAATTTAATATTTGTTCTTAGCTGTCAGTGCAGATATATAGCTATTATCTCCTTTTCCTGTTTCATTATGTTCCAGATTGATCAAAGGCTCAAAAATTCCTTCATAACAAATGAATCTTTAACAAACTAATCAGTAAACTCTTCATAATTGGTATAACTTAATCTGTTTGTATTTCTCAACTTTCTAAAAATTATTTGACTAATATTCAATAAAATACTAGCATTTTCTACTTACACTGAAAGTTGTAATATTAAATGCATGTAGTTTCCCAATTTTGAATTTCTCTTCAGGGTAGAGAGACCATCTTCATTTGATATAGTGTACTTTTATGAAGAAAATAGAAATATAAAATAATGTCATCAGTGTTTAATTGGGGATATATATGACCAATTTGAAGGTGGTCTTAATTTGAAACTTAGAGGAATTTGTGTCTTCAGAATATCTGTCTATGTGATTTCTGATTATGTTATTGAACTCCTGATAGAATCTGATTTTCTCATTTTGAAAAGTAAGTATTTTTGTATAAAATAACCATTATATTTATTAGTAAAAATATATGTTCTGTGATACTTACCAAGAATGATAGCACATTTATTTTGCACTAGATAAATTTACAACCTAAATAGAAGAGGCAAAGAAAATTTCCAAAAGGATTACAATACCATAGCATGGTGTAGATTGTACATGTAAATTATCTGTTTATTTAAAATATCCAATTGGATTAAATTAAAAACTCCATTACCATTACAATTCCAATTATAATAATAATCATAAAACAGGCATTAATAAGTATTCACAACAAAAATTCTATTGTACTGTTACTTATGTGATTTGCTATATTTTATTTTTAATAGTAACTATGTCAGATCACTAACCTACTTAGAATATCGAATATCAGTGACCTTAAAAGATAGCTAGTATAAAAGTTGTCCCAATAAAGCACTGACATCTGTCTTCTTTGAATAATCAGAATTATTATATATAACACTCACATAGAGGCTGCTAATAAGTCACTGGATCCACATTTCTTCTTCCTGGATACATGGCTTTATCATAAATTTCTCAGGCTACTGCAGAAATTGATTTCCATATCATGGACTGTTATGCGAAAGTGATATTAATCACTTCTGTACCTGGCCCATACAAACATCTCACAAGTGCTCCCTGATGTTCTTTCCCCTTCTAGCTTGATGGGTCCAAGATAAAAAGCCGAATGACCTAGGAAACACTTGTTAAAGATGGTAGAGTCTCAATCAACCTGGAAAACTGTGTTTGAAGGTTATCCAGTTACTCTGACATCTTTTCCCTATGCTATTATTACAAGAGCAAGAGATACTTTTCTCTTCATTAGCTCATATGTATGTGTGTGTGTGTGTATGCATATATCTATGTATACTTATAGGAGATATTTAAATTAAGTATTTAAATGTAAATGAGGTACTTCTTTTATAGGGTTTTTTCCCCTAAAACTAAAATTGCAATATACAGTTACATGTAATAACTTAAGAAAAATGCTTAGCACAGAGCTCAGCACATAGCACTCCCTGTATATTGTCTGTCATTGTTACATAGAGCGAGATATGTATTATTTTCCTTTTAATTCCTTGGCTTTAAAAAAAACTTGGCCATATATATATATATATATATATATATATATATATATATATGGTTTTAGTGTATTTACTCTGGCATTTAGCATTAGAATAAAATCAGTGACCTTAAGATATACTTGATATTCAAATCATTATTCTGGATTAGGATAATTATCATTAGGATAATTATCAAATATAATAGTATTTTTAGCTGAATTCAGCTAAAAATAATAATAATGTAGATACTCTTGTAATAATGTAAAATAATAATGTAGATAATCTTTCTTAAAAGGGATTTTTGAAATGGCTTTTTCAATCTAGGACTACTCAAAATTTATACCTGTTTATCATACAAAGTGAAAAAAAGAAATTTATTATATACTACTAAACTATTTCCTTTTTGTATGATTTAAGGCAAGTGTCTCTTTTGGCATGACTGAGATATGCCTCCTCCTTGTCTTTGTCTTCAAGGCTCTGTGAATGGAATGTGAAGAGTGAGACAGGAATAGAGACCCACCAACAGAATTGCCTACATCTTATTCCTGAGAAAAGAAAATCCTTATTCACTTTCTCAGCTACCTTCTGACAAAGATAAGTCTGAAATCTTCCAGGACTCACCTCGTGTCTAGAATGTAACCAATGTACCCTGGGTTGGCTCTAGACTTTCTCTTTGTCCCATTTCCAAATTTAAAGACACACACACACACACACACACACACACACACCTGGCCTTAGCTTTCTTTCCCACTCTCTAGGTCTTATGACACTCATGCAAAAATTCTTAGATCAATCCAATAATCAATCCATTTTCATTGACCCCTGTAGAGTATTCCCATAGGAGGGACCATTGGAGACATGCAAGACTAACTTCTCACATAAAGCATAAGGAAATAAAATCCAAATATGTTAGCTGTAGAATTACAATAAAGACCCAAATAGCATGTATTATAATTCAGAGGTTTTTCCAAGTCACTGTAAAATTTTCATATACTTCTGGTCTTAAAACCTAAATATTTTTTGCTTATCTATTCAACTGAGCTCAGTAATTAGCTAACCTGAATAAAGAAGATCAAGAGAGTATTGAAGACTATTCTATATGGCTAGGAAATAGGATGAGCAAGCATGACCTACTTTAAATTAGAGATTCAACATATAAACCTAACTTAGTTGCAACCAAGAACCTGACATTAAATATAAACATACCAAAAAAAAAAAAAAAGAGAGAGAGAGAGAGAGAGAGATCAAATACACAGAAAAAAAAAAATGATGCCTACCTTAAAACAGTAAATATAGAGCAAATTTCATCATGGTTCCCACTGAATTATAACTTCAAGATACATATCAAGAAAAGAACACATGTATGAAAAGATGAGATCTGTATTTTATCCAAGTCTTTCTGGCAAGAAGTTCTTGCTTTCAGTAACCACACTACCTGAAACCAAAGAAGTAGACAGGAACTTCCTCTCTTTTCTTTTTTCAAAACTACCCACTAATCTTTTAATTAAAAGTGAATGATGGAGAGATGGCAAGTGAGCAGGAGAAATTGAAGAACACAGCCACCTTATGTATTTGAACAACCCTAATCAGTCTGCATATCTCTCAGGGAGATCTGTATTAGTTACATGGAATCTAATCCACTCTACTAAAGCTGATGCCCTCAACCACCATGGTTGGCTCTAGTTCATAATGCTTGTAGACATAGGTTGATAAAATATATTACCCAAGAAAGAAACTTCTAGAAAGATTTTATATATTCTAGGATGCTAATATTTTAGAGGATGGTTTTATGCCAATTTGGGATTTAAATAATGGAAAAACTATGATTTTCCTGGAAGCCTCTAAACTTAAGCCCCAGTATTTAACTAAAAATTTTCCTCTCAATTTAATAAGTTGTCTTTTATCTTAACTATAAAAGTACTATTTTGATAATAATGTATAGGAATATCCAGGCATATATAGTGCCAGCAAGTTTAAAAACAAACAAACAAACGAGGAATTAAAAGGAAAATAATACATACCCTATTCTATGTAACAATGACAGACAATATACAGAGAGTGCTCACTATGTGCTGGACACTATGCTAAGCATTTTTCTTAAGTTATTGCAGTGATTCCATGTAACTGTATATTGTAATTTTATTTTTGAGGAAAAAAAACCCTCAAAAATGTTAAGTAGCTCACCCACATCTAAATATTTAAGTATCCCCTAAGTCTCTGATGCTTACAATCCATTAATCTTACAATTATTCACTCTCTTTCTATCCTCTCCTGTTCTCAAGTGCCCTCCAAGCCCAACTTATATTTCAAGGCATTAGATTTCATTCATTTATTAAACAAATATTTATCTCATGTTTATAAATGTTTGGCCCTCTCCAAGGTGCCTGAGTCCTGTCAGAGAGCAAAATAAATAAGGATTTTTCCTCATCAAGCCATACACACATTTCCTTACATCTAAGTCCCATTCCCTCACTTTCCTCTCCCTTTATCATACAAATCATACAGAAGAGAAAGCAATGTGACTATGGAAGAAGAGGTTATAATGATGCACCAGAAGCCAGGAAAGATCATTTGCCACCAGAAGTTAGAAAGTGTAAGGAACAAAAAAACCTCCAAAGGGACCTCTAACCTCAGGAACTGGGAAAGAGTGAATTTTTGTTGTTTAAGCCACTAAGTTTGGGGAAATTTGTTATAGAAGCAATAGGAAACTAATACACAGAGGAAAATAAATTAAAGTCACAATTCTAAGATCATCCTCTAAATGATTATATAAAAACTGTCTCTTTTTTATTTTAATTCCAGTATAGTTAACATATAGTGTTATATTAGTTTTAGGTGCACAATATAGTGATGCAACAATTCCATACATCACCCAGTGCTCATCATGACAAGTGCACTACTTAATTCCCATCACCTATTTCACCCATAGCCCACTCACCTCCCTCTGGTAATCATCATTTTGTTCTCTATAATTAAGAGTTTATTTCTTGGCCTCTCTCTCTTTCTTTTCCTCATTTGTTTTGTTTCTTAAATTCCACATATGAGTGAAATCATATGGTATTTGCCTTACTCTGATGGACTTATTTCAGTTAGCATTATGATCTCTAGTTCCATCTACATCATTGCAAATGTTAAGATTTCATTCTCTTTTTAATGGCTAAATAATATTCAATTATATATATATATATATATATATATATATATATATATATGGAATTACACACACACACACACAAAACACATATATGTACCATATCTTTTTCCGTTCATCTATATATGGACACTTGTGCTACTTAAAAACTGCCTTTTGCATAAATATTAATTCTACACAAATGCTCTTATCAGTATAACTACACTCAGAGAAAGAAAAAAATATATTGGAATATTTTCACTAAGCATTAATTCGCACCAAGTATCCTGTATATTTTGAGAGATTATCTTTATAACACCACTTCATAAATTCTTGCTAAAACAGTCTATTGTGAGACATTAGATATGAGATCCAGGAATAAATGATATTTTATTCAAATATTTTATTAATTTCCTCAACTGCATTGTTTTGTGATCATAAATTACTGTCAGGTAAGCAAAATTATTTGCCCCTGAAAAATAAGAAATATGAATGTCTTCAGTGTGAGGGCTGAGTATGTGAAAAGGCTTTCTTCTTTAATAAAAGCAAAATCAGGGCAGCCTGGCTGTTTCAGTGGTTTAGTGCCTGCCTTCAGCCCCAGGCATGGTGCTGGAGACTCAGAATTAAGATCCACATCGGGCTTCCTGCATGGAGTCTGCTGCTTCTTCTACCTGTGTCTCTGCCTCTCTCTGTCTCTGTGTCTCTCATGAATAAATAAATAAAATCTAAAAAAAATAAAAAGAAATAAAAGCAAAATCAGAGGAAGAATTTCTCCTTCTCTTTCAGAGGATGTGGTCATGATTATTTTTCAGCAATGCCTGGAATTACTGAAGCCATTTTGGAAGCATGAATTATTTTTTGAGTGCAGCAGAATGCAGAGAGAAACCACTGAGCACATGGGTCATACCACTGAGCTGCTGAACCAACCATGACACCACTCTGCCTGGAAGTGTACTTTGTGTTCTCTGATGTAATTAAGTTCCACTTTCAGTTGTATATTATTCAATTATTTGAAGCTGAAGATTTCCCCATTTAGATAGTGATCTTACAACAGTGCCATTTATGTTCATTGTTTCTGACTAATTATTCACTCAATGACAAAATGATACAATAGAACCCTTATTCATATTGAACAATTAACAAGGGCTTGATTGAATGCATTTTAGTTTCCAAAGAAATAACATGGAAGCAGATATTTAATTATCCATTAGCACTTTGAGGAATTTTTTTGCACATAAGGAATCAATTTTTGTTGCCATGATGATTTCAGTTTACGCCTTTATTGAATACTGGTAGTGTTTGCTAGATACCACACTGAAATGGATAAATGGGCAATGGAGTCTTCACAAAGGACAAATATATCCTGAGTTGGCTTGGTATTTTCATACTGGTGGCAAAATAAACTGTATTTCCTTTTTTTGTAAGACTGCTCTGAAAATGGAAGACATCTTAACATTTTGGCATATGTTCAATGAAGTGATGAACTATATGACCCCACCTCAGACCTACTGCCATGTTGGCTCTATATCTACCAATCCAACAAAGATCTTGTTTGAAATTTTGCATAAGCACATGTTGCTTAGCCACCCCAACCTCCACTTTTGCATATAGTTGGAATAATCAAAATAATGATAAATTACCTGAAAGATTTGTTTTGGGGACCCAGTAATGAAGTATGTGTAAAGTCTTTGCAATTGTTGAAGTTCTATAAACATACTTTTTGGCTTTTTTAGTTTTTACAACTACTGTTGCAGTAATCATAACAATAAAATCAATGTGGTGAGAGTTGATGTCTTATTTATAGTAAGAAATTGAGTAATCAAACTATGTCTTATAATAGCATAAAAATGACCAACTGGGAAAATGAAATATTTATAAGTACCCTTAAGATACTTATAAAATGAATAATTTTCCTTTTCTAGTAAGAGTGAAATAAATCAGGGGCACCTGGAGTGGCTCAACTGGTTAAGTGTCCAACTCTTGATTTCAGCTCAGGTCATGATCTCTGGGTCATGAGATCAAGCCCTGTGTTTGGCTCTGCATTGAGTGTGGAGCCTGCTTAAGATTTTCTTTCTCCCTCTCCTTTTTCCCCTCCCACAGCACTGCTCCAGCTCTCTCTTTATCTAAAAAGAAAGAAATAATGAAAAAAAAAAAAGAAAATCAGTAAATATAATATTATCAGGCTGAAGTTTCAAAATTACTTGTTTCAAATCCTTGAGGAGAAAACATTATAGTAACAGACATTAACCTGTAAGTGGCACCGAAGAAATTAAGAAAACAGCTATGAGAATATAGAGAAAGTAGGCCTCATCAGAGAGATGGAAGGCTCAGATATAGGTTCCTGAAGTTAGATTTCCATAGATCTTCATGCCTTGTGCAAAATCAAAGTCTTATTCTCAAGTTTTGTGTGTAGTCAAGTTGATTTGGTACTGTCATACAAATACATGCCCAAGGATTATGGGATTATGTTGTATAAAATTTCCTAAAATAAGAGCAAGTCACAATCTGCATCTCCTTTTTTTACTATTAGTATTCATATATACTCATGGCTTTTCAAAATTGTCTTTACTTCATTAAAATTTTATGTTTCTAAATAATAATGCAGATATCTTATTATATATCATGAAAATGCCTAATTAACTTATGCACTCAATACTTATTGAGCAAATACTATACACCAATCATTGCCCAAAGAGATGAAGGTAATGATGATGAACAAGATACACAATCTTTTCTCTCAAAGAACTGTAATCTAGTAGTAGTAGCACTTCTCAAATTTTAATGTTCACTCAAATTATAGAGGGAACTTTTCTAAAATGCAGATTTTAATTCAGTGGTCACATGGGGCTCTAAGAGTCAATTTTCTAGTAACCTCCCAGGAGATGCTGATACTACTGGTCCAGGAATCTCACTATGAGTAGAAAGGTATCTAAGCATACAAACAAGGAAACAGGTAATTATAGTCTAGTGCATGGTGGGGAAGTAGAGGGAAGATACAACACAAAGGTGTCAATGAGATAGATGGAAAGAAATGTATATATTGGAAATCTTCCCATGTAAAAATTTTTAATAAATAATAAATATAGTCCTTTATAACTTTCTCTCACTGTGCAAATGCATAGAGTGAACCAAGATGGTAGCTCCCATGGATCTGGAGTTGAAGAAGGCCTTCACAAAACTTCAAGCCAAAGTTATTGACACTCAACAGAAGGTGAAGCTTGAAGACCTACAGATTGAATAACTAAACAGAACAAAAAAAACAGGCACATGTTGCAGATACAGAGATTATGACTTGTGGATGAAACTGACATGTGTGAAGGTATAGGATGAATGTTTATTCTTTAGTCAAAGGAGGTAATTCACAATCAGTTGTTAGAGAAACAGAAAATAGTAGAAGAAAATAATTAAAGAACTGGAGCAGAAAAAAAATCCTACCTAGACCAGAGTATGAAGGAAGCCGAGGACAACATCTGAATGGTGATAATGGCATGAAGTGCATGAAGTGCACAGTAGGAAACATTTAGCAGAAGCTTCCTGCCCCTTCTCATTCCTGGTAAGGCCAGAGGGGCCCATGTGATGAAACATCCTTTCCTCTGCCCTGATGGACATTTTATTTGGATGATCTGGTAACCCTGTATTTTCTGTGTCACTCTGATACCCTTTGATTCTAACCTTTTTTTTTTTTTTTTTTTTTGTCCTGGTTCTGATTGCCACCCTGCTCAAGACACTCTTCTCCCCTGGGGGGTGAGTCATGAACTCCAGGACTGGGGAGATGGGATCCAGGACAGATAGGCGAGCTCTGTCTGAACCTACTAATAGTTATGCTGGTGAGACCAATAAAAGGCATCTGTTTCCCTCTGTTCCTCCACCCACTCTGCTTTCTCCAGCTGAATGATGAGAACATAGGGCCAAAAAAAGAAAAGCTTTCAACCTCAGCTCTTCCTTGTCCTGTCCCCCTCCAGAGCTTTGACTCTGTTCTTTCTGCATTGAAGCCTTTCCTGCTTCTTTCCACCCTTCCTTTCTGTTGAATCAATCCCTCAACTTCTGGGCCTCCATGTAGATAAGGAAGAGAGGAAACCAGGGAATAGCAGAATTTAAGTGAACCTCGATGGCAGTCTGCCTAGACATTTCTTCCCTGCTTCCATCCAAATGTTTCCAAAAGAAAATGCAGTAATAAACCAAAAGCACCTCCAGCGCTGTCTCCTTTGGCCAGTGTTATAAGGTACACACTACAATCCTAAGGCCTCCTACTGGCGTAGAGGCAGTGTGTATTTGAACTGACTTGTACTGGCTCAGTAAAGTCAATTATTAAAAAATTATTAGAATTTTATTTCAAGCTAGTTGTGAAACACAGCCATTATTAAAAATCAAGTTATATAAATATATAATTAAATTATATTTAAAAAGAAGAAGAATAAATATTCAAAACTTACCCCTTCCTAAAAAAGTAATGAAAAAGATAGATCGCAAGTATATATGGAAAAGTAGGCATGTTCATTAAGTATGTTATAAAAGCTATAAAAATATATCCTTGTTTAAAAACATTTAACAAATTTTTTAAAATAAAATAAAATAAAAAATAAAAACATTTAACAAAATATATTCCTGATGGAATAGAGAACTAAGCTCAATTAGAAATTATCAGGAATGTAGAAAATGTATTATTGAATACGCAACTAATCTAGAGATGGAAAAGAAGTTTGAGTTATAAAAGGAACAGGAAAAATCAGGAAAAAAGTACTCAATAAAATGATGATAAAATTTAAACCTTATTGTGCCTCATAAAGAAAATGAAAAGGATGGGACTTCTGGGTGGTTCAGTAGTTGAGAGTCTGCCTTTGGCTTAGGGCATGATCTAAATTCAGGGATCAAGTCCCACATTGGGCTCCCTGCATGGAGCCTGTTTCTCCCTCTGCCTATGTTTCTGCCTCTCTCTCTGTCTCTCATGAATAAATAAATAAAATCTTTAAAAAAAAATGAAAAGGCAAGTCTGTTTCTTTTTAGGAAACTCAGTGAATGGTGGAAAACAACTGTCTCTTCATGGACATGGCTATATCTGGACTCTGAATTAATTAATAAAGGCATTTATTTATAAACTGCATCCACTGTCAGTAGCTCAATCTTCACAAAACCATCATCTTTCTTTGTTTTTAACGATTTTATTTATTTTATTCATGAGAGACACAGAGAGAGAGAGAGAAGCAGAGACACAGGCAGAAGGAGAATCAGGCTCCATGCAGGGAACTGGCTGTGGGATCCTGGAGTTCCAGGATCACGACCTGAGCCAAAGACAGATGCTCAATCGCTGAGCCACCCAGTAGTCCCACAAAATTATCATCTTCCTTTGATCCTATACATACACTTAAAACCTGCACTGACTATGCTCCAGTACTAAAAACATCAATCCACTTACAGGCACTCAAGACTTGACAATTGGACCCAACTCCACCTACTTTTCCACTATTACCTTCTACTGCTTCTTTCATGAACTCCTCGCTGTAGCACTTTAACTTACCTACTTTTTCCTTCATTGTGCCTTTACTATATTTTTTCCAAACTTATATACTTCCATCCTCACCTCTGCCTCTCCAAACCCAACAATGCATCAAAGTATAACCCACATTCCACCTTTTTTGCTATTTGGCCAAAACACTACACCAAAAATGTATTTAGACTTCATTGGAATTTCACAGAACATGATGCCTGTGAGAAATTTAAGAAACTGAAGAGGATGCCTTGGTTTGGATCCATATGGGTGAAAATCCTATAGTACAATGTGAATTTCAAGTTTTGGAGAACAGAGTACATCCAAAGGCTTAGCATAGGACCTTGTATCTTTGTCCTCCAAATAAATAACCACTGAATTAATGCCTAGGCCTGTGGGTAAGATGCTAACCACAGTTTTAAGTATTCTTAAGAGATTTGCTACTGTTGTTTTCTAAACCACTTAAGAACCTTAGAATATTTACACCAGATTTTCCTTTAAAAAGTGTGCCAAAGAATTCCATTGATGTTCTATATTTCATAAAATTAGGTACTTTCTATCGCTAATTTTTCTTTCCTTCAGTTATAAAGAATTACTACATTTTTAACAAAAATTTTAACTTCCTAACAGAATTTTTAAAACTCTGCCATGCTCCATACTATGCATTAGGGAAACTTAAAAACTGTATTAGGGAATATTAATCTAAAAGAAACTATTATTCTTTTTAATATATTACTTTTTATTGATGAATTGATTCATTTACCTTCTAGAAAATATTTCTATTTTATGATACAGAAATATACTTTATGTGTAATGTACATATTTACTCTATTTTTTTGTATACATGGATTCAGAGTTCACTGTTCAGTTCTTTTACAATGGCTTCTTCGTTAGTCTCTTACATAGTTTCATTCTAAGATGGGATCAGGGCTAATATATTCTCTGAGTTTTTTCAGGAATAGGTATGTCACTATTGCCATTTTATACTTGGATAATAACTTGCCTGGCTATAATATTAAGACATGCTTTTCTCTTAAAATTTTGTAAATATTGTTCTATTATCTTCTGGCACTTCATTTTTCCATGAAGGTATTTGAGGCCAACCAGATTTATTCCCTTTGTAATTTCTTGAATACCTAATGAATTCTTTCTTTATCCTTGAAATTCAATCACTTTACCAGAATGTCATGAAATCAGTTCCTCTAGTGAATTTCTTGAAAACAGTGTGCTTTTGATTTGTGGGTACTATTTTTAATTTCAGAAATATTTTCTACTATTATATAATTATTTTTAGTTCCATTTTTGGGGTTTTCACTTCAGTGAAACATTTATCTTTATTTTGGATCAACATTTCCTATATGCCATGGACTTTAATGTCTTTGTTTTCTTTGCTTTTCCCCCTTCACTTCATTAAGACTACTTCATGGCTTTCTTCTATAACTAATTTTAGTTTCCACACTATCTAGTCTGTTCCTATGACTTCTATTTAATAGTTTCTGTTGTTTGGTGTTGTTTTGGTCTTCTATTCACTTAATTCTATAATTTCTCCTTTCAGTTCATTCACACTTAATCATCTCATATTTGAGGTGTTCCCTCATTAAAATTACATTGTCTTTAGCATGAAACATATTTGGGAAACTTTCTTCTGTTTTTCTCTTTGAGTTATATTTTCTTCTAGAATGAATTCTTCCATCCTTTCTGTTTTATGCCTGTCTTTATTTCTGTTCCAGTGTTTTTGCATATTTTCCATGTTTGTTTCATGTTTAAAGTAGTTTTTTCTTAAGGTATTTTACTTGCCTTCACACAAGGTGAGCACATTTTTGTTAATATTTTTTCCAATTTACCTGACACCTGTTAGACTTGTCCTAAAGACTTCATTCAAGGAGTGACATTGGGTTTTCTAGCCACATTCCTGTAGCCCAAAAACCTGTAACATAGGGAAAATTCTCAACTAAAGTATTAATGTCTTGGTTTGAAAATTTGATCTCTAGACCATGGATAGGGTGAAGAGAAATTCTAGATAACTAGATATCAATGCTTTAACAACTCACACAGAAATAACTTTAATCATTAACTTCTTGTAAGAGATTTTTCCCCTAGTAAGTTCTCTCTCTCCATTGTCCTCAGATATACTTATCAAAATATATGCTTTAAAAATGCAGTTTAAAAAAACTCCTAAAAGCATAGAACTACCTGATAAATGAAGCTAGGCCAAAAGTCTGACAGAGAATTCTTCATTGTGTATTAGAGAAAAATATAAACAACATAACATCCTTTCATGAAGTTCACTTTCAAATTACTTAAGTTACTACAGTCTAGTGTATACAGCCTATATACTAATCGTTTGCTAATTTATGCTCAATATATTCTATCAATGCCAGTTTGGTCTGTATTCTGAGATGTTTAATTTTTTCTCACTTCCATCATTATAACAATAAAAAAAGCTAAACAAACCAAAAATAAATGACTTTTCTGGGACCCATCAGAGAATTGAGGTCAGCAGACTAGCTGTTACCCTGACATTTGAGGAGACAGACAAATGCAGAGAATCAATAGCAGACATCTGCTTAGTTGGAGCAGAAGACATAAACTAGTAGGAACATCTAAATAATCATTTTGATGAATGGCTGAAGTTTGGGTACTGGATGAGTGAGAAATTACTGAGAGCCATAGTCTTAGGGAGATGGTTTTATGGGTTTAACCTCCAGGAACCTCACTGTGTTCTCACAGCAAAGAAACAAGAAAGGTTTCTTGGTAGCTCTAGCTAAAGGAAAGGTAAAAGTAACCATTTTGAAAAATGCCCAGAGCATTTTCAACAGAAAAAGCCTACTCTCCAGGGAAAAAGACTTTACCCAAAGACTTATTCCATCTAGGAATATGACATTTGTCCATCTCCAACCCCCTTTCCCCAACTTGTCTCACCAAAAAGGGAGAAACAAACATGAAGCAGTAATAAAGGTCACAGCCCAGGAACGCAGATATGGCTCACTAAGACAACTAAGATGCATCAGCTTCCTCTCTTCTACAATTGACATCCAGAAAAACAAGTCTCCAGTAACGTTACAGAGAATTATAGTTGAAAAAGCTGAAAGACACAGACTCTGTTATGAGGAGGGTTTCTCAGTGGAAACTGCAAGCAACAAGGCGTACAAGACAAAGTCACTAGAGGAATTGGAAGCCTTTGTACCTATAGCTACACTAGCTTTGTACCTTCTAGCTAATGTTAAAGCATTAAAAAAAAAAGAATAAATCCTAATCATATAAAACTTCATACTAACTGCCTTTTCTTTTAGCTCCTATGATGCAATACATCATGCTGACTTTTAAAAAATTATAAGAAATTTTAAAGGTAAGAAAAATTCCAGGGGTTCCTGGGTAGCTCAGCTGGTGAACTCAGGTTGTGATCCCCAGGCCCACATAGGGCTCCCTGCTCATCAGGGAGTCGGCTCCCTCCTCTTCCTCTGCCCCTCTCCCTCTACCTTTGTTCTCATTCATTCTGCTCGCTCTTCTCTCTCTCTCTCTAAGATAAATTTGAAAATCTTTAAAAAAAAGAGAAGAAAATAAAAGAAAAATTCCAGTCTGAGGAGACAAAACAAGAATAAGGACCAGAATCAAATATAGTATATAGAAAAATCATATTCCAACATCAGAAAAACAAAGGGGACAGAATTCACAGTGATGGCCATAAGCCAAGGAATGAGGACAGGCTCCAGAAGCTGGGAGAAAGAAGTCCTCACCTAGATCTTTCATGAGGAATACATCCCTGATAGAACATTGATTTTGCCCCATAAGATACATTTTAAATTTCTATTATCCAGAGCAGTAAGATAAATAATACATTTGATATTATCCTACCATATATATATTTCTATTTTAAGTAAAGATAACAAAAGGGAAGATAATAAATAACGTAGAAAGTTACATAGAAAAAAATCATAAGTGATAAAATTAGATATTTGACTGAGGATGCTTCCAAAAAGTGTTGAGTACAATCTGATTTCTCCTTACAGCTTATCTAGTTAAATGAAAAAAGAGCCAAATTGGGGAAAGAATTGATAAACAAAAAGGATGATTTGAAAAGTTATGAACATACTAGATAGAAAAAGAAGTCAAAATTAGGAAGATCCCTGCCAAGAAATCATGAACAAGAAAAAAAGCTGAGAATGTAGATAAACATTTTTCTAACACCACAGAAAGGTCAAAACTTTAGAGAATCCTGCCAGTCACACAAAAGGTACTTTGAGATTTAGCATATGATCTATAGATATATTCAGCCATCTTATCAGAAGCGAAGATCTTTGCAGGAGTCCCTTCTCCAGTAAATTCTCATTACATATCAAAGAGATTCACAAGGTTCTTGATAATTTCATACAGATAAAAACACTAGCATCTTGACCTGAAAGAAACAGAAAGAATATGAAGTGAGAGAAAGCTTTGGACTCTCAAAATTCTACAGGCAAGAAAACAGGTTGATAAAATGACTCAGCTGCAAACATGTTCTATTCTTCATTTAAAAAAAAAAAAAGTTGATTTTGAAGGTGGAAATTTAAGTCCAGAGGGTAGAGCTTTAAGCAGAGTGGATAGAACCATGATCCTGGGAGACAGAGCCAGGATCCCACAGGGGTTATTCCCAGGCCTTGAAGCCTTATGTTTTCTCATTTGAATTCTGAACTGTCTTAAAACGAGTGACTTAGTTTTCCTTCCATTTTCTCCTTTTTTCAAAGGAGATGTCTATAACAGATACATTATTCCTAAGCAAGTATTATATTTTGATAGTAGATAACATGTCTTCTGTTTTTACAGATCTACAAATAGAGCAGATTTTGGCCTCAGGATGGATCATATCAACAGTTTAATTCAACTTTCACTTAAACCATTTAAAGGATAAGATATCAGACTTTGAGTTGATGAGACTTAGATGAAATTTTGAGCTTTTAAGCTAATACTATATTTTGTTGAAACTCTTGGGGATATTTGAATGGAGTGAATGCATTTTGCATGTGTAATGGATGTGAATCAATGGAGGCCAGGAGACAATGATAGAGAAAACAATGGTTCTTCAAAGATGTCTAGTCTTAGTCGCTGATGAATATGTTACTTTTCATGCAAAAGATATTTTGCACATTGGACTAGGAATTTCTAAGTAAGGTAATTATTCTGGACTAACTCTATGGGATAAATGTAATCACATGGGCCCTTGTAAGGAAAAAAGGGAGTCAAGTGTCAGAAAAGAAGATGTGATGAAGGAAGCAAATCTGGAGTGATGCAGACATGAAGGGAATGCAGACAGCTTATGGTAGCTATGTTCTTATCTAGAACCTCTAGAAGAAACTCAACTCTCCTTCACCTTAATTTTAGCCTTGTAGGACATATTTTGGACTTCTAACTTCCAGGACTATACGATAGTAAATTCATGTTGTTTTAAGCAATTTTTTAGTGTTAATCATTATAATTGCAATAGGAAACAAATATAGTCAGAAACTCAAATCTACATAAGAAATGGAAGAGTCAGAATGAATATAGGTAAATTTTTTTTGTTGGTTTGCTTATTCTTTTTTGTTTGTTTGGTTTTGTTTTTTTTATTGGGAGGGCTGATTTGAGATAATTTTGCTTATTCTTAATTGATCAAAAGATATCTGCATTTAAAGTAACAATAGTAATATTAAATGGGGTGGTTTTAACATATGGATATGCAAAATGAATGATAGCAATGTCATAAAGGATAAAAAAGAGAAGAATTAGGAATGTTCAGTTGTAAGGTACTTGGACTACCTATGAAGGTATGTTGTTATTTGAAGGTGGATATGGGTAGTTAAAAATCCATATTGGAAACTCTAGAGCATTTTAACATTGTTAAAAAAAAAAGTATAATCAATATGCCAAAGGAGGAGATCAAATAGTATCACAAAAAATTCTAGTAAAACCAAAGAAAGTATTAAGGGGCAGAAAAAGAAACAAAGAACAAATGCATCAAAAAGTAAACAGTTACAAACATGGTAGATATTAATCCATATGTATCAGTAATTACTTTAAATGCAAATGAAGACATAGAGTGGATAAAGAAGACCAAATTATATACATAGAGTGGAAAAAGAATACCAGACTATATAAAAACTATAGTTTTTATAGTGGGTCTATTAAAAAAAACACTTTAAGCATATAGACTCAGATTAAGTGTAAAGGGATGGAGGAAGATATATTGTTCCATCAATCAGAAGAAAGCTAGAATGTCAAGACAGTGTGGTATTAACTAAAGAGTAGCCACAGAGGTCAATGAAGCAGAATGGAGAGCCCAGAAATAGGCCTACACAAATACAGTCAACTAATTCTGACAAATGCACAAAGGCAATTCAATAGAAAAAGCATGGTCCTCAAAATAAATATTTCTGCAACAATGAGAGATCAATATGCACTAAAATGAACCTATACACAAATCTTACATTGTTCACAAAATTATCTCAAAATGGAACCTATATAGCCTCAAATATAAAATGAAAAACTATAAGCATAAGAGAAAATGTAGATGACCTTGGATACAACAATGAGGTTTCAGATACAACCCCAAAATATACTACGCAAGAAAAAAAAAATAATAGCTAGGATGTCACTAAAATTCAAAAACAGCTCTGTGAAAGACAGTTAAGATAATTAAAAGACAAGCCACAGACTGGGAGAAAATGTTTGTAAGACAGATCTGGATAAAGGGTCTGTATCCAAAATATATGGTGAACTCTTAAAATTCAATGACAAGAAAACATCTCAATCTGAAGAGACACTTCACCAAAAAAAAGATACATAGGTGTCAAATAAGAATATGAAATGATGTTCAACATCATTTGTTACTAAGAACTGTTATTCAAACAATAATTAGTAACCACTACTCATGCATCAGAAACTGCTAAAATTCAAAAATCTGACAACACAAGATGCTGATTAAGTTGCAGAGCAACAGGAAATGTCCTTCTGTGACAGTAGGAATGGAAAATAGTACAATCTGTCTGGAAGATGGTCTCACAATTTCTTATAAACCTAAACCTATAATCCAGTAGCATACTTACTGATATTTATCTAACTTATTTTAAAATTTATCCCACCAAAACCTCATTTTAAAAATGTTTTATAGTAACCTTATTTATAATCACCAAAAACTAGAAGCAACTAAGATGTCTTTCAATAGGTAAAAAAAAAACAATCTGTGATACATCTGTACAGTGGAATAATATTCAACAATAAAAAAAAAAAGAGTCGTCATGCCTTGAAAGAAAGTGGAGGCAATTCAAATGTATATTGTTAAGTGAAAGAACCCAGTCTTCAATGACTGTGTATTGTATAATTTCAATTATAATACATTCTACAAAAAACCCCAAAACTATAGACACCCCAAAAAGATCAGTGGTGCTATACATGTATTAGAGTAGCCAGAGTACAGAACACTAATGATACCAAATGCTGGAGAAGATTTAAGCAACGGGAACTTTTGTTCACTGCTGGTGGGAATAGCACAGCCACTTTGGAAGATGCTTTGTCAGTTTTTAATGAAACTAAATGTGTGTTTACCATATGATCCAGCATTGGTCCTCCTTGGCAATTGCCCAAATGAGTTAAAAACATGACTACACAAAAACTTGCAGATATTTATAGTAGCTTTATTAATAATTGCCCAAACTTGGAAGCAACCAAGAGGTCCCATAGGGTGAGAATGGATATATATAAACTATAGTACAGCCAGACAATAAAATAGTATTCAGTGCTAAAAAGAAATGAGCTATTAAGTCATGGAAAGATATGAAGTACTCTTAAATATATATTTCTAAGTTAAAAGAAGCCAATCTGAAAAGGCTAAAAAACAGTGTGTGATTCCAACTACATGACATCCTAAAAAGAGAGAATCTATGGAGACAATAGAAAGATCAGTAGTTGACAGGGGTTAGGAGGAAGAGGGATGAATATAGGTGGATCATGGAAGATATTTAGGGCAGTGAAAATATTCTGTATTATACTGTAATGGTAGATACATTCATTATATATTTGTCCAAACCCACAGAATGTACAACACCAACAGTGAGCTCTAAGGTAAACTATGGACTTTGGATAATAATGTGTTAATATAGGCTCATCAATTATAACAAGTCTGCCACTCCAATGAAGGATATTGATAATGAGGGAGGCCAGGTATGCATGGCAACTGGGGGTATATGGAATATCTCTGTAGCTTTCTCTCAATTTTGCTGTAAACTTAAAACTGCTCTAAAAATATAAAATGTTAAAGAAAATATACCAGTGGGTGCCAAGAATTTTGGTAGGGGGGAAAGGAAAAATAGTTGAAGCACAAGAGAGTTGCAGTAAAACTATATGGTATGATACTATAATGGTGGATACATGACATAATGCATTTCTCAAAGTTCATAGAATTTTGTAAGACAAAAAGTCAATTTTAATGCCTGCAAATTTTTAAAAAATAATGTAGTAGTTTTGAGGCTCCCAGGATAGAATATACTATGACAGAAAAAAAATCTCAGTATATTGCAAATGTGTCATGTTTGTATTATTACTGAAAGCGTTAGGGGAGGAAAACATTCTAACCTAAGGGCCTTTGGAAACAGTGAATTCTGTTTGTCTCATAGGCACTGTATTGTAGTTGATAAAAATTATTTCTCATGCAGGATGAGTGAGATAACAATTTTATCATGATATGTATGCCTATTGGAACTGAATTAAGTAAATGGGTTGCAGATGTTGAGAGCTAGGTTTCTCACTGTTGAGTGATACTTTAATAAAGACAGGCAAGGGGAAAAGGCTGGACTGATCCAGGTGGTAATGTATTGAAGTTGAAGACATCAGTAGGATCTCATGAAAGCAAATATAAATGCTACATAGAGAAATATTTATAGATATGTATACACAGATAGGTTAGCATACACACATATATTTCTTTGCTCTGCAACCTGAGAGAGCATAGAAGTAAGGACACTCGAGTGGCAATAAACACTCCTAGCAACTAGATCTTGGTTTCTAATATCATTCACCAATAAAAGAAACTGTGGCTTGGGCAGGAAATATACAAGTGAAGCTGGAACATCTTGTAATGGAAGAAAGTAAAAAAGTGCTAAAACAAAACAAAACAAAATTCATATTGAAAGGAGTATGGCAAAGCTCAAAGAAGCCAACAAAAACCCCAGTGACCAAAGCTCCATATGTGAACAACAAATAAAGTAGTACTGAATTAGAAAACAAAACTTCAAGTAAATACACATAAGACTGTATTGATACAAATAAATAATTGAATAAATAACTTAGTGGAGAAAAGATATATCTCCCATTCCGAGAATTCCAAATGTTCCTTCAATATCTTGTAATATAACTCCCCGGTCCTTAAATGTGGGCTATGTGTAATGACTTCCTTCCCAACAGAACAATATGGGAAGAGGTAATCGAATAACTTGTAGTACAGAAACCTGAAAAACGTGACCTCAGCCAGTTGTTTAGGGTCAATATCTCTAGTGAAGTGGTGTTAATGCAGTGAAAAGGACAGTTTTTCTCTTGTGTCTTCCCTCCAAAAATCCATCACTAGTCAAACCATGAGAATAACATCAGATATATTTCAATACAAGGGCATCTGACAAAAACACCTGACAAGTAATCTTTGAAACTGTCCATATTAGCAAAAACAAGGAAAGTCTGAGAAACTCTCATAGCTAAAGGGACCCCAAGGAACC
Source organism: Vulpes lagopus (assembly GCF_018345385.1). Classification (NCBI taxonomy): domain Eukaryota; kingdom Metazoa; phylum Chordata; class Mammalia; order Carnivora; family Canidae; genus Vulpes; species Vulpes lagopus. The sequence goes on along the minus strand of NC_054843.1, from coordinate 16,052,674 downwards.
ATAACTAGGAAATGTAATGTCATATCCTGAATGGGATCAATGAAAGAAGAAAATAATTAGGTGAAAAAAAACTGAAGAAAACTCAATAAATCATGGACTTTAGTTAATAATAATTTATTAATAAAGGTCTTTGATTGTACCCATGAATGTAATTTGTTAATAATAGAGGAAACTGGGTGTGGTATAAATGGAAATTCTTTGTATTATCTTCATAATTTTTATGTAGCTTTAAAACTATGCTAACAATAAAGGTTATTTAAAAAGTATTCATTTTCAGGGATCCCTGGGTAGCTCAGTGGTTGAGTGTCTGCCTTCAGCTCACAGTGTGATCCTGGAGTCCCAGGATCATGTCCCAAATAGGGCTTCCTGCATGGAGCCTGCTTCCCCCTCTGCCTGTGTCTCTGCCTCTCTTTCTCTCTTTCTGTCTCTCATGAATAAATAAATAAAATATTTTTTGAAATTATCCATTTTCCCTGAATGAAATGTATATGCAATAAAGGAATTGCTGTATTTGCTTGTGGAAGGGGAGGGGGCTGGGAGGGAGGGCATCCATTATTTTTATACATTCAACCTAAAGGAAACAATTATCTTCAGGTTCTCAATATATGTTTTTTCAGATACTGAGGCTGATCAAATGGTCACTTACACTAATACTTAGTAATAAGTAGGTGTTTTTTTTTATTTCATAAATAGATTATCAACTTTAAATCAATTATTTCTCATTTCATGCAACCCTCAAGTGGACAAGAGAATTATGTCTTATTGTTTTTATATTTCATTAGAAGGTTTAAAAAGTGATTTTTCTATGGATATAGTAGTTGAACTGAATTAAATTTTCAGTGGCAAATTGTAATTATTATCAAATTCAGTCATGCTTATTTCGATCTGGTTTTACCCATTAATTACATACATATCTACAATTAAATATATAAGACAAACTTCCTTCAATGTAAGTGAGAATTTAGTATCTAAGAGCACCAGCTCTACAATCAGACAGCTGGGATTCTAAAATTCTAGCTCTGCCAGTTGCAAGCTGTGTGGTGGGAAATGCATACAAACTATTTTTCTTAATTTATTTCTAAGATGGACATTCTGATGCATCAAAGTGTTACTTAGACTTATAAAATAGGCTACAGAGCAGTGAGAACTGTTCTGATATTATTGGTATTTTAAAAAAAACTTTATACCCCCCAAACCCCGCTAAACAATACAATTAAAAATTGGGCAGGGGGCAGCCTGGGGGGCTCAGCGGTTTAGGGCCCCCTTCAGCCCAGGGCGTGATCCTGGAGACCCAGGAATGAGTCCCACGTCAGGCTCCCTACATGGAGCCTGCTTCTCCCTCTGCCTGTCTCTCTGCCTCTCTCTCTCTTTCTCTCTCTCTCTCTCTCTCTCTCTCTCGAATAAATAAATAAAATCTTAAAAAAAAAAAAAAACTGGGCAGAGGACCTGAATAGACATTTCTCCAAAGAAGACATACAGATGGCAACAGACACATGCAAAACTGCTCAATATGAATCATCAGTGAAATGCAAATCAAAACCATGATAAGATAATTATCTTAAACCTCTTAGGATGGCTAAAATCAAAAAGAAAAGAAATAACAAATGTTGACAAGTCATGGGCAAAAAGGAATCTTCATACTCTGTTGGTGGTAATATGAAATTGTACAGCCACTGTAGAAAACAGTATAGAGTTTCATTAAAAAAAAGCATAGAAATACTATATGATTCAATAATTCCACTATTGGGTATTCATCCAAAGAAAATGAAAACACTAATTTGAAAAGATATATACAATCCCATGTTTATTGTAGCATTATTTACAATAGTCAAAGTGTAGAAGCAACCTAAGTGTCCATTGATAGATGAATGGATAAGGAATATGTGCTATAGGCATCTACACTGGGATATTACACAACCACGAAAAGGACAGGATCATGCAATCTGAGACAACATGGATGAACCTGGGAGGGTATTATGCTAAGTGAAACAATTCAGACTGAAAAAGACAAATGCCATATGATTTCACTCATCACCTTACAAATAAAATTTGAAAGAAAATAAGCTATACGCCAAAATGTAATCTTATACTTATTGGATGGAATGATACACCACCTCTGTACTTCATTACTTATTATTTTCTAACTGAGACCAGGAAGTTATGTAAAAACTGTCATGATGGCAAATAGCATAGAGTTTCCATCACCTTTAATGCAGTCGGAGAAAAGGCATGAAACAAAATTTACTTTATTATCTTCTAAGAAGCAGCAATACTTAAGGCAAAGATTTAGAAAATGGATAGATGCTTCCGTGGCAGATATCACACCGAGATGACTCAAAGAATGGTAGAGACTTGATTAGAAGAAACAAAAAGAACAAGAAAGAAAAAAAAGAAATAGTTGTTAATGGTGGGAAAAATTCTAAGGGAGTAATTCAGTAATATATATATATATTTATACACACACAAATATATATACACACATGCACACACAGTATGCACACATACACATATGTGTATATATGATGGCTTTGCTGTCTTTTGAAAAAAAATAGCAATTTGTCATTTCCATGTAAAATGCTACATGGACCGCTCCAACTTTGTTCAGGAGTTTCTTTTGCAATATGAGTCCTATGTCTATTTATATCTATCTGGCCATCTATGCATTTGTCTATTTACCCCTCTCTGAAGAAGGAAAACCACACTATCTTATGGAGATGATCAGGGGAAGATAATATACCTATTAAGACACAGTCTTGGGGTGACTGCGTGGCTCAGTCAGTTAAGCCTCTGCCTTCTGCTCAGGTCATGATCTCAGGTCCTGGGATTGAGCCCCACATTGGGCTCCCTGCTCAGTGGGGTCTGCTTCTCCTTCTCTTCTGCCTCTCTCTCCATACTTATGTACACACTCACTCTCACTCTCTCTCTCTCTCAAATAAATAAATGAAATCTTTAAAAAGAAGACACAATCTTCAACCTATTGGAGAGAATGATACACTACCTTTATATTCAATGTTTTGCTTTATTTTGCATAACAGAATGTTGTGCAAAAGCCATTATGACACCAAATAGCATTGAGTTTCATCATTCAGTTGGAGAAGAGACATGAAGACAAAACTTGGTTCTTACTTTCTTGCCAACAGAAGCTGTACTTAGAAAGAAGGTAGTTCATCTCTGTGTGTCTATGTGTGTTCAGTTATTTGTACATATATACATTAAAATTTAGTTTATCTGCAATGCATAGAAAATAGGTGTTTGTGTGAACAAAATATTCTGAGTTTAATGTTATACACATTCTGTGAGATGTTCAAAAGATCAGACCTTTAAAAATGTCAGAGGAATCGCACCCAATTATTGGCATCAGCATCTACTTTCCTCATTTTACCTCTTTATTCACTGATTCCAGACTGTACTTGGATGTGTTCACTAACTTTGGATCTTATTTACACACATACATACACATACACACACACACACACACACACACACTAAGATTTGATGCGTTATTTTATGACAATTTTTTGTCCTGTCTCTGACTCTTTTTTATTTCAGTTTTATTCTTTTGTCCTATTAAGCCCTCCCCTGCAACTGGCATCATCCTGAAGTCACAAACTTCACTGTGCTCACCTCCCTCCTTGAGCCCACAATGAGATCTCCTCTTACAGGATGATGGCCAAAAGCAGACCACACTTCCTATTACCATTTTTCAAAGATTTCATATGTGAGTAATGCACATTCGGCCATATAATTGGGCCAAACAAAAATAAGTCTTATTTAGATGATAATTCCTAGCAATAGACTATCTCAGAGTCTTCATAGTAAAAAGTTTATTCACAACTATTGACTTAGAAGTTAGGCTGAATCATCATGGAATGACTTTCACTTGAAGTGACTTTCTGCAATAAATCTCTGTAATAAGAATATTCACTTTTCATGTATCTTTTAGAGAAAAAAATAAGAAATAAGGGAAATTCTTTTTTTGAGCATTACCATTACTTACATTGTAGATAGATGGAAATCAACCACAGTTGTTTGCCTCATGTGGACTAGATGTTGGTGAATTTTAACAGCATTTTCTTTCTGCAGCCACAAATTAAATCTTTTATTTTGTCAGATGTGACTGGGAAATGATTTCAAAAAAAGAAGACTAAAGTAGTGAACCTTAAAAAAATTCTGTTCCTTCTCAAGACTTGGATCCCTAAGTACCGGTCAAGGAAAATATCTCATTTCTTCAAGGAAAAAGAGTTCATATTTCTTTTGAAACATCTGTTGCCATAGTTACAAATTCACTCTCTCTCTCTCTTTCTCTCTTTTCCTTTAACAATAACATCACCATCTAGATACACACAGCTTATAAAAGTAAATGTTTTATTGTGGAAATTTATAAGGACATGGGCTCTGCTTCCAACAACTTTCAAAAATTTGAAATTGAAAGATTTTATTAATAAATGCACCTGAGTTGAACTTAAATGCTTTTCTGAGCAAGAGTGTAGGAGAAAAAGGGGGAGTAGAGAAATTGAAAAGAGTCATACAGTTTTAACATTACCGAGGAGAAAGTGCTCTAAATTATAATTTGGACATAGTTGATCTTCTCCACCCCACTATATATAAACACTCCCACATGGGTTGCCATGTCTCTAAGACTGATAGCTTCATCTGGATAAGCCACAAGAAATTGAAACATACACACATATATACACATTCACACCTTGGAATAAGAAAAATATAAACCACCTTATTTTCATTATTGGTCTTGCCAAATATAAACTTTAGAGACAAAATTTTAAATAAAGCAGCAACTATGAAAATAAACAATGAGATCCTTGTGTACAGGATTACGTAGTTGGGGTGTGCATATTTGAAATCAAGCTCTGAGTAGAAATAAAATCAGTTTTCTCTGCCTTCCTTCCCTCTTTTTAAGAAGTGGTCACAAAAATCTTTATTAACAGGAATTTAATGTGCAAACATATACCTTTGGGGGCATAAAAGATTGCTAAGAAATATGTGGTCAATATGGGCATTGTAAACAATCCTATCAAACAGTTCAGTTACTTCAATGAGTTATAAAAACCATCAAATGTGTTAATGATTTGGAAAGAGTCTAGAAAACTAAGAAAGTTTGAAGGCTTAAAAAGTAATTTGCCTACTCCAAATTCCCCTTTATTGCTTAAACACTAATTTTCTTCATGCTTTTCTCTTTCATACTTAAAAAATCCTTTTTCCTACCCTACAAGGTATATCACAAATTGCAAAATCTTCATATTAAATACATTAAAACATAAAGCATTTAAATGTTTCATAATTAGTGCCCTAATTACAAGAGTGTTATTTCAATGTCATAGAAAGCACTTCAATTACATCCTCTACAACAGTAATCCCAGGATCATTTTCAAGTATAGAGAATTCAAATTTATTTTAATGTAAAAATTCCTTTTAATATTTTTTTCTTAGAAAAAGTTAACCCAGCTTTTAAAAATATACTATGCAGTCAGAATAGTATATTTAAGAAAAACTAGTCCCTCTCTTATATTTTAACTAACTTATAATTTAACTATTTATTGATATAAATAAAGATTGTATGATAAATTCTTTATTATTTTATTTTTCAAAAAAGTTATATAGATCATGTTATATATTTTTATATATAATATAGGTATACATTTTACATATATATGTCCTATAGATATTATGTGCTACATAGAGGATTTTCTGTCTGGTATGGTTCTTAGTAATAAAGGCTATGGTTTCTATTTGATAAAAATTCAAAACTGGTTTGGAGGGATGGTGAATGTGATTTCTTTGGTTTACTTCCACAGACTTTGTTGGCCTTCTTAATACTTATTTTGGTTTATTATTGTCCATATTTTTAATTATATGTTGGGAGAATCCTTTATCTTGCCGATCAGCCCTGTCTGGGGCTGGATCTCCTCTTCTTTGACTTCCCTGAGAAATATTATGGTCAATTTCCCCTTCTTCCTATCTTCCTTACTCACTTTCCCACTAATACAGGCTTATCCAACGATCTTGAAATTATTTTTTTGCTTATATACTCTTTGCAGACTCTCCTCTTTCACTTACTAATTTCTGAACTGCTCCTATGCCTAAAGCCACATGTTATTTTCAATTTTAATGCTCTTTTTAAACCAGCTAATCTTCTTCGGTGGCTTCAGCTCTTGTTTACAAGTTGCTAACTCCCAAATCAATAGCTCTCCTCTGAGATCCAGATACATAATGACAATAACTTAATGGATTAAGGCATCAGATCCTATTTACCCCCTAAACTAGTAGAGTCACCTTTTTTTTTCACCATCTGAGTTAATATTTCTCCCACTCCTCAAAGAAAAACATTGAATTCTGTACCAAATTATTTTCTTTGTTTCTTATAACCTTTGATCTGTGTGATTCTTTTGAATCTGCTCCATCTCTTTTTCATGTTGACACTGTCTTACATTAGATGCTAACACATTGTCACAAACAATTAAATTTAGATCCCTCCAATGTAACTTATCCACTGATGACAGGGACATCTTTATTAAGCATGCATCTAATTCTGCAATTCATCTAAGTTAAAGTCCTTAGAATACATACAAATACAAAAAAAAGCCAAATTCCTCAAAACGACTTGTATGAACCTTTATAATTTTTACCTTGTCATCTAATGAAAAAAATTGCATTCTCATAATCACCCATATACTACCTACTTACCATCAACTCCCATTTCAGGCATAACAAATCTTGCCATTTGTCAAAAGAACCACATTTGCTTCCCTTTCTCAAGGAAAGCCTGTACCATCCCCATGGAATGGAATCTTCCTCCACTTCCCGAGAACTCCACCATCCTCTAAGATTGAGTTCACTGCTGACTTTATATGTGAACCATCCTTGCATCTCCTAATGTGTAAGTTCCTTATATAAGCTTTATAATTATATTAGAATAATTTATATCATGTTTTCATTTTGAAGATGACACTAAGTTAAACTAATGGTGAAATTTATTTATTACATTATGCCAACAACTCTTCCAAGGGATACACATAGAGTATTTAATTGAATCCTCACAATCGATGCTTGTTAGGTATTATTTTCACTGTACAGACCCAGAAAACAGATATTCACAGAAGATAAGTATTACACCAGATTTATTCAATTAGCACATAGCCAAACTAGTATTTAATCCAAAAGCTTTTTGAGTCCAAATCCTTTGATTTTCTTTTCCTATTATATGATTTTTCCTTTCCAGTTGTTTGAATTCCAGGTTTCCCCTACCAGGGTGAAGACATGATCACTGCTCCAGAGACACTGTAGAATCTTACTCTTGAACCTCCTTGCATTAATTTTTCAGTGTTCTGACATAGGATTAGGTAGCACTTTTCATCCTATACGGTTTTTTTTTTAAGATTTAATTTATTTATTCATGAGAGACACATTGAGAGAGAGAAAGAGACAGAGACAGAAACATAGGCAGAGGGAGAAGCTGACTCCATGCAGGGAGTCTGATGCGGGACTCGATTCCAGGACCCCAGGATCATGCCCTAAGCCAAAGGCAGACCCTCAACCGCTGAGCCGCCGAGGTGTCCCTCATCCTATACGTTTTTGAAACAAAGTATTATATGCTTACATCCTGTGAAATAAATTGTACTGACCTGCATCTCTCAATGCCTGGTGCTTAAAATTCTCCCAAACCACCTTAAATTTTTAAGCTGTAAAATTGGTACTGGCTGTAGAGAAAAAAGGGCCAAGATATTCTACTTTGTGGTCTCTGTATGACATCTAGTGGTTAGAACTGGAAATTCTGAGGATATTATCTTTAATGCCAGGGAAGAGCACATCTTGATCTGGAGTTCTTATTCCTAACATCAAAGGAAGAGAAATACAGAGATCCTTCACTTCTAAAGTTAAAAAAAATCCTTTCTTAATTATTTATGTTTCTTATTCTATATATCAAGGAAAAGGAATCTGCATCTGTTTATCAGGCTGTGCTGGCTGGGGCTTCGAAAACCTTCCTATTTGCCTATGATCAGTACCTATTTTTGATAGATAGATGTGCGTAATCATTATCAGATGAAAATTAATAAATCCTTTAAATTTTTCTCAAACTCTGTGTGACAATAAACATTCTCTATCTACACAACACAAAATGTGAAGTAATGATATTAAAAGCTATAACTCTATTATTCAACACTGTATACTCCTGTTTTGATCCTTCTAAACACTATAAAACAAGGCAACTACCAAGCATTTAGTCATAGGGATGTCATTGAGTTTAGGGCCTTGATGATACAAGATTTGGGATTTGCTCACTACAAGCTCTCAGTCTACTTGGAGAATTGACAATGTTATGTGGTACATGATGAGCTTCTGATAAATGACATAATTTATGTCTCAGGATGCAGCAAATGATTTGGAGTTCAAGAGATCATAGACAAGGGTGAGTTTGTTGGTAGGTGAGTAGAATAAATTACCATTAAGTGAATAGTCAGCTGAATGAGAATTCAGGCTTTTCAGCATTCCTGCAGTGGGACCTTGGCAATCTACCCACTGTAAGTTCTAGTTTCTTCATCTGTACAACTGAGTAAACCAGGACCTATTTCATGTGGTGAAAATTAGTACTGTGCCTGTCATATGGTGAATTATCAGTCATTTGTTTTATGCATAAATGAGAAAGGCAAGTGTTCAAGTCCAGTTTCCTGAGAATAAACAAAGGGAAATAAGCCAGCAGAAAACTAAGCAATAATAGACAAATAATATATTCCTGACACCAAGACATCTCCAAGAGAATTTGAAAAGTAATTACAAAGATTTATTTTGTGGCGATCTATTTAGAATACACAGGCTACAGACTTTTAGGATGTACGCCATGCAGACAGATCAGAAGTCCTTGAAACTCAGCAATCACTCATAAATACTACATTTTCGTTTCATTGCTATAAGGTATTCTTTTAGACACGGTATGAACTAAATTAAGTGGTTACAACTCCTGACATATAGGTTTTTATAAAAACCAACACCCAGGCCATAACTTGAATCACAATAACTATTTATTTTAAATGAGAGATGGTTGGCCAGTAAGAGTATGGTTTGCAGAGTTTGGTGTTCAAGATCGCTATATCAGTGAACCCGGGAATTAACCTCCAGGATGAACAGTGAGGAAAAAAAAAAAAAAAACAACACTCCACATAGGCTCAAAGAAGACTTTTGTTGAAGAGGTGGGTTTTCCTGTGGTCTTTGAAGTGGGAGAGGCTGAGCGCTAGTTAAATCCAGGGCTTTGCGATGAGTGAACTGTAAGAGAGGCTGCTGATGGATCTGGAATCGCACAGTAGTTGTTTTGTCCCTTGCTTTGAGAAGCTCAGTGAAAATTATACTCCTTATCCAGCATGGTCTTTGTTTCTCACCCAAGTATCTTGTTTAAAGAGACTCAAGTAACAGAGGCATTTTTTGCTACCACTAAAACACACTTCCGGCTATCTTCCCCTGTGCTTTTTTCCCCCAAATGTGTATATTATTAGTTGAAGAAATTATTTGCTGACAAATGACGTGCAGGCACATAAGGAAGAGGAAAGAGAGCTAGAGGACAGATGGAGAAACATGCAGAAAGACAGAGAGGGAGGGGATTTGTGTTGGTGCGTGTGGGTGTGTTTATGGATTTGTTTCCAGAGGATTCAGGCATCAATTTCTCAAGCCCATTTAGTTAAAAATGTCATCCTTGCCTCTTTGCTATTTATGTGTATGAGATAGCTGACCAATTGAAGTGCGGAGCTTATGCAAGGCTGGCATCCCCACTCTTGATACTTAACAGACCTGAACTAAACAAAGCATATTGTTTGAGTCATTTTAAATATTTGGTCACTTTTTAACTCCACGTAAACTTTGTGGTTAAACCTTATTTCAAATAGTGAAAGAATTACAGCCTGAGTATTGAGCCTGGCCTATGATATTGTCTCAGTAAGTATTTTTGATTGATAACCCTAAAAGGGGAGAGTATGTTTGCTTTTTGGGGCTCACAGACTTAAAAAGAATATGGAATGTACTTTCAAGTTTAAACCAAATAATAATACTAAAATACTAAATTCTGCACTGTCTTTTTCTCTGCCTCATCTGTCCATTTCTGCTACTTTTTCTTCTCTTAAAATACAAGGACTTGATGTGGAAATATCTAATACCTGTCACCTGCTAGAGGTGCAATCCATGGTTGAAGCTTCTTGACTTGGAAGACAAACTATAACACATTAGTAAGGTGAAATATTTCAGATATACTCAGTATTTTTCTTTATTAAAATATGCTGGGCAGCCCGGGTGGCTTGGCGGTTTAGTGCCACCTTTGGCCCAGGGCCTGATCCCGGAGACCCAGGATCAAGTCCCACGTAGGGCTCCCTGCATGAAGCCTGCGTCTCCCTCTGCCTGTGTCTCTGCCTCTCTCTCTCCCTCTCTCTCTCTCTCTCTCTCTGTCTCTCATGAATAATTTTTTTAAAAATCTTAAAAAAATATGCTCATATCTAGATTGTATGTAAAATGCCTTTTTGCTGACAGTTTCTTTTTGTATCTGTTTCCCTTTATTTTATTTACAACAAAACTTTCATTTTAAAATATATTACTTATATTTAATTTAAAAAAATTAAGTCTTGAAGAGTTTCAATAGGATTTCCTTTTTGAACATACCAAAAGTTGGGTTTCAGAGAAGTCTTATATCTTATTAAATATCCTTTTCTCTCTATGTATTTGACTTTCAAGATAATCTGGTTGCAACATACCTGGAATGAGCTAACACTTCTATGTGGCATATTTGGAATAGATCAGTTGATTTCAGACAGATTGATAAGACCATACAAATATGATTTTTTAAAAATATGATTTGAAAAGAAGGAAATGGCTGTCCCTCTACTTTTGTTAGGCCAAAATACATATATATTTTATACTGTAGAAGGTAGGTTCATGTGAGTTTTTCTGAACTCTTGGATGTAAAAGTATGTTTCCATAAGGTAAAGATAAAATACCTTGATTCACTAGTATGTAGAAGAAACCAATTTTTAAAAAAGATTTTATTAATTGACACACAGAGAGAGGCAGAGACATAGGCAGAGGGAGAAGCAGGCTCTGGGAAGCCTGATGCAGATTTTGATCCCAGGACCTGACCTGAGCCAAAGGCAGATGTACAACCACTGAGCAACCCAGGTGTCCTGAAAAGAAACCAATTTTATTATTTTCCTCTTTGTCCTACTATATAAAATCTTCAGCAGCATATACCACTCCTGACATTTACAAGGTCAGTAATTAATATCTATGATTTAGCATAAAAAAGGATCCAACCTATCCAATAGCTGTAATCCAATCCAGTGCAGAAATCCAGATTGAAACAGTTTAGCTATTCAACATTTCTTTCCATCCTAACTCTGGCCTATATAGTTCAAGGAGTCTGTAGTGGAAGTAAAGAATCCAATGACTTCTTTTCTTCTTTCCCCTCCCCCCACCTCCCCTTTCTGCTGCCTACCCTGCTGGATAAGGCCCAGGTAAGATGATACTACAGAAGTGAACATAGGCTTGTGCGTGGTACAATGACAGTATGGCACTAGGCTCTCTGGACTTGGTAGACGTTGAAAGTAGGCTTGTCCTCCAATGGAATGTTACTGAAGATTCCCCAGAGATCCTTTTTGGGACTTCACTCTTTTTTGAAGCAGGCCATTAGATAGCAGATTGTCTCCCCTTCTTGTTAGAATAAGATTTCTTCTCGAAGGCTGTTCTGATCAGGATCCTCTGTACAGGCATACAAGCCCAGTGTCTTCTTATATCCAGTGCTTGAGAAATCCTTGCTTTGGCCTTACCATTATACAAAATAAGCTTGATTTATTCTTGATCAGTAAGCGGTAACATTCCCAGTGTCTCCTGAAGTCCAGGGGTCAAATCTAGTTCTCCAAGGTAGGTATTTTTCTGCCTGAATTTCCCCTTGTCACTTGACTTAAGCTAAAGAGGAAATGTCCTCTTCCTTTACCCCCATGGATGATGATGGATGTGTGGAATATTGGTCACAATGATATTTCCTCAAAATAAACCCACTCTCTTGCTCTCTTCCACCCTTTGTCTTATATAATGGGTAAAGTACTAGTGTCAGCGAATAAGTTTGGGGCCATTTCTTGGAAAATTTTGATTTAATTGTCTAGCAATTGCTTTCAGAATGGTGACAGTAAGGGTATGTGTCAGTTTGGAGGAAAGTTTTGCAACTATAGTTTTGTTCCTTAAAGGAGGGAGTGTGGATGTATATAAAATGATGTACCTGGAACATATTCTGGAAGCTTTGAAGTAATCTGTATCCATTACCATTATCTATGGACATAAATTCATACAGGTACTCAGATCCTGCAACCTTCTTAGATAAACATACGTAGGCCCACGGATTTTATGTGTTCTCTACACCTTCCTGGTTTCTGTAGATAATCTTTCCTCATGCAAAGAGATGGAATTACCTGTGATTTAAGATCTTTCCAAACTGATCCCCAATAATGACGTTTGCATTCCTTTAGCTTGGGAAGATCAAAGCAAAAGGGATATAGACCTGTCTACAATTGCTGCATATGTTGAAGGATAACATTCCACAGGCCAGTTACACATCTCTGCAGGTTGAATTATGGGGAAGAAGTAGGGAAGAAGGAATAAAATTGACTATAAGTTGAATACTGGAAAAATATAGTAAATTCCATAAAGCAGGCAAATGCTAGAGGGCCTGCGTTTACTATATGAAATAGCCATGGAGCAACAGAAGGGAATATATGGAAAAAATATATATGGAAAAAAAATTTTACCTTTATGGAAAAAATATCTTCATGCTGGGCCATAATAAAATTTGGACACTTTTCAAAAGGAATATCCCATACATTTCAAATGCTTTGCCCTTAATAATTAATACTGGAATTAATATCTAATTAGATATTAGAATTAACATCTGATCAGAATTTCATTAAAAGTGGAAAATGTACACTTTTACATTTCAACTGAAATATAAATACAACATTTTCAAATTAAAATCTGCAATTCTCCCTCCCACTGGTTTCTCTACAATGACTTTACTTTTTCCAAAATCCGTCTCATTTCAGTAACTGACCTAGGTCTGAGACACATGATAAGGAAAAAATAATTGTTTTACACCTGATTTTCATTGGAAGTTAGAATGACTTTCACCACAAGCTATTGTAAAATTGACTCATATGTTAAGGATTTTGAAATGTAAGTAATATATTAATATGAACTACTTTTCCATATCACTCATTGGTAGTTACTGAAAACTAGCATTTTCTTCTCTCAAACGAAATTATCTTGTAGATTAATTTGAATTACAGCTAATATATAATTTTCTTTTCTTTTAAAGATTTTATTTATTTATTCATGAGAGACACACAGAGAGAGAGAGAGATGGAGGGAGAGACACAGGCAGAGTGAGAAGCAGGCTCCCCTCAAGGAGCCCAATGTGGTACTCTATCCCCAATCCCAGGATCACACCCTGAGCCAAAGGTAGATACTCAACCACTAAGTCACCCAGGCATCCCATAATATACAATTTTCATAAACAGTTTGTTATCGGGGTGCTTGGGTGGCTCAGTTGGTTGAGCATCTTACTCTTGATTTCAGTTCAGGTCATGATCTTAGAATCCTGAGATCAAGCCCCACCTCTGGCTCCTAGCTAGATGTGGAGCCTGCTTAAGATTCTCTCTCTGTCCCTCTCCCCACCCTCCTAGCACACACTCTGTCTTTCTAAATAAATAAATAAATAAATAAATAAATAAATAAATAAAATATAATTCAGAAGAAAATTGTAAGGGAAAAAAAGTTATATGTGTAATGATAGAAGAAGAATAAGGATTGATGCAGCCCCTTGGGGTTAGAATAGCAAGAAGCCATTACCACCCATTGGCTAAAGGGGGAAAAAATGGGGCTGTTTTCTGGCACTTATAAAAAATATCCATGGGTTAAAGCTGCCTGACATGAGCTGTGACATTCAGAGTATAGACAGCCAATAGGTGGTAACCCAGCAGGGAGTCAAGGAAAGAAAAGCTACAAACTCACTGTACTCCATTTAAATTGGGAAAAAAAGAAGTAAAACTTCTATTTTCAGAAGACATGGTATTATATAAAGAAAATACTAAATAATCCTATAAAAATATTAGAACTAAGAAATGAGTTCACCAAGATTGCCGGACAGAGGATTAATAGACCCAAGTCAATTGTACTTATATATACTTGAATGATTAAAAAATGAAATTAAGGAAATAATTCCATTTATTATAGCTTCAAAAAGTAAAATACTTAAAAATAAATTTAATAAAAAGAGTGCAAAATGTGTACTCTGAAAAAAAAATTGCATATTCTGTAAACTACTAAACATTGTTGAAGGAAACTGAGAGAACACTAAATAAATGGAAAGACAGCCCATGAACATCGATTAAGGTCTCAATATTGTGAAGATGGCAATACTTTCCAAATTCAAATATACATATTCAAAGCAAATTTTACTAAAATCCCAGACAATTGACAAGTTGTAGAAATTGGCAAGTTGTTCCTAAAATGTATATGGAAATTCAGGGGGCCCAGAAGAACTAAAACAATCTTGAAAAAGAATGAAGCTGGAGGGCTCACACTTTCCAGTTTTAAAACTTGATACAAAAGCATAGTGATAAAGACAGTGTAGTCCTGCTATGATGGAATAGATCAGAGTCCATAAGTAAAACCTCATATGTATTGTTAATTTATATTTTTAGAAGGGTGCCAAAACAAATAAAGGAAGAAAGAGTAGTCTTTTCAGCAAATGGATCTGGAACAACTGGAAACCTATGTACAAAAGAATAAAGTTGGGGGATGCCTGGGTGGCTCAGTGTTTGAGAGTCTGCCTTTGGCTCAGGTTGTGATCCCAGAGTCCTGGGACTGAGTCCCACATCAGGATCCCTGCATGGAGCCTGCTTCTCCCTCTGCCCGTGTCTCTGCCTCTCTTTCTGTGTCTCTCATGAATAAATAAATAAAATCTTTTTAAAAAAAGGAAGTTGGGTAACTACCTCACACCAATACACAAACATTAACACAATATGGATCAAAGATCTAGTGGTAATAGCCAATATATAAAATTTTTAAAAGAGAATATAGGTGTGAACTTTTATGACTTTAGGTTAGGCAATGCCTTCTTAGATATGACACAATAAGCCCAAGCAACAGAGGAATAATAAATAAATTGGACTTTCTCAAAATTAATACATATGTATTCAAATACCACTAGGAAGAAAGTGAAAAGACAGCTTACAGATAGAAGAAAACATTTATAGATCAAATACCTGATAAGGGGCTTACATTTATAATATGTAAATTACTATTATAGCTTAATAATAAAGGCACAAGTAATCCAATTAAAAATAGGAAAAGGATCTGGGGTGCCTGGATGGCTCAGTCCATTGAAACCTTTTGATTTCAGTTCGGGTCATGATTTCAAGTGTGATGAAATCAAGCCCTGTGTTGGCTTCTACAGTGAGCATGGAGCCTGCTTGGGATTCTGTCTTTCCCTCTGCCTCTCCCTCTACCTCTGCTCCCCCACCCCCTGCTCTCTCTCTCTCTCTCAATGAAAAGGAAAGGAAAGGAAAGGAAAGAAAGAAGACAAGGAAGAAAGAAAGAAAAGAAAAGAAAAGAAAGAAGAAAGAAAAAAGAAAAGGATCTAAATGATATTTTTCCAAAGAAGACAAATACTATGCAAATGAAAAAATAAATTAAATCATTAGCCATCAAAAAAATACCCAACAAAACTTCAGTGTGATACCACTTTATACTCATTAGGATGGTTAGAATTTTAAAAGGCAATAATAAGTGCTGCAAAGACAAATTTTATACTTCCAGTGAGAATGTAAAATAGAGCAGCCACTTTGGAAAATAGTGTAACAGTCCCATAAAGGTTTAAACATATAGTTACCAGATGAGCCAGTAATTCCACACTTAGGTCTACACTATCAAGAAAAATGAAAATAGATGCCTAAAAAAAGTATATGTACATGAATATTCACAGTAGCATTATTCATAGGAACCAAATTTTCATAGATAAGGTCTTTAAAAGAATGTGTTAATAAGACTTGTGGACACAGGTTCAGAGGTGTGGAAACTTAATTATTAAAATAGCCTTGTCATCTGCCTAAATTGGACTACATTCTTGCATCATGAAATCTTTTCCCTGAGTGATATCATTTCAAATCCATTCATATTTGTTCTTCCTTCTTTCAGAGACAGCTAAATCTCACCTTAAATCAGCTCTCTGCTTTTTCTACATTTGCTGCAAAATGGGGATATCCCATCTCCTGCTGCAACTTGCTGAGATCTGATTTGTGTCTGCCTGGTGACTCTGAATCCATTAGAAGAAATTCCCACTATTCTGTTACCAGAGAACATGCTGGATTCATGTACCTCAATCCCTGGGGCAAGCCCTTCTCCGAGGCCAAAAACCCACGAAAGTGATCACTGACATTGGAAACAGAAGCATTCCGTTTCTCAAGTTAGTTATGCTATTTCTCCTTCTTTCTTCTACAAATAAAACTTCCCTTATCAGAGATCATTTCTTCTTGTCCTTTTCTATACATTTACATACACATACCCACACAAATTTATTGCATTATTTCCCTCTTAAAAGTTACTTAGGTTATTGACAAATTTTGCTATCAGTGTATAACCGCTTGATGAATACACAGGTAATATTATTTTTCTGCATGTGTGTAAGAATCCTTATAAACTAGAATCCTGTAGTATAAATGCTGTACCAAAGAAAAGTGTAACTTTAATTTTAATGGGTAATGGCAAGGAGCGTACATTTTCTATATCCTAGATAATATTGGATTTTGGACCTTTCAGTGCTGTCAATGTAATGGATAAAAATGCTTCATTCTTTCACTAAATTTTATGATTACATTTGAGGTTGGACAGTTTTATATATTTATTAGTAATTTATATCAATTTTGTTCATATATTTTATCCACTTGTTTTATTTGTTTGAGATACATTTTATGCATTACTTATATTGATATTGTATCTCATACATCTTGCAAACCTCTCCCTATGTATCTTTCTGATAGTCAGACTTTAAGACTTTTATTCATAAAAGCTATTATTAGGTATGTATTATGGGTTTTTATTATTATATCATAAATATATTTCTATATTTTATTTCCTAATAAATTATTACTATAAAATAAAGTTTCATAAAATTTTAATTATATGCTCAATCATTTTGCTGATTTCTCTTACTTTTATTTTTTTTTTCCAGGATTTGTTATTTATTTCAAATGTGGGAAGAAGGCATGGAGGGAGAGGGAGAGAGAGAATCCTGAGCAGACTCCCTGCTAAGCACAGAGGCCAATGGGAGCTTGATTTCACAACCCATGAGATCATGACCTGAGCTGAAATCAGGATCTGGATGCCTAACCACCTGAGCCACCCAGGCACCTCAGACTTCTCTTACTTCTCTAATAGTTTTTCACTTTATTTTCTTTAATTTTTTGGAACTCATTACATTTACTAAAATTTATTAAGTTTCTCTATCAGTAGCTGTTTAAACTTCTGACATATTAGAATCACCCAGAGGGCTTATTAAACTATAGATTGCTGGGCTGAGACAGTAGGTCCCTGACAGAGCCTCAGAAGTGGCATTTCTAAGTTGCCTGAACCCAGCTAGTGCTTCTGGTCTAGCACCATGGTTTAAAAACAGCTGAATTGGGGAATCCTTGGGTAGCTCAGTGGTTTAGAGCCTGCCTTTGGCCCAGGGCATGATCCTGGAGTCCCGGGACTGAGTCCCGCATCAGGCTCCCTGCATGGAGCCTGCTTCTCCCTCTGCCTGTGTCTCTGCCTCTCTCTCTCTCTCTGTGTCTGTGTGTGTGTATGTCTCTTGTGAATGAATAAATAAAATCTCAAAAAAAAAAAACAAAACACTGAATTGATGTGCCTAGATGGCTCAGTCCGTTAAGCATGCCTTGGACTCAGGTCATGATCTCAGGTGCTGGGATCAAGCCTTGCACATGGGGCTCCCTAACTCAGTCGGGCATCTGCTTCTCCCACTCTCTCTGCCCCTCTCCCCATGCACTCTCTCTCTCTCTCTCTCTCTCTCTCTCTCTTTCTCATCCTCTCTCAAATAAAATCTTTTTAAAAATAAAATAAAAACCACTGTTTTACACAATAATTACTTAATCTGCAAATAATGAGTGTTTTATCATGAGAATTACCTGGACTACAATGCATTATTGAAAAGTAAATTTCTCAATACAATAAGAATAGAAGAGAACTCCCTCAACTTGATGAAGAATATCTACAAAAAACTTAACAGCCAACATCATATTTAATTGTGAGAAACTAGAAGTCTCCTAAAATCAGAAATTCCTAAAATTCCTAAAATTTAGAAAACTAGAAGTTTCCTAAAACAAGGGAAAGATGTCACTTTCAGCACACCTTTTCAACATCTATATCTATACACACACACACACACACATATTCATGTATATACTTAAATGTATATATATATTTTTTTTTTAAAAAAATATAACCATGTCTACATAAGCAACCATAGTGAATGAGATCTGGTGGTACAAGGCACCGTTTCGCACATGTGATGCTTTCAGATGTCAGTGTGGCTTACTGAATTTCACAAAAGGCACTTACTTTAGTTTTCTTTCTCAATGTGGAGCATTGAGTTTGTCTTTCAATCCTTATGGCCTTAGGGCTCTTTATGTTAATTATGTTAATTATGGCCTTAGGGCTCTTTAATTGAATCTCAGAATTAGAACCTTTTAATCAATTTTCTAAATCTCTAGTGAATAGTCTAGGATTAGGGCCACATTCTTTCTTTTTGAATGTTGTATGTACAACTACATGCTAATGACAATTGGTTAGTGACTTTATTTCGTTATCATCTAATACCTGTTTTAGACTATTCAAAACTGAAACTGAACGAACTACCTGGAAAGTCGTATACAAAATAACTCAAGCACTAGAATCCTTTAAGGATCTCCCATTACTTGGGATTGGGTCCAGCCCTAAAAAAAAAATAGGCCATTTGATTAGAAGTGAGTTTTCTATGAATTTAGTATTTCTAATAATCTTGATTTGGGCTGTAGAAGACCTGATCCAAACTAGTACTATGGATTATTCTCAGTGGTATTTGGATTCCTTTATAAAGAGATTTGCCCTCATTGGAAACTAAACCAGTCAGAACACTGGAGTGGATTTCACCTAGAGATTGCAAAACTGCTTTGAAACTGGAGTTCCAAAGAGGAGCGTTCAGTTCTGTGCCAGTAGAGAAAGCATATGGAAGGAAGTACAGCCCCAATTCCAGCACTTTTTTGTCACAAAGAAGACACTTTGTACCTGCTATCTAAACATCTCTGTTAAAGCTTTTCCTTCCATTTAGGAAGCTTGACTAAGATGCTTTTTGTGGGAGAGTTTCTTACTGTGGATGAATACACACTTTCCATTTGCTTGATCTGTTACACTCTCTCTCCTCTCTCCTGCCTGCTTTTCATACCAAGATCTTTTCTTGGGGTGAGATTAGAGAAAGAAAGAAAACTTGAATTTCCATAAACAGATTCCTGAGGCTATCACATGTTAGCTGTCTCATCTGTTATACTTACCGGTCCTAATTAATACTATTATGTTCATGTGAATATTGAACTATATGGATTCATTTTATGTGCCCCATTGATGATTGATGTTAGAAGTCTTCCTGTCTTTGGAGACTTCTGCCATTGTGCTGGGGAGATTTGGGATTTCATTGACAAGACATAGTCTATTCAGATAACTGTCTTAGGTGCTCTCCCATAGCAAAGATGACCCAGGAGAGATACAATCATCTTGGCATGCTCTATGTGATTCAGATGGAATTCAACTCTTTTGGAGTTTGAGTTCTTAGCAAAATACCACTTCCTGTTTTTGAGGAAAAAAATGGCATAAAAAGTCATACAAAGAGACTCATAAGGCCCTTGGACATCAAATAGCTCTTACAAAACAACATTTTAATGAATTAAGTGTAAATGAATCAGAAACATGTGGGTTGAATTTCCCTTAAAATACCCATGGGCTTAAAAATTAAAAAAAAAAAAAAAAAAAGAAAGAAAGAAAGAAAAAAAAATTGCTTGGCAGAGGATCATGTGCATTTTATTGAGTTCAAGCCTCTTGAAAAAAAAAAAAGAAAAGAAAAGCAGCCTTGATTTGGTTGACTGAATAAAAAAACACCGCTGTAGGCTTTATTTATTTATTTTTTTAATTCTACAAAAGTCAGGTTGAAAGTATAATCATGTTTCTTCTTGGGTGCCAGATTCATTTATGTGAGACCATTTTTCAAGTACAGTAACATTTTGATTAAGCAGAACCCTCAAGTCATGGTTGTCTTTTTCCAAGGGCAGAAGTTACAGTCAACGGAAGAACTTAAAACTATAGTTCAAATAAAGTTCATTAGAGCTGAAGTAAAGAAAACACAGTGATAATTCAGTTCACTAACCAAGAAGATCCTAAATCCAAACGGGTGGCGGGCCTGGTTAGCTAACCACTGAACAAAAGGCTAGAAAAACAGAGTCATTCAAGGGCCAGAGCTCAGAAGATAGGAAAAGCTGAAATCAGTGGAAAAATCTGTGCCGCAAGATGAAGAGCCGGGATACAGAGGAAATGGCTGACAAAAGGAAAATTTTAATTGCAAAGACTAAAAAAAATCTTGAGTGGCAGCTGGAAATGGCCAAACTGCAGCAGGGGCGGAAGGATTGAAAAACCCCTTGAGACAGGAAAATCAGGGCAAATAAGAGTACTCAGAGCAGTATTGTGAATATAAATTTCAATATGAGTAGAAATGGGAGTGGTGGCTTTAGTAACTTCTGCATGGTGGAAGTCATACTCCTGGATGGTACTTGCAAACTGCAGAGGATAGCAGGTCTCAAAATTCACATAAATGTATTCAGGATTGTTTATTGCATGATTTGGATGCGTAGATACATTTATATTCACACATATATACTCAGGATCTCAATGAAGTAAAGAGTTCAAATTCAGAGAGCCTAGATTCCAAATGGATAAAAAGCTGTAATTTGAACACTAGCTGTAATGCCAGAGAGTAAAAGAAGTTTGGTGGGGTCACCACTCTTTCCCACATAGGATAAAAGGAACCTCATGTTCTGTCCATAGGTGTTTTAGGTCAACTGAGCTAAACATTTAGTCTTTTTAGAAACATATTTTTCCCCAAACTCTTTTATTAATAAACAGCTTTCCTTGGTGTAACAAAGTGAGTCTGATTAAAGTCTTTATAATAATTCTTTTTATTCCAGAGCACCTGGGTGGCTCAGTCGGCAAGGCATCTGCCTTCCACTTGGGTCATGATCTCAGAGTTCTGGGATTAAGCTCTGTGCTGGGTTCTCTGTTCAGCAAGAGTCTGCTTCTGCCTCTCCTTCTGCCTCTGCCCCTCACTCATGCTTGCTTACTTTCTCTCAAATGAATAAAATATTTAAATAATAATTATTATTATTTTTATTCCTGGGAAATGCTACTAATTGATGATAAACTTTGTTGATATAAATGTAACTCATTAATGGTATCTATATATGAAGACATTATCCAGGTTATATAGAAAAGGATATTTGGGGAAGTTATTGTTTAACAATATTTACATAAGCATAGACTTTAGTGAAAATGTAAATATGAAAATCTAACAGAAACTGGTAATATTGTAATAACGTTTCCTCCCAAAAATATTCTAAAGAGGAAAAATTGGTAATATAATAATAAGAATTTACTACAGTTTTGGAAATATTTGTTTTTATTATTTATTTATTTATTTTAAAGATTTTATTTATTTATTCATGAGAGACAGAGAGAGGGGCAGAGACACAGGCAGAGAGAGAAGCAGGCCCCATGCAGGGAGCCCGATGTGGCACTCGATCCCGGGACTCCAGGATCACACCCCAGGCCAAAGGCAGATGCTCAACCTCTGAGCCACCCAGGCATCCCCAGTTTTGGAAATAATAAATCATATTTCATCTCTATACCTTGTTAATTTAAAAATAACAGAAGGAGGCAAAGCTTATACAGAAAACAAATTTACATGTAATATAAACTCAGAAAACTTAAGAGCCCATGACACAGTTGAAGATGTCAAAAATGCCTTGACAAATGCAACTTGGATCTAAAAAGAGTACTAATTAATAGTCTCAAATACTGCATTTTTCCCAGGAAGAAGGGTAGTTCCCTATTTATCTCTTACAATTATTTTAAAGACATAAAAGATAAACGAATAAGCTCATTTCAGGAACTCTTCAATACTCTATGTCTACTCTAGGTTTCTCTGGTACACAGCAATTCAGTTTCATCTATATGAGAATAAAATGGTAGTTGATGTCACCTAAATTATTTGATTTGATTTTTCTTCAATTACTGTCTTCACCTATGCTTTATCAATCATCCTTTCTCATTCTTTAGAGATAATTGAGCAGATTCAAAAACTTTTGCCAACCTTTAGTTATTGGAATATTTACTGTTTAAAGTTTAATCTCAAATTCAATGTAAAAGTCAACTTCTCCTAAACCAGCCTGAATTTGAGCTGAGACCAGGTGTTTGCAGGAAGCTGGGGTTGGGTGAGACGAGCTTTGGCTCTAAGCTATCTCCTTGTTCTCTTCAATGAGCTGCAATGGGCCAAAGGAATGATGGAGAAACATGAGCCAAAGGGATGAGTGTCTTTACTTAACTGTCTGCTCTTGCATTCGTCTTTCTTCTTATTGTCAGTGCTTCTGTCTCTAATATTGATTGGCCTTTATACACTCTGAGTCACTATAAGGTAACAGATTTTCACGTGTTGGTGAAAGAACCCTGCTGATGATTTGAAGCTTACAGACTAATTCACCTACCTCTTAAAAGCTCTGGGAGAATGTACACATTGCTAAAGCTTTAACATTGGCCCCTTATGTAAGAGGGATAACCTCTTTGGGATCATGATTTTGCTATAAATTTGGTTTATGCTCATATTTAAGAATTCTTTCATGGGGGGTGCCTGGGTGGCTCAGTCAGTTAAGTGTCTGCCTTCAGCTGAAGTCCTAATCTCAGAAGAGATCCTCAGTAGGGAGCCTACTTCTCCCTCTCCTTCCTATTTATGCTTTATCTCACACTCTCTCTCCCTCTCTCAAATAAATAAAATATTTTTAAAGGAATACTTTAATGAAATATTTAAGTTTCTACCTCTCTTTGCTTAAATCTACCATGCTAACTTCTTTTTAACTTTATTTATTTATTCATGAGAAACACAGAGAGGAGAGAGAATGAGGCAGAGACACAGGCAGAGGGAGAAGCTGGCTCCACCCAGGAAGCCCAACATGGGACTCGATCCTGAGTCTCCAGGAGGACCATGCCCAGGGCTGAAGGCGGCGCTAAACCGCTGAGCCACCCGGGCTGCCCTACCATGCTAACATTTATACCAACTTTATAATTCAAGATAACTTTCTAAATAATTTAAGGAGTCTTGCAACTCAGGATCACCCCATGGAGCTATTTCACAATGTGTTCTTTTGCTTTTTTTGAGTTCTATTTGATTTTTTAACTTAAATTACAAATGAATGACCCTGTGTGTCATCACAGGAGTTTAAACAAAGTTATCAGTGTGTGTGCATGCAAATGCATATGTACACACATGCACGTGTATATCTGTGTGTACTGGGAGTGGAGATGGGACAAGGAGAGGAAGAGAAATAAACCAAACCAAAATGAAATCATTCTGTGTAGGCATTCCATGTTTGCACACCTTTCATTCTCTTTACTCAAAATTGTCTTCTAAAAAATTGTTAAATCAATTTAATGTACTTGGAAAGTGAACCAAATCTCCTATTGTATGCAAATTCCTGATGTTTTTCATCTATCATCAGAGACAATTCAGCTGCAAAATACATCTCATTTTATTCCCAACGTTAAAAACTTGATCTTTGGAAACACCTGTTATTAACATGGCCTAAAGTTCTCTCTGTTGCTTCACTCCACACCCCCTTCCCATTTTGGATGCTGTTTCACTCAGCTGCCAATAATTAGAAAAACAAAGCATTTCCCTCCCATGGATGCTGACCTCTGCAGAAAGCCAAGGGAACAGAAAGTCAAAGAACACCATAAGCCTTTGTGTATTAAACCAGGAGGCACGCTGCACTATATTCTCTTGGACTACAAAACCACAGGAAAGGATTAATATCACTAACCACAAGAGACATTTGTGTATGGGTGTAGTGGGGAAGACATGAGAATAATATTAATCTATGATGTATGACCTCATATTTTCTGAAAAAATTTAAAAAGCCACATGTATCTGAATCACTGCATTATAAATGTATCAGCCATGTGAGATGAATAACATGACCAAGTACTGACAGCTGAGCTCTTTCCCAAAAGTTACTATATTTAACTCAGTAGGTTCTTCAAATATCATAGAGAGGGATGTCCTGTAAACAGAGTAGACCAAATACAAGAAATCAAAAGTAAAACAAGATTCTGGAACCAGATAGGCTTTTTCAAATAATCCTTATCTTTGAATATAGTACATGTACATATATGTGTATGTGTGTAATTACACATAATACCTATGTCAGTAAATACCTATGACATATATATGATATAATCAATGATAATTAAGAAAAAAATTAAAATTTATATTATTTAAATAAATACTTAGAATTAACTCTAGAAACGAAATAAAGACTGCTTCTGTGTCCTAGATACTTCTAAAAGATATAAATCAAAGTGCACTTTAGAAATTCAATATGCTTGAAATATTTCCCTTTGTTTCCTGAAATGAAGATTTCTTGAGAATCTAAAATATGCAAAATGTTTTGCAAGGTACTATGGATACTAAAGAAAAAAAACAAAACACAGGAAATAATGCATGTTCATTAATATTTCTCAGGTCTCAGGTTTAAAATTTTACTTCCAGCTACCTTTCAGATTATATTATTCTTACCTATATAAACCTCTCTCACTGCTACTGTTTCAAGTAACCAAAATGAACCCTATATTTTCAAAGAAATGAATACCCTTTATACATCACATCTTCTTTTATCTTCCAATAAAACTGTCAAATCTGATCAGTCTTCAGATGTGGTAAAACCAGTTGGGATATTATTATAGTCAGGACAGTTCAATTAAGGCTTGATCTAGGGTAATGCAAATTGATATAAAAATTAAGGGAGAGATTCAATAGATGCTACCATATTTTAAAAGATAGAGTATAGGGATCCCTGGGTGGCTCGGTGGTTTGGCACCTGCCTTTGACCCAGGGCGCGATCCTGGAGTCATGCAATCGAGTCTCGCGTAGGGCTCCCGGCATGGAGCCTGCTCTCCCTCTGCCTGTCTCTGCCTCTCTCTCTCTCTCTCTCTCTCTCTTTCTTTCTCTCTATGTCTATCATGAATAAATAGGTAAATCTTTTAAAAATTTAAAAAAAATAAAAGTGTAGAGATTGATAATCTGTGAGAAATGGGGAAGTAAAATGTTTGGATGACTGAGGTTTCAAATCTGGGTGACAGGGAGAATGATAATGCCATGAATACAAATAGGAACGTGAAAGGTAAGAGCTAATTTGTGGGACAAACAAGACCAGTTTGGTTATTTTATATGTGAGACATCTATAAGACATCCTGGAAATATCATAAACATACACCAAAAACTAGAATGAGAATTTTAAACTAACACTTTCAGGGGTATCTAGTTGTGAAATGATGGTTGAAATTATGAGATTTGGAGATCTACTAAAAGAAAACAGACCAAGGAGAGAACATTACTAAATATTTATTTTTAGAGAAGAGAACAGGATATGAAGCTAGCTACCAGCTGACACCCACAAAAAGCAACATTCTTTTATCAGAGACAAGGGAAAGATTGTAACAAAAGCAGGAGAGGTCACTGATGTTAAATATCACAAATGCCCATAAATAAAATAAGACTAATGAAAGACTACTACTAAGTAGACATGGATCAACCTTAGAAAGCAGGGGAGTAAAAGTCCAGATGCCAAAATAGTCCTAGTGCTTGAATTGAGTGTAAAAGTAGAGAACAATGGAGGAACCGCACTTGTTTCCTTGGGGACTTAAAGGTGAAAGAGTTGACACAGAGAATAATAGTTAAGAAAGACTGAATGAGGCAGAAAATGTAATCCTTGCTACCCACAATCCCTTTCTAAAATTATGTTGGGTAGTAAAAACTCAGAGAGCAAAAACTCATATTCCACTCTTATTTTTATTTTTTTTTTTAGGAAAAATAACCACAAAACATTTCTAGCCTGCACTAGAATCCCAAGTAATGTTTCCCAGTATGACAAAGACATGCTTCAATGACAAACTAACAAGCTGGCAAAAATGCCTTCATAATATCAAATACTTAAGAGCAAATTATAAATAATTTAACATGTAGTGAATTGGTAGGTATATTTGAGTGTGCTATGCAAAAATGCTGTACCATATTAGATACTGATCATGTTTTATTTCTATACTGTGAACACATGAATTATGATGTAAATAAATACATTAAAAATATTTCTGGGTTGGACCCTATTCAAAGTGCATACATGTCAGCCATCATTTTTCCAAAGGAGAGTGAATAACTAGCAGAGAATGAATAACTCAAAGATGTTAAAAAGATAACAATAGCTAATAATCATTGATTGCCTATTTTTTAATCAGGCATTGTCCTATCTTACATTTATTTCTTATATGTATAAGTGCTTTAAGTACTTATGAGTATATAAGCTTTACTTCTTATATACTTCCTATATTATCTTACATTTACTTCTTTTACTGACATCATATAGAAAGGTATAATTAGTCTTATCTTAAAGATGAGGAAACTAAAGCCCAGAGAGTTAAAGTAGTGAAATTGCCCACATCACAAAGTTAATGCACAGTAAAGCTTGGATTTGATCTGTGATATGAAGGTCTCTTTATTTAACCTTTCAGAATTCCTAACTAGTGGTGGAGGAGAGTCTGTTTCTATTTGAGTAGGCCTATCCTTTTAAGGCGGGGGCAAACATAATCACCCAAACACGGCTCTACCTAGTTAGAATAACCTCTGAAATAGGAGCCTCAGCCTCTAAAAGATAGATTAATTTTGTGGATCAGGTTAATGGGAGACAGTATTATTCCAAGAAGACTTCCTCTGAGTAAGCTGGTAAACTTGGGGCCTCACAGGGGACTATTTGTAGTGTTCTGCCCAAAATGGGAGTTTCGGTAGAATACACACTTTAAATATTTTTTTTAAAAGCATTTACTTAAATACTAGTTATGGGGAATAGGGGGAAAGAATTAGAAGATAGTGTATTCTGGAACACCCCTAAAGCAATGAAGGCTATGAAGGGAACTCAGGTCTAATTTTGAGTCCATGCAGTCAGAGAAGACCTTATAATCTGATCTGTTGTCTAATTTGGATATGCCAACTCCCCACAGATGGCAGGGAGGGTGTTTGGATCCTGATAAGTCAGTTGCTGCTGTCTGTAGTATGTACTACTCAAGTCAAAATCAAGTCTCATCCATTTCTAAAGCAAATATTGGAACAAGATGAAAGGCCTTATACACCTATGAAGATTCGAGACATGACAGTGTGACCCTAGAATCAGAGATATCATAAAAGAGGCCTTACACGGTAGGAATAATATAAATAAAAGAGATTATGTGTTTACAATAGTTCTTTGAGAGAGAGAAATGATCCTCCTGTTGGCACTACATGAAACTGATTTTAATCACTATAATAGGGAACATAGATAGATGCTTTGTGAAAGGAAAATTCTATACTAGAACATTTAAGAGGAAAATTATTTTTTTCAGTGTGACTAGAAAGTCTCCTAAAAAGAAAAAAAAATTGAGTAATATGGTTGTGTGGACTGAGTAATTGCTGTTTGATGAAAGAGATGATGGGGGTGGGGAAGGAGACATTCTAAGCAAGAACTGTAAAATCCAACTGGTTTAATTTGCTGCAAAATTGCTTCCCATTATAAAGTACCAAAATTCAAAGAGGATACAGTTTGGTCTAGGGAAATCACACAAAATAAATATCTAAAAGTCTTGAGAATTGCATTATCCTTACACCACAATGAAAGCAAAACATTGAGTCAGTGTGAAAATAAATCTATTTCTTATATTATTACTTTTTTCAAAATTTGGCAAAATATAATGACAGCATATTATTAACTCAAAGTATTCTGTGGGTTTAAAATGTTTTTCTTTTTTAAGAATTTAAATTCACATTGTTTCAAATGAGTGTTATGAAACAGGTATGAGGAGATGTAGCTATAAGAATAATTCAAACTTCATTTTCATATCGAGATTCTAAATTTTTGAAGACTTGTATTATTTTTCTCTAATATGTAAACAACTAACTTGCTACCTTCTAGTCTTGCCATGATGCAAGTTTATAAAGTATTGGCTATGATTAGCAATAGGGCTATATAGCATCCCCCACCAAGGTCCCCATAATGATTAAAAAGAAAAAAGAGAGAAAGAAGGGGGGAAAAAGGAAAGAGAGAGGCAGGAAAAGGAAGATAAGTTACATACAAAGGAATATTGTCTCATTGGTTTAGGCACACACCCTAAAACCTACTACTTCCGTATGTAGTCTTGTTAACAGGGCACCTGAATCAGATGTACAGAGATTCTGACTTTATCTGGCTTTCTGCTTACTAAATGGAGTTCTATGGTTGAAATGTGGACCCCAAAACAACCCTTAGAACCAAAATTGTGGGGAAGCCTGGGTGGCTCAGCGGTTGAGCGTCTGCCTTCCAGTCAGGGTGTGATCCCCAGCCCTGGGATGGAGTCCTACATCGGGCTCCCTGTGGGGAGCCTGCTTCTCCCTCTGCCTGTGTCTCTGCCTCTTTCTCTGTGTGTCTCTCATGAATAAATAAATAGAATCTAAAAAGAAAAAGAAGCAAAATTTTATCTTCAAAATATGCTAAAAATTTGGTTTTGATTAAGTTAATTTTCACTAGCTTTGGCTAATAAGGCAGAACGAGAAAAGGCTAAAATATGAGAGAGTATAGAAACAGACCTCATTCTGGAAAATAGTGAACTCTTCCTGGAAGGGAGCTAGAGGGTCTGGGGGTCTAATTTAAGCTCTCAGTGGACATAGCAGGACACTTTCAACCAAGTTTATGAGCTCCGAATTTCAGAAGGAAATCATGCTGAAGGACTAGTCCTCAGATGCAAATGTGAAATACTTACCTTGGTTCTTGACCAGGTCAAAAATTGCTATACAGTTCAAGGCTCCAATAATCAGTTTTACTATTCTAGGAAACAAATTAATTTTAAGACTTAAATTTAAGATTTCCAAAGGTTTCAAATTAAACAACACAATTTATATTTTAAACATTAAACATAAATACAAAGGACTGGAAATAAATACTGATTTATGTTAGAATCTCTGCCATCCTACTTTGGAATGGACAGGGGGGTGAATGATTCTTCAATCAAGCTCTCTTGTTGAGCTACTGTGACCCCCAATGTGAAATTCACAATCACTGGAAGAATTTAACAATTTAGCAATTACAGTAAGAGACAAAAAAAATCACAAAATAAGAGGTAAGCTTCTCAGGAGACAAGTGCACTAAAACTCAGCAGTGTCTGAAGAGGAAGTTGATGCAGAGTATATTATTTGCAAACTAGATCAAAAGGAAAGCAAGCTATGACAGGAGGAGCAATCACATGGGAATCTACTTCCATTCATGTTTATAGAATTATCAAATATTATATTTAAATACAATGTCCCAGGAAGTACCTATTAGAGTACCTATAATAGTACCAACCTAGAAACAGAATAGCTTATGTCTTCATGACAAACTCATTTTCTTACTTGTGTACTTAAGGATGAGAATGGAGAGAGGGTCTTGACAGGGTTTTTTGTCTCCCTGGCAAGACTGTCACATGTTTGTCTCCCCAATACAAACTGGAATGTGTTTTAGTAGATTTGGAGAATTGGTTTTACAGTAGGTTTCTATCACACAAGTAAAAAAAATAAGATTTTTTAAATCATTCTTATGTAAATCAATTTATTGAAGGTGTGTACGATTGAGTCAATGATTTAGAACTAAAAGTGGCAAGTTTACCTTATAAATGTAGTATTACATCAAGAAATGTCTTAACAAGCTAGCATTTTACCAAGTGCAGCAACTGTCGGTGCTGCTAGTAAATATCTCTGCTGAGTGATAAATCATAATAACTTTTGTTTTCTAGCACACTGTGTCAGGAGTTCTAGGTAGCTCTTTCTTAATGGACTGTCCTTACTCAAAATATTACTACTAAATAAATAATGGCATACTTTAAAAACTTTCTTTGTACTACTTCTATTGCCTCACTAGAATAAAAGAAAAATGTTTGTAAAAGCAAACGGGCACGGATTATCATCCCTGATCCTTTACTGATCTATCAAAACACTTACGTATATAAACCATCTGTCCCATACACTTGTTTTAAACAGTATATTTTCTACAATGTAATTTTACATGAAATCTTGGGAACAGTATGGTTCTAATCTTAATTATGAAATTTGCTGGGTAACCAAAATATTAGTGAACATACAACTGAACTTTAGAAATAAGTGAAAAGAGAGATTCACTCATTTTTCATGGTGGTAACCAGGACTAGCTTTGTTTGCTATGACAGCTAAGTATAAATTTCAAAAAGGATGCCAAACATAGTTCCTGGCCTTACTGAATTTAAAACCTAATCAAGAATAAAATTTGCATGTTATTCATTTTAATATTGCTAACAAAGAAAAAACAATTTAAGTCTTAAAAGATTCAATTTAGATGACAACATGATCCAATTTAGAAAACAAAACTTTAAAATGCACTCATAATCACTTCATAATATATCTAAGAGAATAACCTCTCTTTAGGTGCCACTATTTCAGTATACTTTTAGTAGACTAAATAAAAGTATATTTATTAGGAGACTAAATAAAATTATAAAGAACACATGCTTTTACTTGCATATCATTGTCTGAGTTAGTACAGAAGGAAATATATTGGAAGTATATTGTCGCACCTGGGTGGCTGAGTCAGTAGAGTGGCCAACTTGAGTTTGGCTCAAGCCATAATTTCAGAGTCCTGGGATCCAACCCCATCTCAGGCTCTGGACTCAGTGGGGAGTCTGCTTGAGGATTCTTTCTCTCCCTCTCCCTCTACCCCTTCCCCCTGCTCATGAGCTCTCTCTCTCTCTCTCTCTCAAATAAATAAATATTTTAAAAAGTATATCTATATCTATCTCTATCTCTATATCTATCTATATCTATACCTATACCTATACCTATACCTATATCGATCTATATCATCTATATCTATATCTATATCTATATCTATATCTAGAGAGAGTGGTTTTAAATAACCCAAAACAATAGCAAAAAGATAACTTTTAAAATATATTGCAACATATGATTTTGTATTTGCGAGACCACTGGTACATTTTAGAGTTGGAGAAAAACCAGTTTTTGTCTTATTTGGTTGGCTGTTGGTTTTGTTTTGAATTTCCTTTCAGATAATAGCCAAATAAAACAGTGTACTAAAGGTCAACTAAAAATCATTTAATAGACAAACTCAGTATGTACAAAAGAAAGTACTTGACATGTGAAAAATATAAATGTATTAATTAATTGCTGTGATATTGTAAATCAAGTTTCCATAACATTGAAATCATAGAATGTAGGAGCGAAAGGTACTTAGACTTCTACTAAGGATTATTTTACAATTTTTACTTAGCACAATTTATATGTTGAGTGCCCCTAAAGCAAGGAGAAGTTTGGCAAATCTCCTATGAAACTGTAAGACCACTGAAAAGAGGACCACGTCTCACATGTTTGAATGTCCGACAACTATGGCGATTGGCCACAACCCAACTATGGGTTATTGATGCTCAGAAGAAACCAGAAGGAACAACAGACACACGCACACAAGCCAATATTTTAGTCCTTTTCCTCCAAGTTTCTTGGTCACCAATATGATTCAAGCAAATGCTGCTTACATTTCCATATTGCTATAGTCACCTTTCCCTTTACCCTGACTTCACTTGCTTAGCTAACTCTATTCACCCTTGAAGTCTCAGATGAAAACAATATATCCTCTGGGAATCCATGCCTGTTCCATCCAGTCCATCTATCCAATCCATGTTACTCAAAGATTTTCCACCGTGTAATTTTATCATGGACCTTTTCTGCTTATATATGTATGTTCGTCCATTTTTATATCTCCTCCAGCCACCTTGGAGCAATTTGAGAATAGGACTGGATCTGACTAATCTTTTTATCTTTAGAGTTGTGCCCTGTGCTAGTAATTTATTAGATGTCCAAATATGCTTGTTGAGTAAGATCAGTGAAGCGGTAAAGAAATATGTTAAAAATCATGTTTTATTACTGAATCAGTTCATTAACTCCTAACCAAAAAGGGAGTGTTACCTTGGGAAAAAAAAAATTCCTGCTTTGTGGGGGAGGAGCCATGGAATAGCTTTACCCTCACCTCCAAATCACTGGCTGTAATTAGAGATGTTACCTTGGAAAATGCATTGCAGGTATACATGAGATATTCATAGTCACATTACATATGACTAATTTAGACATCTAGAAGAAAAACACTGGGAGGAAATTATGACATTAAAAGGAAAAAATTTCTTTTTTCCCCACAAAATTTGGATGAAATTTAACAGGTTTAATTTTCACTTGATGTATTTACTGTCAGACTCACTTTTCCTTATTAGCATATCCAGAGGAAATTCCTTACCTTAGAATTGCTTTATTTTCCCACTAGCGTTTTTAGATTTTAAAATTGGGTTTACTTTTTAAATTCAGGTTTACTAGTCTTTTCCTTTGCCAACTCCAACTCTGGTAATGTTTTGTTAGTTTGCTTTGCTTGTTATTGAGCAAAAATAAAATGACTTATAAAAGGGAGGCTCCATGAGAGGAAGATTTTCACCTTTTTTGGAAATTTTCATTGTTGTGTTTCCAAAGCCTGGAACAGCTTCTGATGCATAGTAGGCAATCAAGAAACATTTGTTGAATAATCTAATGAATAAAAAAGAACAGAGTCATTACCATTATTTTTCTCTATGACAGTAGAAATGTCACTTTTATAAATATACTTCTGAAGGGTTTCTAAGTTTTTTCAGATTATATTATTTAAACTATTTGATTAAAATAAGCCTAAAAGCTAAAAGTTCTATATTTTGGGGCTGATAGAATGCACTTTGTCAGAAGTATTTAACTACGCAAATGTAGTAATTACAACTTGATTTAGTAATGACTTTTTCTCTCTAAAAATTATGAATTGTGAGTTCTCTCTGAATTATGAAATGTTTGAGACATACAAACTCTTTAAACAAATATTCATCTATCTACTAAGTTTAATTTTGGAACGATTTTCTACTAATAGAATTGCATTTTTTGTGTAATCTCCCACATCAGTTTCCTCACACACACTCACACACCCACACAAACACACACACATACACTATTCTGAATCTGGCAAATTTCCATGTCCATGCATTTCTTTATAATTTTATATCATATCATATTTTTCTTCAATAGATGGTATTGCCCATAGCTGTGGTCTTCAACCTGTACTGAACAATCCAGCTGTGTCACTATCACTTGGGAATGATTTAGAAATACAAATTTTCAGGCCCCCTCCCAGACTGACCAAATCTGAAACTCTAAGACTGGAGTCCAGCATGTGTGATTCTGATGCATGCCAAAGTCCAAGAACCACTGGTTTACAGCAGTACTTTTGAATCTAACATCGAAGTTGAAGATCTAGCAGAAAATAGCACTCATTTGTAGAATTTACTGATCCATTTCCTCTTGTTATAATTAAAGAGTTAAGTTTAGAGCATATTTAATTTATTTTTTAAATTGGAGGGATTGTTCCTATTGTATTATGATCTAAGTTAAATTCTCCTTAGAAAAAACTCAGCAGCAAAAAAAAAAAAAAAAAGAAAGAAAAGAAAAGAAAAATACTTAGCAAATTCTGCCTCTGATGGTAGTATATCAGTTTTAGGTACCATAAAATGTACTCTTCTGCCTTGACCCATATTTTTTGTAAGGCTTGGTTTGGTTTGGTTTTCTACTTCACCAGGGGCAAGGTCCTAACCATGACAAATATATGGGCCCTTGAGGGACAATGGCTACTACAGGGAGGAAAGGAGGCAAAGGACTAGTGATGTACTATACACAGGCAATACTGTTTTACAAAAGTTGATTGTTAAATTTGTAGGAATTTTACAAGCAACTTGTTAAATGCATTATTTTTTTAAAAAAATTTACATAAACTTAGAAATAAGTGAATTATATTATAAACAAATGCATCAAATACTCAAACTCCTCACTTCCTAATTATTTTACTACATGTTATTATTCTATATGTCCTTGAGGTTATCTCTGTTTTATCTGTGCACCCCTGTGTAAATTCTTCTGACTTTCTCATCCAATGAGATTATGTTGGTAGCCTGGAATTGGCCATGTTAGGAGAATTTGCCCCACAAAAATAAGCTGATGTCACTAATCAGGGTTCCCCTACCCCACCTTTTTTACCAGCACACCATCGTGAAGAATCACAGTAGGGATGGAGTTCCCATGACAGATGTGCAGATCTTTCTGTTTCTCATTCCACATGTTGTCTACCAGGCTAATAGATGACTTTTTTAAGTAAGGGGTCAATGTAAATTGTGATTTTTATTTTTAATTTTTGTTGTGTTAAAATACCATGTAATTAAGTCACTATGTAATACACAATATGTTATCCTTTTAAAACCTGCCAGCAATTACAAATACCCAGGGAAAAAAACAAAAGTCTCTAAGTTTTTCTCTTCTAGCAAATGCTACTTCTATCCTCATAGACCACCAACTAACAGAATCTTAGGTTAATAGAATTTTTCCATATTCTTTCAATACAAATATTTTCTGAGTGAATAAATGAAATATTTATTCAAATCCATTGTCTTTAAACACACATTAAATTTACATTTATTTTGTATCCTAATTGATGGTTAAGGTCCATGTCAAGTTTAAGAGAAAAAATAATAAAATATATTCAAAATAAACAATTCTATTGTTAATGATCATTACCTTTCTGTGTAGATGTGTTTCCAAATGTTTTTTAGCTTTAGCTTCACTAAAATATTCACCATGAGCTTAGTGAGATGATAAATTTGTTTAACTGGTGAATTGTTCCTTTTTCTTAAGACCAACGATTTGATACTGTTCTTTGCATTAACAATCATGTTGTTAAATGTGACCTTGTTTAAATGGATAACTACATTTTTCAAGGATCTTTCTGAAGTTATTGTATAAAAGCTAGTTCACACTGACTACATTTCTTGGCAAAAAAATGGAATATAAAATAAGCAGCACAAATGCATGGAGAATAAGAAAATTCTGATAAATTGACTTAACATTTAATATATCCATCCTGGAGCTAATTAGTTCTCCTTAAATTCTGCTCAGCATAGTAGCTCTTGTCAGGCAGAAAATTTAGGACATGTGAATATGACATTCTAGATTAGTTGATGATGATAAAATGACTTTCAGTCCTGACAGATTACTTACATTATTTCACTTGTGTATGTTATGCATAGTACATTTAAGAAATAAAATATGCAATGAAAAGTATCCTGCAAAATAAATATGCTAACAGTTAAATATTCAAATGCAGAAATATAAAACATATTTTTATAAAACATGTATTACTTTGCAGAGACTATATAATAACATTAGGATGTTAAAACAGCATTCATCATATATTGTGTTAAGATTTATAGGAGTATAATATCTCAAATACTTTTTTCAGCAAAGTCATTATTAAATTATTATTAAAATAATTATTTAAATTATTATTAAAATTATTTTCAAAGTATCCAATTTAAAAAGGGAAGGTTATAATCTTGATTATTGTCCCTCTAAATCCTGCAGTTCAGGGAGTTCTGAATAGGTTGTGCAATTCTAAGACAAAGAATAAGTATTGACAAGTCTACAATGCAGCCAAAAGCCAATGGTTTATCTTTACAAATAGTATAAAGTATCCAAAAACATTTCAGTCAACTCATATTCCAACTAATACTTGCCAGGTATTGCATACAGACATACCACAATGTGATCATTTATGTTATAAATAAAAATACAATTTCATCACTTTTTAGCAGATAAATAGAGGGAAATGATGCTGCCAGCATCAGCAGAGAAAGTGTGTGAATCAAGAGTTGTATTAAGGCAAAAAGGTGTAGAACAAATTTGTTTGAAAAATGTTGTATCAGGGTGCCTGAGGGCTTAGTCACCTAAGCCATCAAGTCCAGCTCTTGATTTTGGATCAGGTCATGATCTTGTGGTCCTGAGATCAAGACCCCCACACTTCCTGGCTCTCTGCTCATCATGGCATCTGCTTGAGATACTCTTTCTCCCTATGCTCCTCCCCCCACCATTCACACACTGTCTCTGTGAAAGAGAAAGAAAGAAAGAAAGAAAGAAAGAAAGAAAGAAAGAAAGAAAGAAAGAGAAAGAAGAAAGAAAGAAAGAAGAAAGAAAGAAAGAAAGAAAGAAAGAAAGAAAGAAAGAAAGAAAGAAAGAAAGAAAGAAAGAGTTACAGCAATTTTGCTACTTTTTCTTAAAGAACTAAGTATAAATCCAACATACATAACATATGGTTTATCATTAAATTTGGAAAACTGAATTTTCATATAAATTGAAGTTGATTTTAGTCCAAGTCTTAAACCAGATTAGACTAAATTCATAGTATGAAATATTTTGAAGCAGTCCATTAAGTGACCCTATAAACAAGGCTTTGCATTCCAAAATTTTAAAAAAATCTTGTATTAGGAATCTCTACAAAAAAAATTAAGGTTCTTTTCAATGTAATATAGGCCACATATTATTGATTCATGCCTTTATTTACTCCTTCACATCACCTTACTGCAATAGATCTTATACTGAACTTCACTTTGAAGACCACCCTGAAACTCCATCTGGTCCAAATATAATTACTATCCCACTAGTAAGTATTTCATGGTCTATAGCTTATACCAAATATATTCACTCACAAAGCAATTCAAGATGTTGTCTTTTATTTAAGTAAAATATGAAATACTAGTGTAGTAGTTAGAACTTTATTATTCATGAGTACATTTTAACTTCCAACAATACTCCTGACAGGCAGCTTTTGTCTCATTTCCATAATATCAATCTCAATATTATTATTTCAAGGAACAGAAGCTTATGATAATGCCATACATGCAATTATTCTCTTGGGAATGCGCTGGCTTGCTTACTGTGTATCAAATTAGAAACTACTAAGATGATAGGTCAGTAGGGATGATAAAGATAATAGGTAGATAGAAAGATGATAGATGATAACTAGATAGTTATAGAAAATGAGTAGGCAGGGATGCCTTGGTGGCTCAGCGATTGAATGTCCTCTTTTGGCTCAGGGTGTGATCCTGGAGTCCCTGGATTGAGTCTCATGTCAGGCTCCCTGCACGGAGCCTGCTTCTCCCTCTGCCTATGTCTCTGCCTCTCTCTCTCTCTCTCTCTCTCATGAATAAATAATAAAAATCTTTAAAAAAAAAAAAGAAAATAAGTAGACAGATACAGAGAGAAAGAGAGATGATAGATGGCTAGATGATAGATAGCTACCTATCTAGCTAAATAATAGAGAAATGATAGGATAAGCCAGGATTCTTTGTGAACTAAACCTAGCTTTCTCTATAAACTTAATCAAGTTTCCTGCTGAAGAGTTTCTATGCTTTTGACTAAATTCCTCAACTAAAATAATATTATCTCAACATTTCCAGCTTCCCAAGAAAAGAAAGAATCAGAGACCAAATCTAAGAACAGATATGCTGTAAACCTCTAAGGAAATAGACCAAAATTTGAAAAACATTGTATGTTCTGTAATATTTGATAATGGCTAGCTCTATTGTTCCAAAGTCTTCTTTAGAACATGGACTTCTAAAATGCAGATGTGGTTTAAACCTTTCCAAAATTTTTTAAATTATATTTTTAAAAGTTAAAGTCATTTATTATCCTTGATTTTATACAGCTAAATTTAGATTAGAGAGATATAAATGATTTTTTGAAATTATTGAGTTAGAATAAGGTTATGAAGACGTCCAAGATGCAAATCTGTTTCATTTTTTGGTTTTTAGACAATTTTATTGAGGAATAGTTTACACACAAGTGTGTCTATTTTAAGATTACAGTCCAATAAGTTATGACAAATCAACACAAGTTACAAATCATTCCCATCACTCAAAAAGTTCTCATTGTCCCTTTACAGTAGATTTATGCCCCCCTCACCCTCTGCCTTAAGAAACCACTGAAATGTCCCCATAGATTTCTGTCACTAGAGATTACATTTGCCTATTTCATAATTTTATATGAATGCAATTATGCAGAATATATTCTTTTCTGTAAACTTTCTTTCACTTAAATATATTTTCAATCTTTCAATATAAGTTTTGAAAAATGTAAAGAAAAAAATTCTTGACTTTAAGGAGCTACATTCAGATTAGAATGATATAATTGATATTTTGAACTGTTTGAGTCAGAAGATTATTAAAAAACTGGTCTCATCCTGCTATTGTACAGATAAGGAAATTAAAATTCAAAGAGAATTAAATGATTTGGTTAATTAAAGAATTGAGTCTAGAAACCATATCTTCTAATACTTAGGCCAGTATAAAATAAATTAAAATGTGACATTGGTATATCTTTCCCCTTGACATAGAAATTGTTAAAGTCCAATTTGTGGTTAATTGGTAACTTGTAGACAAATTGCTTTTAAGATTAGTAGTCAAGAAACTGATATGCCCTTGTTGGTGTTTTTTTTTTTTTTTTTTTTAATTTTTTATTTATTTATGATAGGCACACAGTGAGAGAGAGAGAAACAGAGACATAGGCAGAGGGAGAAGCAGGCTCCATGCACCGGGAGCCCGACATGGGATTCGATCCCGGGTCTCCAGGATCACGCCCCGGGCCAAAGGCAGGCGCCAAACCGCTGCACCACCCAGGGATCCCACCTTGTTGGTGTTTTTAAATCTCAAAATACTATAAAAATTTAAAACATATTGCAATATTTAGAGGGAGATTCTTTAAAAAGTTTCTAAAAGAAACTTTATGGAAATAATAATATTTATATTTATACTTACTTTCAAAAATTTGTTTTGGCTTATGTTTTAAAATACTTTAAAAATAAGAATTGATAATAACAATAGCTGCAGAATATCACCATGTATCTGACGGTTAAATTCTGACAAATGGTATAATCTTATTTAATTTTCAAAAACCACCATGTCAGGATGGGCCTTCCCATTTTACACATAAGTAATCTGCATAAATTAAAGAAAAATTTCAGAAGGCATATTAATGAAGAGAGGTGTCTATAGAGGACATCAAGGATGAGTAAATTATCAGCTTTTTAGTACCAAATTAGCTCTGAGTTAAAAAAGTATAAAATAAAATTCAGTTCAATAGACAATAGTTATTGTCTTCATAATGCTCACAATTTAATTTTAAAAACTAGAAACACCACCTGATAAGTCTCCTTGGAATTCTCTCTCTTCCTCTCTCCCTGCTTCTCCCCACCTCTCTAAAAAAAGAAAAAAAGAAAAATTTGAATCATAAATTTTAATAACAGAGATTAATATTGTGGATCCCCAGTAATGGATAATTAACAAAACCTTTTAAATTATAAATTACAAAGTCCATCAATTGAGCAAATGAAGTTTTGGGGAATTTGACATTTCACTTAATTTGTTACTAAGTGAATAAAACATTAGAATATTAGGCCTACTACTGTTATCAACATTGTTATTAAAAATAAATAAAAAGCTTATATAAAGACCACTGTTATCTAAAAGCTACGGCCAAAATACCAATATGTTTTTCTTTAAAAATTGATTTGTTATGCTAAGAGATGGGAATAATTAAGACACAGAAATATTAAAATAAAACACATGGAAGAAACCAGCAAATATTGTGAAATGTTAGGAAATATGGGGTGGAGAGGGGTGGGAGCAATGTTACTTTGACTGTGGAGGAAAGTCATGGACCACATCACACTTTCAGGAGTGAGGGTACAGGAAACTCTTAAAAAAATAATTTCTATAGATCTGTTTCTGATTAAAGGCTAATAATGGTATTCTATAAAAATCCAGGAAAGAAAAAAAATTTTTTAATATATTTCAAAAATAAATAAATAAGGGGTGCCTGGGTGGTTTATTGGGTTAAACATCCAACTCTTGATATCAGCTCAGGTCATGATCTCAAGGTTGTAAGATGGAGCTCTGCAATAGGCTCTGTGCTCAGTGTGGGGTCTGCTTGAGAGTTTCTTTCTCCTTTTCCCTTTGCACCCCACCCCCCCACTCTCTCTCCCTTGAAAAATGAATAAAGTCTTAAATAAATAAATAAATAAATAAATAAATAAATAAATAAATAAATAAAACCACTGTAGTCTTCTTCAAATTCTGAAGTAATCATTCATGTGCTGGGAATTTCCTTCCAGTAAAGCTTTGTTTGGCTACAGTTGCCTAATAGACACGGAGTTTTACATCTTACTTTTTTACTTAACAAACTGTGGGCATTTCCCCCATGTAACTATTTTTTTCTAAAATATCTTCATGAATGGATAAAGAAGCTGTGGTTTATGTATACAATGGAATATTACTCAGCCATTAGAAATGACAAATACCCACCTTTTGCTTCAACGTGGATGGAACTGGAGGGTATTATGCTGAGTGAAATAAGTCACTCGGAGAAGGACAAACCTTATATGGTCTCATTCATTTGGGGAATATAAATAATAGTGAAAGGGAATAGAAGGGAAGGGAGAATAAATGGGTAGGAAATATCAGAAAGGGAGATAGAACATGAAGACTCCTAACTCTGGGAATGGAACAAGGGGTGGTGGAAGGGGAGGAGGGCGAAGGGTGGGGGTGAATAGGTGACGGGCACTGAGGGTGGGCACTTGATGGGATGAGCACTGGGTGTTATTCTATATGTTGGCAAATTGAACACCAATAAAAAATAAATTTATTATTAAATAAATAAAATAAAATAAAATAAAATATCTTCAAGTCTACAGAAAATTATGCCATGTAGTTATTTCATAACTTATTTGTGTGTGAAATATGTAGATTATTTCCACTGTCTTACTAATACTAAAAATAATTTGTGGGTTAATAATTTTCCACATTTCTGATTATTTTTCTTATGATAGGTTTCCTAGAAGTTAGATTATTACATCAAAGGATGTGAACATATTAACACTCTTGATTCAAATTGCATGCAATACTTGTCTCAGCATTATTATGTTTTAAAATGTCACCAATTTCATAAACAAAAACTAGTATACTTTATTAGTTATTTTATTTTATTTTTTCCCTATTACTATTTTTTATTGGAGTTCGATTTGCCAACATGTAGTATAACACCCAGTATTAGTTACTTTATCATGAACATGCATCTGTCCATTTGCATCACTACTGCTTTGAGAACCCCATTATGTCCATCAGTGTTTTTTCCTTGTTGATTTCAATGATCTCTTAAAGCTCCTTCTATACTAAAGATATATTCCTTGTAAATACTGTCCATTTTTCATTAGTGTTTTTAATTCTGTTTATGTTTTTGTCATACAGAATTTTTTTTTTATTT
Organism: Vulpes lagopus; assembly: GCF_018345385.1. Classification (NCBI taxonomy): domain Eukaryota; kingdom Metazoa; phylum Chordata; class Mammalia; order Carnivora; family Canidae; genus Vulpes; species Vulpes lagopus. Next base: position 16,011,021 of record NC_054843.1, on the reverse strand, counting down.
TCTTGTATTGTTTTATATATAAAAGTCCATGCAAATTCTAAGCTTGTTTTCTCTTAGATTATTATGGGGTGTTTTTTTTTTTTTCAGTTTTAATACACACTTTTTTGATAATGAGCACTGGGTGTTATATGTAAGTGATGATTCACTATTTTCTATTCTGAAACCAGTAACACACTCTATGTTAACTAACTAGAATTTAAAGAAAAATGTATATATATATATATATATATATATATATATATATATATTCAATCCAACTATAATTTATCTTTATACAGTAGGACCTAATTTAATTTTATTCCCAGGCAATTTTTCAAACACATTTTGTTGAGTGAGAAATGTCTGCCTCATGGATTTTGATGGTTTTTATACCCTATATTAAGAATTTAGATTGGGATGCCTGGGTGGCTCAGTCAGTTAAGCATCCAACTCTTTTTTTTTTTTTTTAAGATTTTATTCATTTATTCATGAGAGACACACACACAGAGAGAGAGAGAGAGAGAGGCAGAGACACAGGCAGAGGGAGAAGCAGGCTCCATGCAGGGAGCCTGATGTGGGACTTGATCCTGGGACTTCAGGATCACTCCCTGAGCCGAAGGCAGGTGCTAAACCGCCGAGCTATCCAGGGATCCCAAGCATCCAAATCTTAATCTCAGCTCAGGTCTTGATTGTAGAGTTATTAGGTCAAGCCCTATGTTGGGCTCCACTTTCAGTATGGAGCCTACTTAAAGGAAAAAAAAAAAAGGAATTCAGTGCTCAACTTGTGTTGAGCACTGAATGTTTTAAGTGTTGGGCCAGTAAACTGTGCACCCAAAACTAACACTGTATGTGAACTAACTGGAATTTAAATTAAAACTTTAAAAATTAAAAAAACAAACATGTAAAAACATTAAAAATATTTAGAAAAACAAGTTATCAATGGGCTTCTAATCTCTTTATCAATATACCTTTAAATTACTGAAGACAATAGAGTGCATTTAATTATATCTAAAATATCTGAAGGTGCCCTTTTCCATTCTAACTTTTTCATATGTTTATAACTTTTTAAAAAAACTGTTCATTTAGCCAGATAAATAGCCTTAGCATGTTAAGATTAAAAATATTTCCTCAGGAATCTAGAAGTGCTTAAGTGTCACGTTGGCTTTCTATTGCTGTGTGATTTATGATCACAAACTTAGCAGCTCACAGTTCTGTATGTCAGAAGTCTAACGATCTGTGCCTGGGATGTCCGTTCAGGCTGAAGTCAAGGTGACATAAAGCTGAGTTCTTATCTGGAGATTAGGGTCCTTTTAAAAGCTCATTTCTGCTCTGGGAATAATCTATTCCTTGCAGTTGTCACACTAAAATCATCATTTTCTTTCTGCTTGCCTACTACAAAAGCACAAATTAATCTAGGGGGGAAATGGGACAAAATACTTAGGCTTTCAATTAATAGCTTAAATAACTTAAAATATTCATTCAAAATATCATTTATACATAATTCTAACTCTGAACAGCTCTTCTAAGAGTTCTGTAAGAATTTATTTATTTTCCAGATTTGGTTTGCATGTGGATATTTTCTTCTAATTCTTCACTGACACAGAAAGCCACTGTACTCTATATTTGTTCTCATTCTTCCAACTGGACACTTTTCATATTTCTGTTTCTAGTTAGCTGTCTTAAGTTTTATAGGATTAATTTAAATGTCTGCAAGTAATAATTTCTCTCCAATACTTGAATATCTTATCTTGTTAGTGAAAGAATCACTTTCTCTTTCATTTTTAACTCATTTTAATTGCAAAGCCTTTATCATTTCATAATTAAATATGCCAATGGCTATTAACTTCATAGTTATTCTTGTTTTATTTCATAGTTATACCTAACTATATTTTTAAAAATAACTTTCTAGTTTTACCTTTATACATTTTTCCTTTTGTTTTGTTTTGATTTTTCAAAAAAAATGAGTATTAAAGATTTTTTTACTTTGGACAATGATTGAAATAATTCATTTATGAGAATATTAAAATGATTGGTACATTATAGTAGTAAGTGATTTCCTAATATTGTATTCCTAATATTGTAAATTAATTTATACACTATATATTATATCTGTAAAATATATACAATTTATAAACAATAAAATAAATATTTTAACTGTATAGCATATATATATATATATATATATATATAGCATTTGGATGCAAATCTGTACACTATTATGTTTACTGCACAATAAACTTTACATTCAATCCCTGTTCTGTCACCTGCAGCACCGGGAAACTATTGATCTACTTTAAAATGTCATAGAAATGAAATCACACTGTATGTCTTCTTTTGTGAGATGTCTTCACAGAGATGTCTTCTCTGTGTCAGCATAATGCTTATGAAATTTATCTGTGCTGTTGTATACATCCATAGTCCATTCTTTTTCATTATGGAACACTGTTCTACGATCTGCTTACTAACTCTCCTTTGATAAACATTTAGATTATTTCTAGTTCTTGGCTATTTTGCACAATACATATTGTTCAAGTCTCTTTGTGGACATAAATTTGCATTTCTCTTGGGTAAATACCTAGGACTGAAATTGTATAGTTATAGGGTAGGTGAATATTTAACTTCATAAGAATGGCAAAAGTTTTTTAAAACAATTATACCACTTTATTCTCCCACAATCAATGTATGAAAGTTACAGTGGCTCATCATCTTAAACAACACTTGGAATTGTCCATTTTCAATAAATTTTTGCAGAACATTTGCCTTGATTTCTATATGCTTATAGAAATTTATGAGTACACTAGAACTGATGTTTTAATAATAATTGAAGTCAATCAAACCAAACAGATTAAGAACAATTTTGGTGGTAGAAGAGGTTCTCCTTCCTTTTTCATTTTTCAGTGATTTGTGAGATAGTTTAGAACCTTAGGTAGAAATCTTGATAATATAAGTTACAGATGGAATTTTATAAGACTAAAAGTCCAGTAAACCATGCTGTGAGTCATCAATACGGAAAAAAAAAAAATTCTATTTAACCTGTAATAGAAGCCATGGCATATTTTATAATATCTCTAGACCTGCATCCATTTCAGGCCCTGATAGACTAGCTTAAGGCCTCCTAAGGAAATCTCTGTCTGCCATGCTTTCTTCTCATTTCCAAAGGATATTGCTAAGATGAGGATGATTTGAATTTAGTAGACTTACACTGACATCATCTGAAAACATCTTATGGCACTATTTTGCTAATTTTACTAGGTTAAAACTCATTTTGCTTCCCAGCAGTCTTTAGCGATTCATAAAATAGGATGGACTGTTGCCCAGACATGTGGTAGTCAAGGATGATTTAAACTTTTATAAAATCCAATTGTATGCAATTAGATAAGAACTTCCTTCCCTTCACCCCCAAAGACCATTTTAGCAAGATAGTGCGTCTTCTTTGGCATCAGCAGATACACTTATGCAATTGAAGGGAACAAATTACTTCCATAATCTCACCACTCTCTATTAAGTGAATAATAAAATTTGTGGTATAGAATATGTTAGGATCACTTTCAATCTGGTCTAAAGAGACTTTTCTAAAATATATTAAGCATAGGAAAAATGAAATGAATGCTGACTATCATTCAATAAAGTTAGTGCATAATTATGGATATGACTGAAATTTCCCCTAAGCATCTTCTATATGTTGCAGTTTGGAACTGTGTTACAATAAAGGACATTGACATTTTTTTTCTTTGTTTAGACATCTATTGCTGGAGAAGTAGCCCATTAAGGAGATAATCACCACAATCTAGATTTTCAATGGATGAAGCTTCAGGAGACTCATCATCAATTCAGACATTAAACTCTTCTCATCAAATTAGTTTCACTCAATGAGAGCTCTGAATATGTAAAGTTCTGAAGGCTATTAAAATTGATTCCAGCTATCTAAGATTCTACCTACATATATAGCATAGAGATAAATATGTTAGACAATCCAGCTCAGTGTTATCATAAAACTGCATAATAATTAAATAAATAGTAAACCTATTACAAATACGGAGAATGCCAGAAGTTGCTTCTTTAACGTTGGATCGAATAACTCTGTCCAAATCAGCCTTGCCCCTACCAAAAATACATTATTGAAAGACAAAATAAGAAATGAGTCTGCAACTTTCCATGTGGAGAAATGCAGGTAGGCTCTCCCATTGCTCAGAAGGCTAGTGTGGCTCTCCAGGACCTTCCCAGTTCAGCAATAATCTACCACTGACCCCCATTTCTCTGATTTACCTTGTCATACCTTGTAACTCATATAAATCACATCCAACAACTAATTTTTGTCTGAAAACTTATTTCTCATTTTCCTTGCTCATACTATTATTTTTTCTAGAGCATAAGCTGTTATGAATTACTATGATAGCAGTATGAGCAAACAGTAAGTGAAATTAAACACATTAATTCTGAGAGTCTAGAAGTGTCAAGGAAGTTTTCACAGAAGGAAAATACTAAAACTAATATGGGAAAGATGAGTAGCTTTCGTCTGCTAGGAGCAATAATTTAAATGACAGTTGAAAAGAATTTCAGAAAGTAAGATATTCTGGCAAGATGAAGAATGAGTAAAGATAATAGGGGTTAGTAGTTGGTAAGGTAAATCAGTATGTGGTAGAAAGAGAAGCTATATTTTAACTATGAGAAGCTATATTTTAACTATATGATGAACAAATTATACCCAGGATGGAAGAAAATATTTTAAAATTATCAAACATAATTAGACCCAGGGAAGACAATTTTCATTTTAATATTTGATAATGTTTGTAGATTGAGAGACAGGGGAGTCAGTTAGGAGAAAAGCCTTCATAAGTTGTGGATCAAAATAGCCAAGTGTGGCAGTGGCATATGTGTTATGCTCAAGGAGAGAATGTTGGAAAGAAGAGAGACATTAATTCCTCTGAAGTAGGAAGTAAAATGCAGATAAAGATACAGGAAAAGTAGAAGGAGGAGGAAAAGGAGAAGGGGAGGAGGAGAAATTAGGAAAGAAAGAACCACAAGTGCAACTTTCAACATATGGAATCAAAATTACTGTTATGTGTTTTTCCTTCCAGAAATGAGCTTTGGGATAGATGAACCCTAGCTTAGTATCTTTCTGTCTCTAGTACCCAGCACATGGTAAGCACCTCCATAAATATTTATATAATGGATCAATGGAGCTAAAATAATTCTAGTCATATGACTTCACTATTCTTGGGGATGGAGCACAGTGGCTCCTCTAGCACAGTGGCTCCTCCAGTTTCACCTGCTGAAAGGAACATGATAATGATTTTTTAAGTGAAGAATGATGAAAATAACATTATCTTGAAGTAGATTTAGTGTTTTTGAATTTTCTTTAATCAAAAACTTTAGAGACCAAATGCAAAAGAAAAAAAAAACAGACAATGGATGTGATAAAAAAAATTTTAATGCAAACACAGTGGTATGACCTATGTAATGGTGCTCTTGGAAACTGCATGTGGCAAAGGACATAGTTGCCTTTGGTATCCTGGCTAGCATCAAAGGAAAGAAAAATCAGAAGTAGTTTTGGATTTAGAGAATAAAGGAATAGTAGAAGTTAAAATTAAGATTTTTAAAGAACAATCTTAATAGGGTTATGGGAGTGAGAGAGAAAAAGCATGTTAGAAAGGCCACTCTTCTTGTAACTTCATTTTTAAGGCAAAGAAATTTCAGCTTTCAAAAAACTGTAGAGGAAGATGAAACAGAGATATGACAATTTAAATCAAGGTTAGATTTATATTTGTGGGTAACAAATTAAATAGAGAGACCATAGTTTCATAGGGATTGAAGGGCTCTGAGCCAGTATGCTAAAAGAATCATCTACTTGGTGGATGAAGCTAATAATAGGACTAGAGTGCAGAGAAAAGTAGTGGAACAAGCACTCCACAAGAAAGATTGTTCGAAAATCATGGCCATGGTGAGTAATCTTATTTTTTAAAATAATACTTGAAGCACAATGTTGCATTAGCTCCGTGTATGGCATAGTAATTCCACAAGTTTATACATTATGCTACCCACCATAAATGTAGTTACTACTGTCAGGATGCAGCATTATCAAAATACCACTTAGTATAGTTCCTATGCTGTACCTTTCATCCCCATTGCTTATTCATTCTGAAGCTGAAAGCCTGAAACTCCCACTCCCCTTCACCCAGTATGCCCACCCACCATGCTCTTTCCCTCTGGCAACCATCAGCTTGTTTCTGTGTTTATGGATCTGTTTCTACTTTTTAGTTCATTGTTTTTTCTTTTTTAGACTCCACACAAAAGTAAAACCATGGGTGAGTAATCTTTGACACCTCATTTTTACAGAAGTGGAAAAAGTGACCACTATCAGAAAGGTAGTGAGGATTTTAGCCATCAGAGAAAGCTCACTTTCAGTTACAGAGAAAATATGGAAGAAATTCTGGCACAACCTGTGGCCAAGAAAATAAGTCTTAGATCTTGTATTTTAATAATTGATTACTTAATAATATTAATAAGAATTTTCTAAAAAATATTCACTACGAGTATGGGAGAGACAATCAAAATATGTGATATTGTGGGGTGCCTAGGTGACTCGATAGGTTAAGTAAGCATCACTTTTGATTTTGGCTCAGGTCATGATCTCAGGGTTGTGAAATCAAGCCCCCCATCAGGCTCAGCACTGAGTATGAAATCTGCTTGGGATTTTCTCTCTCCCTCTTCTTCTCCCCCATCCCATGCCCTGTCAAGTGCTCTCTCAAAAATAAATAAATAAGTAAATAAATAAGTAAATAAATAAATACTAAATAGGTAATGTTGACAACTCAATGAAAATTAATATACTCCCCTAAAAATCTCAGATGATAAACCAACACTGGCTATGTGCAAGCTGTCCTAGGTATAAAAGTGAAATATTTCCTCTCAAACATTTATTAAAATCACAGAGTTGTTTGGGACTGCTGGATTTGCCAGATGAAAGCAGGATATTGTCACATACATTCAGGCCAATGTTGAAATTTCTACTTTAGATGTCTACAAAAGAGAACATTCATATAAAATAGGTTATATGCTTCACTTTAACTCAGATCTCTCAAGCCTATGCCAAACAACTATTGGATTTTAAAGAGCTGTTTTAAAGTACATGCTAAAACTGAATCCTTTGATGCAGGATGTGGTTATTTTTTATAATTATTATCAAAATAAATTATTTTTATTTCTGATATTATTCCTGATTAGGTCTCAAGGTTTTTGTTTCCTGGATACTCACCATGATTTACTCACATGCTATTTCAAAAAGCATGACTAGCTTAGGTGTGTGTCAATCTTTACAATCAATGAATTGAGAAACATTGGGAAAAAAGAACACAATTAGAAAGAAATTCCTAAAAAGTGAGTCATAGTTTGTATAAAATTACCTTTTAGTATAAAACTAGGACAGAGCTTTAACATTAAAATATATGAATTAATTGGATCCAGAGTGCTGGACGTGTTTCAAACATTTATATAAAAAAAAAAAAAAGTATTTGCAACATCTGTAAAAAAACAAGATTAACAGAACAAGTGAAAGTGGCTGGAGTGTCGGACACAAACATAATATTTTTTACCAGAAAATAAGAGCAAGTATAAATAATTGTGGTGATATCAAGCTTATTTTTAAAATAAAATGATTGTTTTTCATGCAATGGTTTGCCCCATTCACCGGGGTCAAACATAAACCAAGAACCAAAATACAGCTTTTTCAGTTACTATGTGTTTAGGCTGCTTACAATGCCTATGATTTTGTTCTTTCTGCTTGGATTATAGCATACTAAGTATTGTATGATAATATTATTTTCTAGTATTATTTCTGGCCAAATTAAACTAGTGAATAATAAAATTACTGTTTTGGTTTTCATAGGTTTGACTCTAGTATTTCTGAGCTTGGAGTTCTTTGGGTTTATCCTCTATGGAGTTCACTAAATTTCTTAGATCTATAGATTTGTCTCTCACTGAATTTAGGAAGGTTTTAGTCATTACTTCTTCAAATATGTTTTCAGTCCAACATTCTTTCTTGTCTCATTCTGGGACTCCAATGACATAAATGTTAGATCTTCTCATATTGCCCCATAACTCACAGAGGTTTTTTGTTTTTGTTTTTGTTTTCTATCTGTTTGCTCTGTGTTGTTCAGAGTAGATCATTTCTACTCATCTACCTTCAATGTTACTGAAGGCATTTCCAGTCAGCTATTTAGCCAATGTGGTTAGATATTCGTTTTGATTATTGCATATTTTTCAGTTCCAAAATTTCCATTTGGCTCTTTGTATCTTCTATTTCTTTACTGAAATTGTCTATGTTTTTATTTTTCTTCCATTTGTATACATTATTACTATGAAGGAAATTTTTATGGCATCATCTTTGGAATCCTTGTCCAGTCATTCTAACATTATGTTAGATTCTGTTGATTATCTCTTCTCACTTGAGATTTTCCTTGTTTTTGGTATGTGAGTAACTTTGGGTTATAACTTGGATGATTTGAATATTTTAAGACAAAGTTTCCCATATGTGTATATATATATATATATATATATATATATATATATATATTTTTTTTTTTTAAGCAAGTGGTCAACCTGTGTAGCTTCAAGAAACATGTTCTGGTTCACTTATCTGGGCTGCTTATCAAATACCAATTTAATTTATAAATCTCCTGCAGTGAATCTAGTCTCCACAACTTGTGTGTTACTCAAATGACAGGATGTTGCCTCACAGCATGGGCTAGGGAGGTGGGGAACATCACCACAGGAGGATGGTAGAACTCAGATTTCCATCTACATGTCCATTGAGGAAGGACACCTTCTCCTTAATGCAGGGCAGGGATAGCCAGCAGAGTACCATCCACAAACTTCATCGGGTAGCTGTGCCTCCACTTCTCTGAGTCGGCTGGATATGAAAATTCTATCCAAAGTCTCTGTGTAGGAGAACTACTGTTTCACCTTCCAGAAGATGGGTGATGCCAGAGATCTACGGCATCATGAAGGACAGGGGTTGCTTCATTACTGCATAGTGAGGATGGAAGACTGAGGGTTTTTTTTTTTTTTTAAGATTTTATTTATTCATGAGAGAGAGAGAGAGAGAGAGAGAGAGGCAGAGACACAGGCAGAGGGAGAAGCAGGCTCCATGCAGGGAGCCCGATGTGGAACTCGATCCCAGGTCTCCAGGATCATACCCTGGGCCAAAGGCGGCATCAAACCGCTGAGCCACCCAGGCTGCCCAGAAGGCTGTTTTATTCCAGGACTTGCTGATCTAGCACCCACTGTGTGGAAAACGGATATGGCTTTTTTCATGGGGTTCACCTTAAGAATAGGCAAGTATAGATAAAAGCTTTCTGTTTTGGACTCTTAAATACAGAGAACAAGCCAAAGCTTGGCAGAGGAAAAGGGTGGGGAGATGTGTGAAATAGATAAGAGATTAAGAGTACACTTATTGTGTTGAGCACTAACATTTAGAATTGTTGAATCATTATATTGTACACCTGAAACTAATATAACACTGTATATTAATTATACTTCAATAAAATTAAATATATATTTCTGTTCTGAGGGTTGGCTTTTTATCCCAGTATTTTAGAGTAGATGAGAGAGATGATGATAAGATAGATAGATGATAGATAGATAGATGATAGATGATAGATAGATGATAGATAGATAGATAGATAGATAGATAGATAGATAGATATAGATATGATAGATAAAATAGTTCAGAATAAAAGTGGGTAACTTTTGTTACTATTGGATGGGATTATTAACCAGGGCCCTCTTTAGACATCTACTCCATTGAATAATTAAAGAAAGCTAAAAACCATTTCTAATAAAAAAAAAAACCCTTGTGTAATATAGTATCTGAGTTTTCATTAGTAGCTTGGCTATTTAACTTTAAGGAGTTCTAAATAAAAACTTTTCCAAAAAGAGATTCACCAATCTCCACCAAATGTCATCCAATAGAGTACAGTATTCTTTGGTCGTTATAGGATAGGTTAAGTTTTTTTGTAAAAGGCATCTGTTTATTTTAATTTATCTGAGGATTGAGACAGAGGGACAGGATGGGGCTTAGAATATTATTCAGACACAGTTAATGTGCCACATTGGTGTATTGTGTGGGTCAATGAAGAAATTTGAGGAAGCAAAAATCAGAGGGCACAAAATAATTAGAGAAGTGTTTACCAAAGACCAGTGTTACTCAAGTATTCACCTTCATCATTTTGATTAGGATTGACCATGAAGGTAGAAAAGGTCAGTTCCCTACCAAAAGCTCATAAAATATTGAATTGGTATTGAAAAATCTGACACTAGCTATCTCTAAATATCCATACTCCTCTTTTCTCATAGTAATCAAAATGTTAATGCTACACATAGGGACCCAGAATAAAGACTACTTTTCAGGCCTTCTTGCATCTAGGTGTGGCCAAGTGCCTTACTTAGGATTTGGGTGTAGTTTGAGTTGAGTTTACCATCAAGGTAATGGCTTCCAGGAAAGAATATCCCATACCCTTTACCTTTTCCTTCTTTAGCTGGTCCATAATGAACTCTGAAGCAAAGTGCTACATCCTAGGAAGTAATAGAGTGCTGCCAGATGGAGGGAGCTGGGCTCCTTTTGACTTTGCAGGGTAGAGTTGTCATAGCTGGTTGGAAATTTATGAGAGAAAAATAAACTTCTGTCATGTTTAATTCATTCTTACTGAGTTTCTGCTCACACTTGAACTCAAATATTACCTAATACAGAAGAAAAGAGTATGGTGAGACATAGCATTTTCGTACAGCTTTAGCAACCGACCTGTATCATAGTAATTGCTATGTCGATAATTGGTTGAATCATTTTATAGCAAGTCACAGAAGAAAATAATAGAAAGTATTTTGCAACTGTTAGGCAATGGAGAACCCCATTACTTAAGAAAATTTTTACATATAACCCAGAGATTTGTTTATAGTAGAGAGGATGTAGCCAATTGAAATCCAGTGTGATTGTATTCAAGTTTTAAAATGTTCATAAAATCAACTCTAAACTTGAGAGTCATTTTTCTAAAGTTGAACTTTTGAGTATTGAGTGTTGTAATGGCATGATGAAGCTTCAATCAGTTTTATTTTTAACTATGATTGTAAAAAGTTAGCATTACAGATATTAGAATGAATGCTTTATCTCCTAAGGCCTTATGCTGAAAAAAGTTATAATATGGAGTTATTTCTAATTTTTCTCAAAGCATAAATTATGAGACTACTTAGTATATTTTCAACTATTATAGATAAAGGAGTAATAGTCTTCAAAATGAAAGTGCAAGTTTATTATATACTGCTGTGTATACAAAGTAGCCCAAAACTTAGTAGCTTAAAATGACAATCACTTTGTTTGCTCATGAAAGCATAGATCAGGAATTTGGGAAGGAGTCTCAAGAAGTCTCTGCAATGTGGTAGTAGTGGCTTCATCTGTTCTTTCTCTTCAGTATGCAGAAAGGCCCAAAAAGTTGACTCGTGTCTAACATTCATGTGCTGCCTTGTGTGTACTCTTCCTCTCCAATTAGGAAGACTAGGTTTCCTCACAAGGTGGCAGTCATCTATCCTTATTGCATGGCAGCTGGCTTTTATAGTGTAGCATCCCAGTAGAGGTACAGGAAATGTGCCAGTTTCTTTAGCCCATGCTTGGAACATAGTATAAACCATGTCCATTCTGATGCATTTTCCTGGTCGAAGTCAGTCACAGGGCCCAAATGTTTCAAGGAGAAGGAAAACAGACCTCTCCTCTCAACTAGAAAAGGCAAAGAATTTGTGGCCATCTTGAATCCATCATAACATAAAGCCAGATTTCTAATATCAAGGTAAAAGTATGAAGAAGCTGCACACATCCATACACTGGAAAATTGTATAGGAAAAAAATTTCAATATAAAATTTCCTTTTCAATTTCTGGGAAACATTTTTAAAAGACCCCATGAATAAAATGGAATTTCAGAAAGCTACAGGTAGCATTTGAATAGACTGCCAGAAATATATCATTTAAATGATATATTTCTACCAAAATATCTTTTAAAATGGCAATAGTGAGGGGGTACCTGGGTGGCTCAGTCAGTTAAGCATCTACCTTCAGCTTAGGTCATGATCCCAGGGTCCTGGGACCAAGCACTGCATCAGGCTCCCTGCTCAATGGGGAGCATTCTTCTCCCTCTGCTTGCTCTTACCCCTGCTTATTTTCTCTCTCTTTCTCTCTCTCTCTCTGACAAAAAAATAAAATCTTCTAAAGTGAACAGCAATAGTGAGAAAGTTGATTTCTTTAAAAATTGTACTCATTTTTTCCCAGCTTCATTGAGATATAATTGACATCTAACATTGCGTAAGGTTAAGGTATATAGTGTGACAATATACACTGTAAATAATTATCACAATAAGGTTAGTTAATACATCCATCAATTGAGGACATTTACTGGAACTAAGAGAAAAAGAAAACCCTTCAAATAGATTGTCTGTTTTCTTTATTCATACACTTATTTCTTAACTTTTTTTTTGAGGGATATCATGAGCCCAGGGATTGTGTTAGGGCAAAGAAGTTGTAGCAATGAAGGGACAAAAACACTGTTTTCTTTCCTTCGTGGTGCTTACAACTTAATGTTATAAAACAACTGGCAAATCTGGAACTCTGATAATGTAGAACAACAGTCTTTGTATAATCTATAAATAAGAAATTTTATGTGAAAAGATTAATATAAAACAATAAAACACAAATTCATGGATGCATTCAGTTATTCAATCAAAGTGGCATAATTTAGGGTTTTGTTATATCCCTAGCTCATCCTAAATCTTTAGGCCAATGCACAAACCATGTTTTAACAAAAACAGATGCTTCTCAGCACACAGGACAGTCACATCTGTTCTGTAGCTCCACATGGGAACGTCTTCTTATTGCTGAGCAGCCCATCCCCAGTTCCAAGAACACATGAGCCTCTTAAAACAAAGTTGAGAATCTAGTGGCTTGCAAGTCAGCTGGCAGGGTATCTGCATTTTTCAGCAGGCTTGGATATCAGGGGGAGCTTAGTGTTCACTCTGTAACTGACCCCTCTGAGCCAAGTTCAGAGTGGTGTGAGTTATCAAATCTGACAGCCTTTTGGCAAGGCTTTGAAGGCTCTAGGGCCAGACTACCTTCCAAGCTCAGCTGGGATCAATTAGGATAAATAATAGTTCTTGCAATAGCTAGTTCCTACCATGCTTTTTAAAAGTATTTAGTGTGCAATAAAGCAATTTACGGCTTACCTGTACCATGCTATCCATTCAAAAGAAAATAAGATCAAATTGAAAGGTTAAAATGTCCCAAGTTTCAGAACAATGCAGCAATGGAGAAGGAAGAGACGAAACAAAGAGGCCAACATTTTGAAGACTCCTTATTCTCTAAATTTATAGAAGACATAACTAAACAGATATTCAAAATTATTATACTCCCCCCAAGTTTGAATTCTCACCCAAAAGCAATATTTTGAAAGTCTTGTTAGAGTATATCTTAAACAAATACACACAATCAAGGACTTTCACCACCCTCAGCAACCAAAGAGACCTGCTACTATGTAATGCAGATTTCGGCTTCAGACAAAAATTGAATGCAAGCACGGGTCACTGGTGAACAATAAATGGTAGGTACCCAATGGAAGTTACAAGAACAAATGATATTTTTTCCATAGCAAGTGTAAGGCCACATTTAATATTGCTAATTTTCTGGCTTCATGTGAACCAAGTTTTAGTTTTATTGGGTGTTTCTTGTTACATAGCTTGACAGCAAAGTACTGCAGCTATCTTATGGCTAAAGTTCAAACCTTGATGCTTTGCCAGAAATTTTATTTTCTGACCTTATTAGTTGCTACTAGAATCATGAAACTATCATGGCACCTCATTAATGATTGTGTAGGTTTGACATTGGTGTGCCACAAAATGTTACTGCTTGTCCAAAGTTGCTCTATATTTGCTTTATAAGTGTGTTCTGTTTCACTTGGTGTCTCTATTTTTTTGGGCTCACCTCCCTATATTTTTAACAAGAAAGATTGATTGTTAATAAGAATGTTTGGGTTTTGGTAGGGTATTTATTTTTTCATTCAGAGATAAAAAGTTACTAGGAGTCCTCTTTATAGAAACCTTTTGCATAAGTGAACATAATTAATATTTTTCAGGTAGCTGTTATCCATTATATTAGTAACTTTGTTATGTTATAATGACAGTCATAATGCATAAAGATTGTGGAGAAAATTATTTAATCATGCTGAAGAATACTCAAACAGACCCAAAAATGTAATTGATTATTGGTCCCTGAAATTTGTGGGAGCACTTGTTCAATACAGTTCTAGCTTACTGTTATGGATATAGGGATCCTCAGACATATTCCCTGTTTTCCCAAAGTAACCTGCTAAGTTTATGTGACTTCAATGCTCCCTGTAGTTCAATCTCTAAACTCATGGAGTTTGTGGAACTGAATGAATGATATAGAATGCCAAATGGAATTAAGTTCTTAAGAATTAGTGATAGATATTATTTTGATGAGTAACTATAACACAGTACTTTTAGTAGAACACAGTTTAAAATGCACACAATATATGCTTTGTTTAAATGGTGCATAGAGTATTTCATTGTTTTTCAATGTAAAGAATCTTCATATGGCTCATTGTGTGTTCATGTGTGCACACATATTAAATTCTCTAGTATCTGCACCTTTGAAGATCAGGGTATTACATTATATGTTCAAATTATTTTTCAGGTCATTTTTCTTTACTGACTTCTGGTTGAGAAATTAGTGAAAAATATGATAAAATTGGGGTAACATAAGAAACTTAAAATCCTAGATTGCATTCTGTTTAATTTAACAAATATTTACAGAATCTTTTCTTTCTTTTTTTTTCTTTAAGATTTTATTCATTCATGAGAAACACAGAGAGAGGCAGAGACACAGGCAGAGAGAGACACAAGCTCCTTGCAGAGAGCCGGATGTGGGACTCGATCCCGGAACTCCAGGATCACACCCTGGGCAGAAGGCAGGCGCTCAACCACTGAGCTACCCAGGTGTCCCCAGAATCTTTTCTTACTTGAGCTTTCACTGTTTGAAATACAGAAGATGCAATAAATACAAGACTTAGTCTACGGTCATGTCAATATTAAGAATCTCAAAGAGAAAATCTCGATAAAAAGGTAGCAATGAAACACCAGTACAAGATGGCTTGTCTGATGATTCAAAGAGAATAATGAAACTGACCAAGAAGGGAGAGCTGACTATGGACCAACAACCTACTCAAGGAAAACTTTGTTGGAGAATTATGTTTTGAATTTGCCACTGTCCCACCTACATGTCCAGAAAAGGGAAAAGAAAGCATAATGAATGGACCACTGAGAATGTGAACAGTGTGAGCAAGAACCAGAAGGTAAAGTGGAGAATAAGGTCCCAGGATGACTAGTTCACAATGGATAATCATCTTTAAATAATCAAGAAATGACTTTAGTTACAACATTTTGTAGCATATTTTACTTCTACAAATACGATACTCATCAACTATGTTAGCTTGTTTATCTACATGATTTTCTTGTGTTTATTTCTCCAGAAATCAGTTACACACACAGGAAGAATTCCTTTGGTGACACACTGTCTGCTTTGTCCAGATTTCCAAAAGGCAAACACCTGCAAAAGCCCTCTGCAGTGTAAGGCTAAGTCTAGGGTTTTGTTTTAGAATATCTGCTTGTCTTTTTTGTCAGCTTGTTTGTTTTGATATTTATAAACATAACATTATTTAAAAATAAGGCATATTCCTTTCTTACTCATGCTGTTACCCACTCAATTTAACTCTTGAGTGTGTTTTAATCAGTTCTCTAGTTTTTCTTTTATTTTTAAAAATAAATTAAAAATAATTATTTTATTTGGGGCTTAGAATTTCTTTCTCAAATTCATGGAGATTTTTATGTAAACGAATTAATTCAATATTTGTTTCCAATATTTTTCCTAGGGTTTAGCATTGCAGTTTGACTGTTTTGTGTTAATATACAAAGATGTAACTTAGGGTACAAATCTATGATTATTAAATGGCCTATAATTTACTTTTAAGTGCTTTACAAAAGGAGGTGGTATGTACAGAGGTAGAAAAGTTAAGTGTAAACCTACAACCTGGAAATGTTTGGATCATATTTGAAAGATATTATCTGAAATATTAGAGAAACAGCTAAATGTATGTTAGCAGGTTGTGGTAGCTTGTCTTGAAGTTGGGCCCCAAAGAACCAGACTCCTAGAATTTCAACTCTTGAATGGTCCCTGCCACAAAGAACGATGAGCCAATTTTGTGCCGATATGTTGAAAAAGTCCACTGGTTTCCAATTTTGAGCTCTTATGAATCCTGAGCCACAGTGAAAGGTGTCCAGTTACCCAGCTAAAGAGACTATATGGAAATGCCCGAAGACCATGTAATGAGGGAGACTGTTGTCTAAGCATTTAAATTAGGCCTTCCAAGACCTCTAGTTCAGGCACTATCTGACTGCAACTACATGAGAGACATCAAGTGAAACCAAAAGATGAACCGCATTGAGAAAAATTAGAAACTTAGGAGTAAAGAAACAAGTTAAAATAGAAACAGAGGGCAGCACGGGTAGCTTAGTGGTTTAGCGCTGCCTTCAGCCCAGGGTGTGATCCTGGAGACCCGGGATGGAGTCCCATGTCAGGCTTTCTGCATGGAGCCTGCTTCTCCCTCTGCCTGTGTCAGTGCCTTTCTCTCTCTGTGTGTGTCTCATGAATAAATAAATAAAATCTTTTAAAAAAAAAGGAAACAGAAATATAAAACTTTTTGTGGAGACTGATTGCATGGATAGTCAAGGGATAGAAGAGAATTTTCTCAACCTGATAAAGTTTATTCCCGCTCCCACAAAAACAAAACAAAACAACACCTCCAAACCTAAAGATAACAACATTTGATGATGAAAAACTGAACTGTGGACAAGGCAATGATATTAATTCTTACTATTTTTACTCAACACTGCAATAGAAGACCTAGCCATGGGAATAAGGGGAAAATAAGTAAATAAATAAAAGCAAAACAGATCTGCTTGCAGATGGATAGTGTATATGTAGAAAAGCCTAAGTAGTCAGTTAAGCATCTGCCTTCGATTCAGGCCATGACCCCAGGGTCCTGGGATGGAGCCCCACATCAGGCTCCCTGCAACCTGCCTCTCCCTATTCCTCTGCAGTTCCCCTGCTTGTGTTCTCTCTCTCGCTCTCTCTCTTGCTCTCTCTCTCTCTTCTCTGCCAAATAAATAAATAAATAATAAAAAATCTTACAAAAAGAGAAAATTCTAAATAATCTACAAAACATCTCTTGCAACTCATAAGTAAATTTAGCAATATTGCAAGGCACATGGTCAATATAAGAAATCCTGCTATTTGCCATAAAATGGTTGTAACTTGAGAGCATTATGTTAAATGAAATAAGCCAAACACAAAAGGATAAATATCACATTTTTGTTATATAAGATAAGCCCTAGAGATATGCTATAAAACATAGTACCTATAATTAACAATATGATATGTACACTTTAAAATATATTAAGAGAATAAATCTCATTTTAAGTGTTACTACAAGGAAGGAAGGAAGGAAGGAAGGAAGGAAGGAAGGAAGGAAGGAAAGAAGAAGTAAAACATGCCAAGACAAAAGAACAGAAGGAAACTTCTGGAGGTGATAGATATGTTTAGTATCTTACTTGTAATGGCATCAGAGGAGTATGCATATGTTCAAACTCATCAATATATATATACAATAATGTGTGCAATTTTTATATAAATTATATATCAGTAAAAATAAAAAGAGTTTAAATGTATTCAATTGTATATTCTTTTGAGCAGTGTCTTTTTTTTCTCCATGGTTATTACTGAACAATGGGGACTTTAGAAAAGGAAAAGAGAGCATATTAATCTCACTCTATCATTTTCCATGCATATTTCACATAGTTTATTTTTTACTATAAATTATATTATCTGAAATTTTACTTAGCAATTTAATCATGGCATTTTCCTCATTATGAAATAACTGAATAAGCACTGGAAAGGAATTCGTAAAGAATTTTTTTTTTTAATTTTATTTATTTATTTATGATAGTCAAACAGAGAGAGAGAGAGAGAGAGAGAGAGGCAGAGACACAGGCAGAGGGAGAAGCAGGCTCCATCCACCGGGAGCCCGACGTGGGATTCGATCCCGGGTCTCCAGGATCACGCCCTGGGCCAAAGGCAGGCGCCAAACCGCTGCGCCACCCAGGGATCCCCTCGTAAAGAATTCTTAAAAATTAAAAATTAGAAAGCAAATGGTGCAGTTTAAACATTGGCCAAAAATTTGAACAGATTTTTCCCAAAAGAAGATATGCATCATCAAATAAATAAATGTAGAGATGCATAATATCATTGGTCATCAGGAAAACAAATTACAACCACAGTGAGCTATCACTACACAAATACTCAAATGGCTTAAAATAAAAGGACTGACAATATCAAGTGTTAGAATGTGGAGAACATTAGAGTACAGGAACTCTCATACACTGCTGGGGAAAATATATAATGGAACAACTATTTTGGAAAACAAATTATTTATAATCCTGCAATTAATCCTAGTTGGAAGTAAAAAGGAATGAATTACTGAAAAGCAAAAGGATGTAAATAAATCTCAAAAGCATTTTTTTTATAAATATTGTATAAAGGTTTGCATTTTTTTTTATTTATTTATGATAGTCACACAGAGAGAGAGAGAGGCAGAGACACAGGCAGAGGGAGAAGCAGGCTCCATGCACCGGGAGCCCGACGTGGGATTCGATCCCGGGTCTCCGGGATCGCGCCCTGGGCCAAAGGCAGGCGCCAAACTGCTGCGCCACCCAGGGATCCCTCTCAAAAGCATTAAACTGTGCAAAAGGATTCAGATGCAAAAGAGCATACATTATATGATTCCTTGCATGTGACTTCTAAAACAGGCAAACCAATCTATGGTGGAAGAAATTGGATCAGCATTTGACTGGGTTGAAGAATGAAAAAGATTGAAAAAGAGCACAAAGGAACATTCTGAGGAGATATAAATACTCTATTTCTTGCTTGTGATTGTTACATTGATATGTACATTTAGCAGAACTCCCCAAACTATGCTCTTAATATGATGAACTTACTTAAATGTAAATTATACCTCAATGAAGTTGGATTTTAAAACAATAATACTATAAAAAGATACCACAAACAACAACTAGGATGGCTCATTTTGAGAAAATGGACCATAGGTAAGTACATCATAAGTCCCTTTTGTTGGAGAGAATGTTAACCAATTGGAAATTCTATATATTTCTGTTGGAAGTGGAAATGGCACATTCACTTTAGATGACATTTTTAATAGAGTTAAAAATACACAGAAAGTATGATGCAGTCCCTTTCCAGGACTTTACTTAAATAAAAACGTATCCATCAAAAGACCTGCACAAAAATGTTTGTAGCATCTTCATCCTTAATATCCTCAAACTGGGAATGATTCAAATGTCTATCAGCAGCTGAAGAGATAAACAAGCTGTATATATGTCATATACTCATACAATGGAATATTACATAATTATAGAAAAGAACAAACTTTCTTACTGCTACTGGTTCATGTATGAAACTGAGAACAGTACGCTGAAAAAAAAAAAAAAAAACCCAGACACAAGATTGCTCAAAATGAATAATTTCATATGATTCCATCTTAATTCTAGAACAGAAAAACTAATATTTAATAATAAAAATCATATCAAATTCACACAAAACTTGTATGCAGATGTTTATAGCAGTTTTATTTTTTATTGCTAAAGCTTAGACACAACCCAAATGTCCTTCAGCAGGTGAGTGAATAAGTAAATTATGACAAATAAATTACACAGAAAAGAAATGAGCTACCAAGCATGAAAACATATGAAGGAAACTTAAATACATATTACTAAGTGAAAGAAGCCAATCTGAAAAAAAAAAAAAAAAAAAAAAAAAAAAAAAAAAAAAAAAAGAAGCCAATCTGAAAAGGCTATGATTCCAAGTATATGACACTTTGGAAAAGGCCAAATTGTGTGTGTGTGTGTGTGTGTGTGTGTGTACACACACATACACACACATGCATATATTATATATTTACATATATAAAAATTTGAGGTTAGAAAAGACTTTTTATAAGCCATGATGTTAAATTTCTAAACAAATTAATACACTATAATTCAAATCCTTGGTGTATTTTGCTTTAACAGAAGTCAGCATCAGGCTGTCATTGACAGTTCTAAAGTGTAAAATCTTTTCTTGCTGCTGTGAGATCCCATGACTTTTCAGGGGTCATTCATATCTACCATGTCTTTCCCCCCTATTTTCTTTTTTTTTCTTCTTCATTTTTTCATAAATTTATTTTTTATTGGTGTTCAATTTGCCAACATATAGAATAACACCCAGTGCTCATCCCATCAAGCGCCCCCCTCAGTGCCCATCACCCAGTCACCCCCACCCCCTCCCCACCTCCCCTTCCACCACCCCTAGTTCGTTTCCCAGAGTTAGGAGTCTCTCATGTTCTGTCTCCCTTTCTGATATTTCCCACTCATTTTTTCTCCTTTCCCCTTTATTCCCTTTCACTTTTTTTTATATTCCCCAAATGAATGAGACCATATAATGTTTGTCCTTCTCCGATTGACTTATTTCACTCAGCATAATACTCTCCAGTTCCATCCACTTTGAAGCAAATGGTTCCCCCCTATTTTCAAAGTAATATGTTATTGCTTCTCTCTCCAGCTGTCTGTGTCTGTATCTTTCTCTGTCTCTCTGTTTCTCTGCCCTTGCCTCTCTTTTCTCTTTCTCTCTTTTTCTACCTGCACCCACACATACCACTTGCTCTTCCCTTCCTTCGCCCTCTTTCTCTGTTGGTCAACCTAGAAACTTCAGTATAATTCCTGAAAACTAGAACACCAAGATGTACCTAGTTTTGCAAATCTACATCATATTAAATAAGTTATTTTACAAAGAACACCATGAGGTTTTTAGTCAGTTTTAAAAACTATACTAGAATTCTGTATCCTAGCCACCATTTAACCTGAAGAAACAGGGGCTAGGCGATCTTTTGTTGAAAATGTTTTTCATGGTAATAATATTTTCCCTGAAGTTTAAGTTCCTGAAACTTAAGTGATAGATGTTGACTAAATCATTATGGTCATCAGTTTGCAATTTATACATATGTCAAAGCATTATGCTATACACCTAAAATTAATAATAAGTCAATTATATCTCGATTTAATAAAAAAAAACATGTTAACTCAAAGGGCATGTGTAAGGGGAAAAATGATGAGTCAATATTCATATTACATTTCCCATGTATTTAGCTAAACTTTATTATCCAGAACTATTAAGAAAATTACTCATATTATTCATGCTTCAGATTAAATTCCTTATCATAAATCCCATTTTAATCTTTCAGAACTAGAAGATAAAAGTTAAAACTATTACTTTCTGATCATAATACTGAATAAAAGCATTATTATTGTTATTAATAATGCATGGAATTACATTATTATTATTAATAACAATGCATAGAATGGTAATTGAGACATTTTGTAATTAATTTTCCATAGCAAACTGCACCCTTGATTACTCACATATTTCTTATTACTTCATGGCTTAAATATTTGCTCTCTTTTGTTAACTTTATGATGTCCATTTTTTAAAATCTCATCACCTCTAGAAATGTTGAAATTTCAATCATCAATCTTAGTACTTGCCTATTAAACTCAACCTAGATTTCCTACCTGGCCTACTGTCTCTCCAAAAATAGAATATGATGGGAATAGAATATGTTGCTTCTCTTGACTAAAATTTGGAATAATCTATAATAAATTATCCATTACCTACCTATAAAACCGAAGCATAAACAACCACAAGCTATTTGAGAAGGGTGGATTCAAACATTTTATGTTAATAATTACAAAAGTACCTTTCAATCTGTACCTCTATATCCCCTTTGGACCTTACATCCCCTTGATCCAATCAGTAAAAACCTCCCACTACACTTTAAAATAAGAATCAGTGAACTTTTTCAGTAAAGGACCATATAAGTTTTGTGGGGCACGTAATAGTCTCTGTCACATATTCTCCTTTGATATTTTTTTCTTTATTTTTTAAACAAGCCTTTAAAAATGTTAAAACCACTTTAGTTCATCAGGCATAAAAAAAATCATAGAATACCATTATAGTTTTAAATTGAATGATAAATTCATTATCAAAAAGTTGTCCTTCTAAGATTGTGATTTTTAAATATTTTAATTTTTAATGTTTTTTTAAAGTGTGATCTACAGTCCAGATATCTTCTCAGGGGCCTCTACCTCTGAAGTTATAATGGCTGTGGCTGTGTGGTAGTTCAGCTGCCAAAGAGATAAACCAAAAATTGCAGTGCTTTTATTTAGACAGCAGTTTAAATTTTGCTAGTTTAAGTTTTTGTTAGCAGTTGGGGGTGGAAGTTTGTGTCACAGAATCATTCAGTGCCTTAGGCTGAGGAAATTCTATTATCTTCAACACATAATTTACGAATCCTAAGAATGCCCTGAGCTTTGACATATGATTAGCAAGCCTGGGTAGAGGGAGAGAAATGAGGGTGGGAAGTAGCTTCTTGCCAACCAAGGATGGAGGTCCACATTCTATTTGGATGAACTCAGTCATGAGTTCACTGGGCCTGTTCATGGGAGGCAGGAGAGTGGAGTCATACTGGGTGTCTAAAAGGAAGAAGCAAAAAATAACTATAGCAATAAATAGCTAGTATCTGACTCAGGTACACATAGACAAGACTTTTTTAACAGAAATTTTTTTAAGCCAAATTTTCTATAAATCATTTTCTTAAAACATATCTTTAGATAAATTAATTTAGATGAATTTTCCTGATTTTATAATCTTGGAAAGGAAGGAAGGAAGGACGGGAGGAAGGAAGGAAGGTAGGAAGGTAGGAAGGAAGGAAGGAAATAGAAAGGGAACTTCCCATATTTTAGTCATAGTACCTTCCAGGAAAGTAAACCAGGTATTAATAAACAGCCACATTAATATCTCAGTGAAGTGATAGGAGACTAAACGTTAAGATAATTTCTGTCAGATATTCATGTATAATTTGTAATCTTCACATTCACGTGGAATAATGGTTATTAATATCTGAAGGGTAAGATTTAATTCATCCAGGGCTGAGCCCTTCCCCTTGGCCTGTCAGAAAAAAAGTTGCTGTCTCACAAAGTTTCGTATAAACTAAATTTAACACCATGATTAAGGCAATCAATTCTGGTCATCTAAAGTGTATGGGCCCTAATCCTGACCATGTCAGGGAATGGGCTGGTAAACTACAACTGGAGCAAAGTTTCTATTATATGAAATGGCTGTTGAAGATGTCAGATTTGATCTTGCAGTTTAGAAGCCCGACAGTCATGAGGTCAGGAATTTTCTCCCAGGACTGTCAGCCTGCCCTGTTAGACCTTGTGAGGCTCTGGAGTAAATGAGCAACTCATGAGTTCTCCCCAGTGAATGCTGCAAGGACAGCCAGGAAGGGAGGTGCTGCTTAACCATTGTGGTAATTTGCATTTTATTTTTCATTACATACTTTTAATTTTTTATCTATTTCACTTATTTCACATTTGTTTTCATTTAGTTTTCATTTTTCATTTATTTTACATTATTTAACCATCGCACTGATTTGCAATGTTATTTTTCCTTATTTACCTTTAACTTTTCATTTATTTTACAGCATAAAACATCTTAAGATTAATATTCCTTCCATTCATTTGCTCCATTTTTCCTCTTTATGTTTTTAATCTTGACTTCTATCAAATTGAAGGTTTTTTTTAAAAAGGAGCGTCAAGTATAAATATGAGAAGAAATGAAAAAATAAGCATGAAATTAAATATACCACAAATTCCTATTAATAAAAAAATATTGCATTAGTTTTGTTTTAGTGTTGTACTGTAGTTGCTTCATTTTTATTTTTTAAGATTTTATTTATTTATTCATGAGAGACACAGAGGGAAAGGCAGAGACATAGGCAGAGGGAGAAGCACCCTGCAGGAAGCCCAGTGCAGTACTCAATCCCAGGACCCCAGGATCACAACCTGAGCCAAAGAGAGATGCTCAACCACTGAGCCACCCAGGTGCTCTGTATTGCAGTTATTTTACTCAGATGTAGCCATATTTATTCAACAGCAACATCTAATAATATCTGAATTTTACCAGCACTACAAAGGTGGAAAGCACAGAGTATAAATATGTCAGGGAGTTACGTTTGAGTCTAGGTTGTTTTATAGGAAACTGCTAGACCATCTGTTTAGAAAAAACGCATCTTTATAGCTTTTTTTTTACCATGGCTATACCTTCACAATACAGAGCCATTTCCAATTCTTTTACCTTTCCAGGAAAATACAAATGCAGTGATTCTCAAACTAGTTACTGAAGGATTAAAGATTGGTAACTTATTTGAATATCACAAAAAAATGTGTAAATACATATTATGCATAAGTTGTTTTTATAATATGCATGGTAATTTTTCAAATGAATCTTAAGAGCTTTGATAGAAATGCATTTATATTAGGTGTCTTAAATAAATTGTTTCAGGCATGTAAATTATTACATTAAGGAATATAATCATTCAATCTTTATGTCCTTGTCAGATTTTTTTATTGCTCTACTTTTTTTGGGTGATATATAGAGAGAATTTGTAAGCTTTTTTCCAAGTGCCACATTTAACATCTTGGCCTGCTCTTATATTAGCACAGGGCTTGTTACATGGTCATGTTGCTCTTGGACCATTCAGCTGCCTTTCAAATCTTCTGAAACATCAGTTTTCATGACCAACCTATAATTAAAATAATCTCAAGGTTTTAACTATAATATTGGAGAATTAACCTGTAACTATTTTAACATAAAAGGATTTATTGTAATACCAGGGATGTGTCATTTGAGGTATCTTTACATTTTTGAATTGATAGTAGAGACCAAGATTAAAGAATGTAAGAGAAAAGGAACTCTCCCTTTTCATCCTTCATGTCACTATAGAAGACCCAATCAAGGAAGAGATTTAATAGAAAAAATAGCACAGAAGGGCACTAGAGTGTTTTGTTTGGTTTTGGTTTTTATTTACATTTCAGTTAGTTAACATACAGGGTACTATTAGTTTCAGGTGTACAATATAGTGATTCAACACTTCCATACAACACCCGGTGCTCATCACAAGTGCCCTCCTTAATCTCCATCATCTATTTCCCCCACCCCGTAACCATCAATTTGTTATCTATAGTAAAAAGAGTTTGTTTCTTGGTTTGCCTCTCTCTATATTGTCCCCCACCAGACACACTCCTTTTTTTAGTGTTTTGACCTAGTTGTTTTATAATGAAAAATAAGCTATAATTGTAAGAATGCATATTTCTAGATTTGCACTGAGTAAATAACAATTACTTAAATGCAACAATATTATTTGTTGTCTAGCTAGAAATTCATGATTGATCCTAATAATCCTTTCTGACACTGATTCTCAATGCTGGAAGTCTCAGTTTTATTTAATATTTGAAGGGATATTTTTAGAATTGTTTTTATTCTCAATTGGAAGATTATTGCTTTAAACTTTTATCTCAAAATAAAAATGAATCTTGCTAAGCTTTGTCTGTTTGAAAAAAGGGAAAGGGACAAGAAAATGAGAATAAATGAAACTTTCTAGTTTTCTTTTGATTGAGTTATTTTTTACAACTGATCATTTCATAGAGTTCTATTAGTTTAATAGACTCCATGCTTAATAAAGATAAATAAAATATTGCATTTAAAATAATTTTGTTGGGGCACCTGGGTGGCTCAGTCAGTTAAGTCTCTGCCTTTGGCTCAGCTGGAAGCCTGCTTCTCCCTCTGCTCCTTCCCCCTGCTCATGTTCTCGCTCTCTCTCCCTCACTCACTCTCTTTCTCAAATAAATAAATAAATAAATAAATCTTTTAAAAATAAAATAAGTAATTTTGCTGCTAATGTTTCCTGTTTGTCAAGTTTAGCTGGGGCAAGGCTAACATTATACTTAATCATAAAATAGTGATTGATCAGCCACAAATACCACTAATATCCTATAATGAAAATTCCTACGTCAAAGAAATAGAAGCTTTTAATGATGACTTCATGACTGAAATGATTTCTAGCTACAAATTATAAGAGGAGAAACATGTTTATTTGAATGAATGGTTAATTGCTATTATGATTAATTCACCTCTAACTCAGAGAGAAGCAATATTTGAATTAATAAGAGCAGAATTTTAGAACTGGTTCAATAAAATAAAATCTAACTATATGCTATACAGTGCATTGATATAATTAAAATCAAGAAGTACCAAGAAACCTTTGCATATATCATTGGATTACATTTTGTTTCTAAGTGCTAAAGGTTGTAAGCAAAATTGGTCCTATTCAAATCTTAAATGTCTCCTGTAGTCTTTCTTTCCCTGACAATGTTACATATACTCAATATACCATATATGTACACTGAAATGCCTTTAGAATTCAAAATAGGCAATACAAACTTCAGC
Organism: Vulpes lagopus; assembly: GCF_018345385.1. Lineage (NCBI taxonomy): Eukaryota > Metazoa > Chordata > Mammalia > Carnivora > Canidae > Vulpes > Vulpes lagopus. The sequence continues at coordinate 15,984,484 of NC_054843.1, read as the reverse complement.
CACTGAAGTGTGTTTCATATAGTTCAGAACTTAAGGTCTATTGAAATATATTATTTGCCCTTCCGATAATTATACTATACATCTATACAGCATTTCTGTTTTTTCTTTTATATGTGAATTCTTAACAAATATTCCTTAGTCTATCCCTCATATACTGGTCTGTTCTAAAACAAAAACAAAAAACAAAAACTGTGTTGCTTCAATGAAGAGTCTAATTTCATAGACTAAAATGTAGAGACTAAGGGAGCTTACAATGTTTCTTTATATAAAATAATGAAAGAATCTAGAAGCTTGTCACTAGTTCTGTGACCTTAGCAGTCATTTACTCTACCTGGATTTGGTTCCTTGCTTGTAAAATGGGGAAGTATAACCTACAATCTTCTGCAAAGTCCCATCTTAAACATAAATGTTCATAATGTAAACCTTAATCAGAATTAAAACATTTTTGAAATAATGTAGAAGCAAAGTAATAATTTGCATAGTTTGCTAAATAATGTAAGCTAAAAATGAATCTGAAAAAGCATCACATGCCTAAAGTGTCCATCTGACAATAGTCACTGTTACAAGTGATTTTGCTCATTATATTACACTATTCACCTGTGCCAATTCACTTGCGCTGGAACTCTCTTTATACTCCCAAATGTAGCACATCCAATAACAGAAAAATGTTACTCACTTATTGAACTACCCAATCCTTATGCAGATTTTTGCCAAAGTAGCACTTTTAAAAGTAATTGACCTACCTCCACTGATTTTTTTTTTTTTTCAAATAGTCCCTTCCCTTGGATGACAAGCAACAGCCAACCAGTGGAAATTTTTACAAAACTCTTGGCTTTCTGTACTAACCTAATAGCAGATGGATATTTCTCCACTACAGATGAAACAAATTGTTTCTCTTTGGATAGGCTTTCCCATTAAACAAACTTTTGCCATTGAAATCTATGTTTAGATTTGGGCTGCTGGGACATCACCAAGTTAAATAGATGCTTGCTGAAATATCTAGTTTTATTTTGCTGATTCAGAAACATGTTAATTGTTCTGTGAGTTCAGTAATAATATCAATTATTATTTTTAAATAATTACTTTGTCAGAAGGTGGTACTTCTAATGTTTGATTTCTTTGGCTCGTGAAGTAGACTTCAATCTTATATAAATTACTTAAACTATCTACATTTCGTTTCCCTGAATACAAATGAAGCGTTTCAATTTTTGCGTGTGACAATCACACTTTGCTCAAACTTGCCCACAGAGAAGTTCAAGACTAGCAAACTCCATAACTGTTGCTTAATAGAAAAGAAGGGGAAAAAAGATTTTTTCAGAAGTTTATACCTATATTTATTTTGGGAAACTTGTCCCTTCTTGATCTCAATTTTCTGTGTGTAAAATGATGAGTTTGCATTAGATGATTTTCAAAGTCTTTCCAACCTTGAATTACTAGGACTCTATGACCCCATTTATAAGCCTTCCTCAGCTAATATACCACCATGTGTCCAATATCAATGCCAATAAACATCAGCATTGAGAAACAGCTAATAAGAAGCTAAATGTTTTTGATAGTGCAAACATGATAATACAAGTGAAAGCACAACTTATTTCTCATTAGATAAAACTAGATTTCTTTGGGCATTTTTTGTGTTGCCTTTTACATATAAGGTTGGTTTTCTCTCCTAACTTCAGTGTATTATCCCATTTGCTTTTCCATCCTCACTTTATTCTTCATCCTCTATCATAATTCAGAGAGACTGAATTGAGAAGAGCATTAGTTGAAGAGGAATACTAATTTTTCTCCAAGCCTCATCTCATCCCTCTCCTGACCCAAATGTTTAGATGCCCCAGGCATGGCTGTAAGACATACATTGCTTAGGATTCAATATGGTTACAAATTAAGAATAAAATGCCCTGTGGAAAATATAGCTTTTTTGTTTACAACATACCAATTCCCTGCTTCTTTCTTACTAATTAACCTTTTCAGTAGATATTCACAGCCTCAGAAAATTAATCTTAAGTCAACCAAGATAATTCTGTTTTTCAGAGAACTACTAAATTTGTCAATTTTCCTTGTCCTGCAACCAATTCTGAACTCTGAACTATAAGAACTAAGGAGGTCTTCTGGAGGAATTTAAGTTTCCTGGTCAAGTAAACCATGATTATTGGTACCATCCCCTTCTCCCTTTTTCTTATCTTGATGGCTAGAGTTGGAGTTGCCATCCAGCCATCATAAAGACCAAGAGAAATAGGTACCCCCCCTCAAAAAAAAAAAAAAAAAAGACCAAGAGAAGTATGCAGAAGTCCTGACATTAGTAAGTGGCTGAACCCAAACCACAGCAATTGTTAATATCTAGTCTTCTTATCATATGAGAGAAAATCAACATGTTCATTTGTGGTGAACATAGAGATCCCCCCCCTTCAGGACTAAAGGATTTATTATCCCAGACACTAGGAAGATTATGGATTGATCTCTCTCAGCTATCAGCTCTTTTCCAGAATTGTTTCAGCTAAAGAATGCTTCTTCACCCGAGGATATGTATATCTTACAAGGGAACACATATTCAATGACTGGATGATGTGAGGTGTAAAGATTTGGGTGTCTCCCCTCAACACAAGATAACCATCTCTCAGAGCCATCCTACCTTTGGTGCTCACCACAGCATGGCTGAGGTTTTGTTATAATAAAACCCGATTCTCCAGGATCCCTGGGTGACTCAGCAGTTTAGCACCTGCCTTGGGCCCAGGGCATGATCCTGGAGTCTGGGAATCAAGTCCCACATGAGGCTCCCAGCATGGAGCTGTCTTCTCCCTCTGCCTGTGTCTCTGACTTCTCTCTCTCTCTCTCTCTCTCTCTCTCTCTCTCTTTCTCTGTCTCTCTCATGAATAAATAAACTAATTTAAAAAAAATTCTCCTTCCAGAATCTTGCTTGGTTCACATCCCCTAAGGCGATATTTCTGAACATACTCCCTCTGAAAACTTCTGACACTAGTTTCTTTCTCAAATTTGCTTCTAACAAAACCAAATTACAATATTTGATTAATCCACTGCTAGATTTTCTGTTACTTGTGGCCAAAATTATTCCTGATTTATACATGAATAGATGAAACAACTGGAAGACTAGAAGTGTTCCTTATTAGAAACCCTGGGTGAAACGGTTTTAGACCTCAATAAAAGAGACTTTGTAGTGTAATAGAAAATTTGTTACTCTTCATAGGGGTAAGGTTCAAATCCAAGCTTAGTTTTTTAACCAACAAGGTAAATTTAAGCAAAATATTTAAGCCTCTTTAAGGCTCATTTTCCTATAATTTTCAGTGAAATAATATTTATTATTTTGTTTTTAATTTTTTTTGTAAATAATAAAAAGGTAAGAGATGTAAAGCATCCAGCGCATTTGATAATCCTTTGGTCATCTTTGGTGAGGCTTTAACAAAGTAGCACATGAATAATAGCTAACACATATAGTCCCCCTCTATCTATAAATGTCATTATTACTACTACATTAACTTAATTGTTTTTCTGGAAAGAAGCCAGTTAAAAATTGTAATTCCAGATTTTACCATCCAAACATCTATCTTTCACAAATAATTTTTGTCATTTATTGATTTCCTCTTTTTATTTTATTAAAAAAATATATGGTCCACGATATCCACTGAGATTTATGGAAGTGGCACACGTAGGGAGATTTGGGGATATGGGAATGACAGGTGTACATTTAAACCTGTCTCTGAGCATCCTCAGAGGGAATCCAGTAGAGCAGAGCTGGGATGCATTCACCATAGCCTTGGACCGAAGATGCAAGAATCTTCCAGATGGTGCACACGTGCCACTCCTCCCTAAGATTAGGACCTAAAACCTTTACATGGACACCTCTGTGCCAATTTTGACAGTCACTTGTTCCCTTATGCATGACAACTTCGGGGCAGACACGTGTCCTCACATTGGGCATGCTTACTTTTGCATCTGTAACTTTGGGACATGTAGTAGATACTTAATAGCTATTGATCTTAAAACAGCTTATCCATTTGTGTCTGTTCTCCACTATGTTATGCCTTTAACAGTAAATAATTAATTCTTCCTCTGAGTTAATTAATCAGAAGGACTGTTTAGTGAAAAGATCAACAATTATCTTTCACTCTTTACATTAAAAAAAAGTGTCAATATTTCAGGAAAGTCACCTCTTAGAACAAGGGAAAGAAATGTTGGAAATGTTACTATAGAAGAATTATTAATAAAGTGGGGCTTATTCATGGTAATTAATATATCTTGACTACTAAACAATTTGCTTATGAACAAAGACTTTCTTAAGAAATTCCTGGTCTGGTTAATGGTTAAATGGTTAATAGTTAATGTCCATGTGGTGAAGAGCCCCTAAGGAAATACACTGGCTTGCCACCATTGGAATCTGGATACAGGTGGGCAGGCTGCCAGGAAAGGTATATCAAGGTCCTGTTTCTGTTAAGGGCCACAGGTCCTCGGGGAGCAACATTACTGGCAGATCACGATTGTAGTTGGGCTCCAGCTCTACACCTCTAGAAAAGGTTGCAAACTGGCAATTTGCAAGCAGAATCTGACCCACAGATATGTTTTATTTGGCCCTTATACTGTTTTGTGGGTTTTTTTTTTTTTACCAACATTTAAAACTGGGAAATTTCACATAAAAACCCAGATTTCTGGCTTCTGTTGAAAAAACTGAAATATCTGGCAATATAGGGCTTACATGTCTGCCTGACAATCGCTGGCTAGATCTATATGATGGTTTTCCAACAAGAAAGGAATGTGGTCTTCTGTTTAGCACAGTCCTCACCACTCCCTAATATCTCCAATTCCGAACTTGAGTGTCAGTCGTCATTTATCATTATACTTGTGGTTTTAAGGAGTAAAGAAATATTTCTTTGTAGAGGTCTACATCTTTATCAAAAACAAGATAAAACCGACTTTTTACATGAGGATATTTCTTTTTGGAGGTGAAAAATAACCATATGTATTTAATTCTGTTTAATTTATAGTATCTACCTGGCCCTAAATTAAGGGAAGATACTTAGTACTCAGGTTTCATAAAGTGCTACATGAGATCATTGAGAGGACTCAACCTTCAGTTGACCATAAACTAGCCCCTGGCAATCAGATATTCTTCACTCCCTCCCCTGTCCTTGGAATGTATATCCCACTTACCGTCTCCACTCTCAGAGGCTGTCCCAAGGACACATCCTAAGGTGGTGATGAGACCATCAAGACAGCATATGTGACTAAAACCAATTAAGGCCTCTATATAAATATTTAAGATTTTGGCAGGCAAGTATGGAAATATCCTTGACTTGCAGCCACCAGGACAAGTCTCGTGTGTATATTCCAACTTGCTTATTAAGCCTGCCACCTAACAATCTGGAATGGCCTTTTTCTTCTGTCTCTCCCTGCCCTCTGGGTACAGGGGACAGTTTCAGGCTTTACCCAAGAAGTTCTGAAAGAGGTTGAACACCAAAGAAATATTAATTTGGTGAAAAGATAACCCTCCCCCTAACCATAAATACTGCTACAGTATAATATAGTATGACATATATTATATATTATACACACACACACACATATATATATAGTCTTATATATTTTATATCATATAACTTGTGTTAGGATTTGGTGTAAGATCTCAACCTCTCAGATAAATAAGTTTAAATAGTAAAAGACTTAAGACCAAGCCATTTCTCATACCACATAAATCATGAAGATCCTGAGGCAAGCTTTCTGTCCTCTAAGGTGTGAAAGAAATGTGTATATTTTAAATCACTGCAGGAATATCAACACCTCTCCACCAACTGAGAACACCTACATAAAACATTATAATCTGTATTTCCAAAATGCATCCATCAGAATCTTTCATAATATCATCCAATAAAGATTGTAAAGGACATGTCCCCAAACTTTACACTTGACCTTGTTCTGTTCAGGTTTTTTTAAAATCAACAGTTAATAAAGACAGTGATGAATTGCTTAATATACTTACAGACAACAGCATTTGAAGGATAGAATGTCTCCAAACTAGTTTTCAGGTTTAGTATTCACACCCAGAGTGCTACCCACACTGATGATCTATTTACCCCCCTCACCTCTTGATGGGTTTGGCCAATCAGATGTCCCTGCCTAGAACTTTGACTCTGGAATGGGGAACACAGAGACCATAAGCAGTGAGGGAATTATTCATAATGGCAGTGCTGCCAGGTTGAAAATCTTGTGGAAGAGGTTTTTGTGCAAGAATAGAAAAGAAATGTCCTACCTAGATTCCCTTGATTATTGGCCATTTTATGAATCTGTTTCTCCACTCTCATACCAATTCTGTGCACTTCTTCATGTGACTCTAAGAAATAATGTTGCTTCAGAGATTAACCAGAGATAATTTCTGTTGCTGGCAAGAAATGAGTTGACTCGGAAAAAATGAGAGACTATTTTATAGAGGTCAATGCAAATGTATTAGTTTATAAGAAATAAAATTTCAAAGGGTTGGCTTTGGTGCCTTATGCCCACTCTCTTATGAAAAAAAAAAAAAAATTAAAAAAAGCCCCTATTGTAATCTGCATTCCAATCAGAAGATCTGAGGAATGTAGAACCCATGAGAGGGTTTAGTGACTCATATGGTTACAATTAATCACAGGATCAAACAAAAAGACCCTAATATATATATTTATTCTCATTAGCAGGACTCTTCTGTTGTAGAGGCAAAAGAAAATGAAATCTGAAATTTGGAGTTTTTCTAAACATCTTTAAGTATTCAAATGGGCACTATAAATTATTTCTTCTCTGATTTCTAGTTTTCAGTATTTCATGATATGCATTCTGATTGGTATGTTGTAATGTCAAACTTTTCCTTTTGCTATTCTCAAATAGTAATGAAACCTATGAACCAAGATTCCTTATTCACCCATTTAATTATCTATTTTCTATAGTGTTTTTTTCAATACTATAACTTCTTTCTAAGTTTTGGGACTATCTTTATTACCCATTAGGCACAATCTATGATTACTTATGTGGTTTTATAACAACTTCAAAAAGCATTCATTTAAGGCATTATAATAATAAATCATCAAAGTGTATTGGATGTTTAGAAAAATAAAATTAGTCAGCGCTCTTTCACTGCATTGACTTAACTGTTCATGATGTGACCTCCTTTCTCAGGAGAATAATTGCTTTCTTTGGCAAATACAATATTACCATAATTTTACTGATTATACCAAAAATGAGGTCTCTAAAATTAATTGTTCCATCTTGCACCATCCCCAATTCTCAAGAAACCTAATATAATGATACAAATGGTATATATATCAGATACCAATTTATTCTAAAATCTACCTGAAAGGAGAACATACTGCATAGTGGAAAAAGTACCGGTTTTAGAACTGTATTTCTTGTATTTATGTTTCTGCTTTGCTACTAACATCTTTCTTGACCATGTGCAAGTAACCAAACACAACTGAATCTACATGTGACTCCAGTTTCCTTTTTTGTGTAAGAGTATTTGTGTGTATGTGTAAAGATCAAACAAGATGATATATGTTAAAAGTATTTATAAGCTAAAATATTTTAAAAATAAGAGCTACACTTATACATTAGAAAGTAATGACAAGTTATTGCATAAAATATGCATAAGTATCCTGATTTTAGTGAAGTATTTTGACTTTCTAAAAATTTTGCTTCATAAAGGCAACTTCCTTCCTTTAACTATTTTGTTATTTGTCAGGTTTTGCAATATCATTCACAAAGAGAATTTAAATGGCTACCATATAAAAATACTGTAATAAATGCTAAGAATGCCCAAAGTTCCTATCCTTGGATATCTAATTGTATCAAGGTAACTTGATATGTATGATAAATAGTGACACACTAAAACACAGGGTAAGTAGCGCTTAAGAGTGTAGTCTGTGAGCAAAACATAATTTCTGAGAAGAAAAAAATCACGTTGATTCTGTCCCTTAGAAGAGATGGCCATTAGCTGAAACTTAAGAAATCAAGAGAGCCTCCATTCTATTTAGAAAGCATTGTTAGAAAAAAGAATGTTGATAGCTATAAAATAACGCTTTTGTGTTTTTAAGACCACTAGCTATGTGTGAATTTGTTATGGCAACAATAGAAAATTAAAACAGATTTGAGTACCTGAAGGTGAGATACTGATGTAACAAATGCCTAAAAAAGATGTCTTTGGAATTGGTTAGTGAGTCCATTTTGAGAAGCATTATCCAAAAAAGCTTAGATTTCCTGGACCACATTGTTAGTAGAAATGTGAATGCTAGTGACTCTGCCAGTGAAGATTGAAAAGAAAGTGAAGAGCATGGTATAGAGGACATAGGTTGCCATAGAGAATACCTAACTTATCACACCCAGACTATTAGTAGCAATACGGACATAGCAGGTGCTGTTAGTAAGAGTTCAGTAGGAAATAAGCAACACATTATTGAAAATCATAAGGAAAAAAAAGAAAATTATAAGAAAGGTCTGTGTTATTATATAGTGGCAGAAATCTTAGCACAAATGTCTCCTGCAATTATGTGGAAGATTTAGCTGAGGAAATTTTTAAGCAAAGAGGTGAAGAAGCAGCCTGGTTCCTTTTTTTCTGCTCATAGTAAAAGGCAAGGAGAAGGAGAGAAGTTGAGAGAAGAATGAAAAGAACAAAAGGAACCGAGAAGTGATGATTTGGGAAATTCTCTGCTTACCCAGATTGCAAAAGATTCTAAAATTAAGAGATTTACAATCAGGAATATAGAATCTAAAGAAAAAGCTGAAGATGTGGCTGTGACAATATTTTCCTAATCCCTTGAAAAGATCAAAAAGTTAGACTACTTGGTCACAGGAGAGGCTCTTTGAAGAGATTAACCATGTAACTTGAAGTTTTCCCCAAGCAAACCAGAGAAGCTCTAGGAAATTAAAGAGAGTTGCTTTCTGGAAGATGTCAGAGGTCAAAAATAGAGAACTAATTAGCAAAGAAATATCTGTGGGGAAGTCTATTGTCTAATGGAGTGAATTTCTATGATATACACAGGAGGTTCACGAAGTTCTTACTAATAGTGGCCACTTTAAACTAAAAGACATTGGGATGCCTGAGTGGCTCAGTGGTTGAGCATTTGGCTCAGGTCTTGATCCTGGTCCTGGGATAGAGTCCCACATCGGGCTCCCCACAGGGAGTCTGCGTCTCCCATTGCCTGTGTCTCTGCCTCTCTCTGTGTGTCTCTCATGAATAAATAAATGTTTTTAAGAATTAAAAAATAAACTAAAAGAGATTAAGAAATTAAAAAAATACTATGGAACTTCTAAAATTCCTCTGGCAGGACACAAAGCTGCTGAAACTCCTCAGTTGCAAAGACTCTCCATATTTCATGAAAAGGGAAGGATGATTCAGAGAAGGAAGCCACGAGCCTGAAAAAAGAGCTAAAAACTACAGAGAATCACTCCCAGGCCTCAAAAGCAAATGCAGTTTGCCCAACTGTTTTTAGAAATTTGAGGGATCGATACCTCCCTTCTCCCTTTAATTTTATCCTGATTTATTTTTTTTTTCCTTTCTCTGTTATCCTATGCCTGTCCTACCACTTTTTTTCAGGAGCAGATAATGCATTTCTTTACTTCCATAGATCCACGTATGAAAAGGAATTGTACACCAGGATAGATTAAACTCAGAGCCTCACCTGTTCCTAAATTAGAACATCTGGTTGATGGCATTCGGGACTTTTGAACTGAGAGGTTTAAATAAGATTTGCGATACTTAGTTGACATTTACTGAATCAGACTTTCGAGGAACTTGCGTTCCATGAATGAATTTTTCGTGGGGGACAGATGTAAATTTTAGGGGAATGCAAAGTCGACTGTACTAGATAAGACAATGGGTCCCCAATGATGTCCATATGCTAGTTCTAGGAAACAGTAAGTAAATTATTTTCCATAGCAAAAGGGATGCTGCAGATGTGATTAAGGTGAAAAAAAAAAAAAAAAAACTTGAGAAAGGCATGTGGGTGGCTTAGTGGTTGAGTGTCAAACTCTTGGTTTGGGCTCAGGTCATTCCATGTCAGAGTCATGGAATCAAGCTATGCAATGGGCTTTACACACAGCGGGGACTCTGCTTGAGATACTTTCCTTCTCCCTCTCCCACTCCCCCCCACCCCGTGTTCTCTCTCAACACTCTCTTTCTCTCACAAATAATAAATTAATCTTAAAAAAACCTTGAGATAAGCAGATTATTATCCATGTAGGCCCAATGGAATCACGAGTCTTTATAAGCAGTCTCCCAGTCTTTCCATTGTTATAGAACCAGAGAGATACATGGTAGTGTGAAAAGAACCTGATCCATTGATAGCTTCAAGGATGGAAACAGGTGCCATAGGCCAAGGAATGTGAGTGGTCTCTAGAAATTAGAAAAGGCCAAAAAAGAGATTCTTCTCTTAGAGCTTCCAAAAAGAAATGCAGTCCTATCACACTTAGTGACTGTGTTAAATATTAGCCCAGTGAGACCTGGGTTGGATTTCTGACCTATAGAACCATAAGGATCATGCAAAACAAGAACCGTCTGTCTCTAAATTTAGCTGACTATATGTATAGAAGTCCCAGGTTACAAAGTGAAGTGCAATTCTCAATTTTTAAAAGTTTGAAAAATGCTAGTAAACATGGCATTTTAAATAAATAAATAACGTCATTATCTAGCCTACATTTCCAATTACACATCCCAAATGCTCTTATATTCTAATCACTAAAAACAAGTTGTACATTCCCTGAACATACCCTAAGCTCTATAACATTGTTTAAGTTGCTCTTTCCACCTGGACTTCATGACCCTTGCTTATCTGGCGAGCTCTTGCACTTCCTTCAACATGCCTTTCAAGAATCAGTTCCCATAGTCTGCCTGGGGTCCCTCTTCCCACCTTTATTATCTATCTAAAATGCTATCAATTTCCTTTATCTATGTATCTGCTCTGGTCTGAACACCTGTGTGCCCCCAGAATTCATGTGCTGGAATCTTAATGCCTATGGTGATGGTGGTAAGAGATGATGACTTTCAGAGGTGATTAGCTCATGTTGGGGAGTCTTCATGAATGAGATTAGCACATTTTATTCTTTTTTTTTTCTTATTCTTTTCTTTAGAAAGAGAAAGGGACAGTTGGGGAGAGGGAGAGAGAGAAAGAGAGAGAATCTTTAAGTAGACTCCACATCCACCACAGAGCCCCCACACTGGGCTCCATTTCACTACCCTGACATCATGACCCTGAGATCATGAACTGAGCCAAAATTAAGAGTGGGACACCTAACCAACTGAGTCACCCAGGTGCCCCATGGGATTAGCAATTTTACAAAGGGTCCCCACAGAGCTCCCTGGCCTTCATCTACTACCCTGCTCTCAGACGTCCAGCCTCCAGAACTAAATTTCTGCCATTTGTAAGTCCCCCAGTCTGTTCTAATGTGTTATAGTACACTGAGAGGATGAAAAGAGAATCTTATCTTTCTTTCTTTTTTTTTTTTTTTTTTTTTTTTTTTTTTATTTTTTATTTTTTTAATTAACTTTTATTGGTGTTTAATTTACCAACATACAGAAAAACACCCAGTGCTCATCCCGTCAAGTGTCCACCTCAGTGCCCGTCACCCATTCCCCTCCAACACCCGCCCTCCTCCCCTTCCACCACCCCTAGTTCGTTTCCCCGAGTTAGGAGTCTTTATGTTCTGTCTCCATTCCTGATATTTCCCAACATTTCTTTTCCCTTCCTTTATATTCCCTTTCACTATTATTCATATTCCCCAAATGAATGAGAACATACACTGTTTGTCCTTCTCCGATTGACTTATTTCACTCAGCATAATACCCTCCAGTTCCATCCACGTTGAAGCAAATGGTGGGTATTTGTCGTTTCTAATTGCTGAGTAATATTCCTTTGTATACATAAACCACATCTTCTTTATCCATTCATCTTTCGATGGACACCGAGGCTCCTTCCACAGTTTGGCTATTGTGGCCATTGCTGCTAGAAACATCGGGGTGCAGGTGTCCCGACGTTTCATTGCATCTGAATCTTTGGGGTAAATCCCCAACAGTGCAATTGCTGGGTCGTAGGGCAGGTCTATTTTTAACTCTTTGAGGAACCTCCACACAGTTTTCCAGAGTGGCTGCACCAGTTCACATTCCCACCAACAGTGTAAGAGGGTTCCCTTTTCTCCGCATCCTCTCCAACATTTGTTGTTTCCTGCCTTGTTAATTTTCCCCATTCTCACTGGTGTGAGGTGATATCTCATTGTGGTTTTGATTTGTATTTCCCTGATGGCAAGTGATGCAGAGCATTTTCTCATGTGCTTGTTGGCCATGTCCATGTCTTCCTCTGTGAGATTTCTCTTCATGTCTTTTGCCCATTTCATGATTGGATTGTTTGTTTCTTTGGTGGTGAGTTTAGAACAAATTATTTTTAGATTTGTGTGGAATCAGAAAAGACCCCGAATAGCCAGGGGAATTTAAAAAAAGAAAACCTTAGCTGGGGGCATCACAATGCCAGATTTCAGGTTGTATTACAAAGCTGTGGTCATCAAGACAGTGTGGTACTGGCACAAAAACAGACACATAGATCAATGGAACAGAATAGAGAACCCAGAAGTGGACCCTGAAATGTACGGTCATCTAATATTCGATAAAGGAGGAAAGACTATCCATTGGAAGAAAGACAGTCTCTTCAATAAATGGTGCTGGGAAAATTGGACATCCACATGCAGAAGAATGAAACTGGACCACTCTCTTTCACCATACACAAAGATAAACTCAAAATGGATGAGAGATCTAAATGTGAGACAAGATTCCATCAAAATCCTAGAGGAGAACACAGGCAACACCCTTTTTGAACTTGGCCACAGTAACTTCTTGCAAGATACATCCACGAAGGCAAAAGAAACAAAAGCAAAAATGAACTATTGGGACTTCATCAAGATAAGAAGCTTTTGCACAGCAAAGGATACAGTCAACAAAACTAAAAGACAACCTACAGAATGGGAGAAGATATTTGCAAATGACATATCAGATAAAGGGCTAGTTTCCAAAATCTATAAAGAACTTTCTTTCTTTTTTAATCAGTAGAAACTACTGTGTGATAGCTCTTGAGCTCCTACCAAGAAACCCCATTGAAATACTAGTTAAAAATTGAAAAAAGTACTTAAGCAAATATAAATTACTGCCAGATAGTCATGGAAAACTTAGGCTAGTCTGTCTTTATACTTTTTTAACTGGGCAAAAAAGTGTGAACAAAGAAGCATCTGTGTGTGTGGGTGCATGCGTGTGCATGTGTGTGTCAGGTATGCATACACAATGATTTTACAGAAAAATCACAAGATCATGAAAAATATTTTGACATGATTAGGGAACTGGCTTAAGAAACAGTAAACAAAAGAGAGAATTTATCTTTGGATGAAAAAATATAAACAAGATTCTCCAGGGATAAGTGCTATGGCCAATTTTGTTTCCCATAGTAATTATGTGTCCTTTAGTGTGATTCAAAACCAAAACAGTTGGTTATATAATATATAATTTGGACCAATATGGCAAATTACCATGAAATCTTCATAGGGGTTGAGCTGTAGAAAGCAACTCATAGAAATTATTCATCAGTTCTTGAACTAAAACCAGAGGGACTAAGATATTTAGTGGAGAATCTATTATTGAAAGTATATCTATATGTAGAAATGTTTTTTAATAATTTAATCATACTGTTTTTCTATTTTGTAAATTAATGTAGTAAATTATAGTAGCTGATATAATCTCAGTCCCCTGATAGTTTTTTAATCATTCTTCTTTATGCAGCGATTATAGCACTTATGTTTCAAAGATATTACTTAAAGCTGAAAGAATATCACATTTTTTGATATCACATTTTTAATAATCTTGAATACCTCCATCTTTACAAGCTCAAAAATTAAATTGATCTTTATTCTTTAGAAGTGCTGTCAGCTTTCAGGATCTCTCCCACTTTTAGAATAAGAGATTGACAAAAATCTCAACTATGTTAAGTAGGAGAAGTTATTTGTCTGTAAATTATTTCAAAATAACTGTTTTTTTCTTCACACAAGTTCAGATTATTAAGTACTTAAAAATTATTTATTTGTATAAGAACAATGTAGTTAATATAATTATATACCTACCAATGTAGCCTCTACGTGTTCAATATAGTAATAATATGAACTGTCATCCAGTATTCCATATTTCAGAAAATATTAAAACATTTCCTTAACATGTAAAGTTTTCTCTTCAAATTTTCCACAATTTGTTCAGATATGTGATAATATATAGATACATTTCATATTTTTGCAACAAACATCTTCAGATACTAGATCCAAAGACCAAAAGCATATACAGAAAATGTATCAAGTTATTTACATAGCCTATGTCAGTTCTTCTATGATAAATTTGGAATGTCATTGACTTTCAGATCAAGGCCATATATTTCATCAGTAATTAATGCAAATATAACCATAGTGACACTATATTTTATGATAATAGTAAATGTATTTCTTTCAAATTCAACTTCTTTCAATATGCTTTGTAATTAATTGAGGGTCTTAACTATTTCTCCCACATTTTATCTATTACTCACTCTTCCATAATATCTATGGTTGCACAACACTTTTTGGTTGTGGTTAAAAATCAAAACATCATTCAAAGAATGACAGAGTAAAAAGGACTCTATGCAAGCACCTCAAATGAGGCAGCTTTTTACTTATTAGATAATTTTTCTTTTAAGATTCTTTTTTTCTGTTAATGCAAATGAGAAGGAGCTAAATGAGCATTTAGGAACCTGTTATAAGCCAGATATCTTTCTGCCATGATATATAATTTTTTTGCATCACACTGTGACTAGTTATTGTAATTCCCATTGTATAGACTGGAGATCTGGCCTATAAAATGTGAGTTGTCTCACCCCAGAGTAAGATACCCTAGAAGAAAGCATGGCTAGAAACTGGTGCTCAGATCTCTGTGAAGTCTAAGTTCATATGTTTTTAATATGTTATCTTCAGTGAACTGATGAAATGTTTTACAGACAGATTTAATCTCCTACCTTTGTGTCCTCCCCAAAGAGGTGGCCAATGTTTTTTTTTAATATTTCATACAATATAAGACGCTCCCATATTAAAATGATAAAACTGGCTCCAGAAAATGATGTCTAGCTACATTTAAATAGCTAAATAATAACATCAGACATCTTGAAACTAACAAAAACTAATCCCAGATGTGACAATGATGCTAATTGTGGGATGACAACACTGTTGACTTTGTGTAGTATAGTCTTTAACTGTGAAGTGAAAACAAGGAGGATTATAGAATCTTGGAGTAGGAAAGGAATTTGAGGCATCTGTTTCAATCCATGTAAATCTATTAATAGAAAGTGCAAGAGCCTGGATATTTGCCTTTCAAGTTTCTGACATGGTTCTTTTCTAAAGGCTGTTTTGTGTAAGGAGGGATGATGTGAATATCTGGAAGTAAGAGGAACATCACAGCATGCTGTGGGGGCATATCTTTTGGCATCAAATAATTTATATCAGCTTCAGAAGGAACTTTGTTCTGAAGAGTATTATTTAGAAAGATATTTTCCAATGACAAATTTTAAAAATTGTGGACATAAAACTATAAAATTAAAAAAAACACTCCATATTATATTTAAATGACATCATGTATTTATTCTAAAGCGGCTAAATTTCAAGCCAACCATGTTGTTGGAGTTCCTTACTCATAAATACCCACAAAAACAAATAAATAAAGTGATATGTTAACTAACTAGGTAGTGGAATCCTTTCGCAATATATTTGTATATAAAATTATCATGATGTGTACTTAAATATTTTGCCATTTTGTCAATTATGCTTCAATAGTGCTATAAAAAAATAGAACACAAGAATAAACCATGAATTGCTTTAATGTAAAATAAGTTCTAAACTCATGCATTTCTGTGTATGTGTTTCTGCATTATCTTTTAATTGACTTCTATCTTTTTATTTTAGGTAAAATAAAGATAAGGTTACTGTTTTGTTTTATTTGATGGGTGACTTATCATTTCCTTCATTCATTCTATTTATAGTAAAGCAAAATTCAGTGTGTTATGACTGATAAAGAGTTAAGGAGGTAGTAAGTTAAGGAGGTAGTAAGAAAGAATAAGACATAACAATTTATGCAATCGATTATTCAATTTGTGTGGTAAGATTTTTGTGAAATAAATCTCTGATTTTATTGAAGTAATTGTATATTTCATTTGAGGTTATTGAATCCCATCTAATTTAGAAACTCTTAAATAAATGTTTACTTAGATATAGGAAAGAAATGCATATTGCTATTTTATTTTTTTTAATAAATTAATTTTTATTGGTGTTCAATTTACCAACATACAGAATAACACCCAGTGCTCATCCCGTCAAGTGTCCCCCTCAGTGCCCGTCACCCATTCACCCCCACCGCATATTGCTATTTTATTCATAAATGTTTTGATTAAAGTGGATTTTGTCAGATTATTTTATAAAATAAATAATTATAATGAACTGTTCCTTTTAGATATATTTCTTCTTCTAAAAGACTGAAAGAGAGCATTTAACATAAAATGAAACAAAATTTTAAGCAGATCCATACACAAAACATCACCAAACAGGGTTTCTTAGGACTAGAAATGATACAGATATACAAAAATATAAGAAGTTCAGATATATATTTTATCAATTCAGATATAAGGAAAATCCCAGTTTGTCTATACATTTAAGGAGAGAGAAAGAGTGATGCCTGGGTGGCTCAGTGATTGAGCATCTGCCTTGGACTCAGGGTGTGATCCCAAAGTCGCAGAATCGGATCCCACAACAGGCTTCCTGCATGGAGCCTGCTTCTCCCTCTGCCTATGTCTCTGCCTCTGTGTGTGTGTGTGTGTGTGTGTGTGTTTTCCATAAATAAATAAATAAAATCTTTTTTAAAAAAATGAGAAAGAAAAATAAAGAAGAATGATGGCAATCTCTTTCACTGCTTTTATTGGCATAGTTCCCATATAGTGTATGTGTGTATAGTGGTGTATGGTAGTTGAAATTTGTCTCCTCAGGATTAATTCTGACCCTCTCCCAACTTAAGGAATGGTGTGTTATGGGATAAACAGATTCCCCAACCCCTAGTACCATAGAATGTGGCCTTATTTAGAGATAGGGTCTTGACAGAGATAAAAGCTAAAATGAGTTTCCTAGAGTAAGCTCTATTCCAATATGACTCGTGTCCTTATAAAAAAGGGAAATTTGAACATCGAGACGGACAAACCTAGAAGACGGACAATGCAAGGAGACAGGGAGAAACTGGCCATCCCATATGCCAAGGAAAGACTCCTAGAACAGGCCCTTTCATCATGCCTCAGAAAGAACCTACCCTGCTGACCTCTTGATTTCAAACTTCCAGACTCCAGAATCACAAGGCAATACATTTCTGGTTTTTTTTAAGCCCCTCAGCTTATAGCTCTCTCTCATGGCAGCCCTTGCAAACACATACAAAGTGCCTCTACTTTCCTTACAGAACTCTTCCCCTGCTGCCCATGGCTTAGAGTTTCTCCCACACTCATAGGTACATGCCATTGCCCAGTGAGAGAAACCAGACCTACAGTTGTCTCCTAGGACTTCTTATCAGAGCCACCTCTTGCTTTGGGGTTTTGGTGCTGTAAGAGATTCAGATGGAGAAGATAAGGAGACCAACTCAGTAAAGAGAGATAGACAAGAAAGGATGAGTGACAAGGAGAGCAGAACTGTCCAAATTATACCAGTTGAGCTGCTGCCTCTGGCCAGGTGTGAAGAGCTACATCGGCACAACTCAACAATATTTTTTTTTTCTGTAAGAGTGAGCTAGTTTGAGCTGGAATTCTAATCCTTTGATTAAAAAGGACCTGAAGATTCTGGCTAACACTGTGTATAGTTGACTCAGTGTCTTTCATTTCTCTATTTCAGGAATACATGTATTTATGTATATGCACATGGAGACCAAACATACCAGTTAAGGAAGAGAAACTGAATGAATTTCAGCTTGGTTTGAATTTGTATACCTAGTCTGCATGAGCACATTTCAGAGGATATTATTAGAACTGAATTTGGTGTCATTGTATTGTTGGATTTGTTTCATCCACTTTTTCTTATCTACTTGTCCATATAAGTAGGAACTCGCTCTAAAGCTAATTAATACTACTGCTATATTTACTGTACCTTTCCGTAAGGAAGGTGCTGATTATATGAAGTGCTACTCCCAACCAAGGTGTGTGCCCTAGAGGGGGTGCACTGATGTGATTGATGTAGGGTTCAGTCTAACTCCTGACCAGAGCAGGACTTCAGGATATTTAGTCACCAAAATTAAACACACACACACACACACACACACACACACAGCATGATGCTAAAATACATGGGTGAAATACCCAGGCAATATTACATTCTGAAAGACTTTGCTAAACTCTATGCAGAATTTATAAATCTGTTGTTCAAACCCTGATTACAATTTTTCCCCTTGCTTCTATTTGAGAGAGTTGTATTTTGAGAGAACTTTTCTTAGAAAGTTCTGCTTACCATGAGAAAGATGGGGCAACCATTTTTCACCTCAAGACAGGTGAAAAGCAAATGATATATTTTTAAATATGATTATTTAGAGAGAAAAAGGGAAGGAGTGGGTATACCCTCTCTTATCTCAAACCTAAAGAAAGTATTTCAATAGGACAATTCAGGCAGCTTGAGAAGTGTTTCCTATAATTAGTAAGAAAAAGTCAACTGATGTTAGGCTCTGCCTAAGCAATCTAAAGGGTGAGAGATGGGCGGGATAGCTGCTAATGGATGAACCAAAGCAGTAGTAGCTGATTAGGGAAGTCTACCCCAATTTGCCAATGCCAAAGGGCTGTGTGTGTGTGTGTTCAAGAAGTTTGCCCAAAGGGGCAAATGGGCTTAGGTAAAGAAAATCTAGAAATACTGCCAGATGCTCAGAGGCAGAGAAAGAAGCAAATGTGGACCCAGAGAAGGGAACATCACACAACGGTGAGGAATTAAGACAAGGGAGGGTCCACGGAAGAAAAGGCATCAGCCTCAAACTATTTTTTAGGCTGAAAGGAGGGTAACAGTAGCCCTTTCTCTCACTCTCTGTATGCCTATCTCTATGGAGACAGAAACCTCTGTTGCCAAGAATGGAGGAAACATGTAGAATTCTAGGGCAGAGAAAGAGAAAAAAATCAGCCACTTGACTCTTTACCTTGACTGTTGGCTTCCCTGTCTGTAGCAGGTCTGAAGAAGGAGAGTAAAATAAGCCCTACCTTTAAAGCAGTAAAATTTTTACTATTGCCATGAAACAAAGTATTTTAATAACTTACAAGAGAACTTTTTATCACTTGAGTTATATCAGGAAAGAAATACTACATAAATATAAGGAATAGCGGGAGACAAAAAAGAAAAAAAATGAATATATTCATTCCATCTACTTACAAGGAACTATCTCTCTGTCTAAAATAATACACAGTGGCTTCATATACAGGCTTTATCCAAAAATTGGCAAGAAAGGAGGTGTCCAATAAATGTCTGTCGAATAACTGTGGGTTCTTAATCAAATGATGTTATTCCAACACTAAGCTTGATAAACAACGTATGTATACATTTTGAAAATATTTAATATTTGTTTTATTCCCCATTTTCCTCAACTTTAGGAAGTTATTCTTCTTAATGCAATTTTAGTATATTTTATGCCCCTTGATTGCTTAACATACAATTACAAAGATTGTTGTAAACAACATCAATTTCATTTCACAGACTCAAGCATCTTTTTTTAAGAATTTATTTATTTATTTGAGAGAGAGTACACGTGCGGGTAGAGGGAGGGGCCAAGGGAGAGGGGGAGAGTCTAGAGCAGACTCCCCCTGAGCATGGAGCCCAAACGGGGTATGATCCGAGGACCTTAAGATCATGACCTAAGCCAATATCAAGATCATTAACTGAGCCACCCAGGTGTCCCTCAATCATCCTTTTAATACATATTCAAAATAGCCTTAGAAAACAAAGCATAGAAAAGAAAATGGTGGGATTTTATTTGGTTGCATGACCTTCAGCCATTACTTAACCATTTTGTGCTCAGAGTCTTCATGGTAAAATGTGGATAATAATTAACTACTTCATTAGTTTGCCATAAGGATTAAATGTGTTCAGGCATTTAAACCTTAGCATAATGACTGTTACACAGCAGTCTTTGGAGAAATATTTGTGAGTAGTATTGTCATTCTTTACCTCATAATGCATCTGTGTGTTATACTAATGAGGAACTAGTGCTTCAGTATTGACATATTTCTACATGCAAGACTTCCATGAAATGGAGGTGGACATGATTATCAGTGACTCACAAATATTATTATATATTATGTCTTATAGGCACAGTAATATTTCCTGTTATTCATAAAACACAATAGGAATTACAAAAATACTGCTTTGCACTATGAGGCAATACAAATGAAAACATTAACGTGTAGATTAAGGACCACTAATAAAGACGCTGTCTACCTGTTTTGTTAAAATGGAATGTAATCTAAGCACAAGGAATATATTACAATATTATGCAAATAGAATTCTTATAAAATCTGACCAAAATATCCAAAAACATAGCTAACATATACCCAGATTTTTCTATACTTAAAAAGAAGCTCAAAGATTTACTTATTTATTTTAAAGAAAGAGATAGAAAGAGAGAATAGGGAAAGAGACGGAGGGAGAGAATCCCAAGCAGACTGCCTGCTGAGCACAGAGCCTGAGATCATGACCTGCGCTAAAACCCAGAGTCAGTCAGTGGCCAACTGGGCCACACAGGTGCCCTGAAAAGCTCTTTACTCTTAAAGATTTTCTTCTCTTCCTTTCCTTCTCTATTTTTTTTCTTTTCTTCCTTTGTTTCTTTATTTCTTTAATACCGTATTGTTTCTTTTTTTTTTTTTCTATGTACAGGATTTAGATCATTTGTTTTCAAATGATGCCAAGATAAGCCCTTAACCTGGCTATAATAGCAATGATTCTGATGCTTGTCTGGTTATTAGAGATTTGAATTGTGCTTCAGCTTTTCATCATCACTGTCCTGCAGCCTCATTTCTGAAGTGCATGCAGATACTCAAGACCTAAAAAGCACTAACGCTCCATGATTAGGTATCTCCCTGCTGCAAGTGGAGAAAGAATTTAGGAATATCTGTTTTATTAGTAACACTCATGAAACAAAGTGACAGAAACCAAGATTCATTACCTTTCTGGCATATTCTAGGTCTTTCCATGAAGATCTTTTCTTTTTGAAACCACATAGAGGGTAACTTCTATGACCAGTGTCTGTTATCAAAGGAGGTACAAAAATGACAAGCACAATCTCAGAATCCTCATCCAGCCCTGTTGTGATTACGGAGTGGTAGAGATGATAAACACAGAGGATAGACTTTATCACTAACCAGGACTGTGTCCAAAACCCTATGCAGTCAGTTTTTTATCTCTTTGAATAGCATGAGATTCTATAACTCACTTCACATATTTTAGAGGCTGACCAGATTATTTCTGAAGCTCCTTTCTCCTGTGCCTGCCCCCAGCTGGCTGACCAAGGCTCTTAAATCTTACCATTCTGCTGACGAAAGTAGTTCAGAAAAGAAACCCAGGGAGCGGTTTCTTTTCAAGTCTAAGCAGAACTGGCCTGTCACCTTATTCATATCTTCCTTGAGACCTCTGCCCTCTGCCCCAGGCCCAGGCCTTCTGAGGCATGAGGTAAACTATGTGAGGCAACCACCCAGGGTCAAGCTTCCCACCCCCAGCCTCATTAATAGATTGATGACAAAGGAAGAGGGAAGAGAATCATAAAGCAATCTGAAAGAAAGACAAAAAGAGTCTAAGAAAGAGTTCCAAGAGGGAAAAGTTCACTTTCCCTAGCTCTGTTCAATTAAAACACACTAGAACGTTTTAAAGGAAAATGCAATGAACCCAATGAGGTATATTAAAAATTGTTCATTTTGTCATATTTTAGAAAAAACAACTAATACAGTACACTGCATCAAAATAGTGAATAATACTAGCAATTTTAAGAAATTGTAGATAGTATTGGAAGAAAATCAAGCGTTCTTCCTTGTGAATTTGAGGTTCTTTCTCATTCAATATTCCTTCTCATTTCTTTTTGGAGCTATCTGCCCTATTTATTGAGAGACCAATGCCTTTGCCCTCAGTCTGTTTTGAATGACACTGTTTTGAATGTTTTGAAAGACACTGATCCTGCTTCTTTCTCCCTAGGTCATCATGATTTCAGGCATAACTGAAGCATGGAAATAGATGAACACATCACACAGCATCATTGTATTACTTTAGATTCTTTGCCTGAACTGTCCAAAAGGAGGTATTTGTTTTCCCCTAATGCTATTATGTTGGGGACCCAGGAGCTAGGAGCTTTTCAGAGTCATGTTGTGAAAAATGCTTGAGTAAAAGGCCAAAATACAGAGGGAAAATGAGAATCAGGAAGTAGGTCCCCTGGACCATGCCATGACAAAAATCAGTCCAATATCTGGACTTCTCAACTGTATGATCCAATGTGTTCCTTTTCTGTTAAAGAATAATAGTAATAATGTTTTCACTTAATTAATTAAATTAAATTAATTAATTTAAATTAAATTAATTTATTTAATTTAATTAATTAATTAATTAAAGAGTTTCTACTACTCTTTAGAGTTTCTACTACTAAACCAAAAAGTTCAGAATGATAAGATCACCTTGTATTTTGAACACTATTTCTAATCAAATTCCAATTGAATCTTGTTTAATTTTATAAGAGGTAAGATCAAATTGGCTAATTACTATTTGAAACCAATAATATGCAGTACATTTTGTTCTCATATTAAACGCAATTAATGCTATTAGTATTATTAAATGTATTTTTAAGTTATTTGGCAGATTCTTCCCTTTTAATGCTTTAGAATAAGCAGCATAGTTTCATGTCTTGGGTCCTTGATATTTTCCTGAGTTTTCCAACATGCTTCTGGTCTGCAGAACATGATGTTCTTTCCTTTCAGGTAATTACATTTGAAATAATCCATGGTGCTATCAAAATTACAACTGCATTTGCTTATTTTTGTAGAAGTCACTTTATAGGGTTTTTTTTTTCCCTTCCTTTCGACTTTGTAATAATGAATATTCTATGACTTTTTATATTTGAAATAACGTTCAAATTATTTTCAAATATTTTGAAATTGGCAAAATAAAAAAAGACTTCTGCCAAACAAATTTTGCTTGAATTTATAAGTGTGTGTGTTTTCGATGGAAACTTAATCCATATGTTTCTCATTCATTTACAATTAGCTGACAAAAATGTTGTTTTGCAAGAGTTTGATATCTACTATTTTCAAAATCATGCTTCAATAATTTCCTCTCGTCTACAGAATGTTAAAAGGAAATCTATCTCAATCAGCATAATTTGATGTCTTGATTTTTTAATTCTATTTATGGATCCAGGTGGCATATTGCCAATGGATTGATCGAAGTTTACTTTAATAAATATTTATATGCTAAACAGTTAAAGTGATAGAAAAGGAACACAAATATATCAGAGGGAAAAATAATGGGAAAAAATGGATAATAAAAAGATAATAGCAAAATGGCTCAGCCCCAAGGCAATTTCCTAAAGAACTACATGCTGTAAAACTTTGGGTTTGAATCATTTTTATATTTTAAGCTATAAAACAACAAGTCTTCCTAATTTTA
Source organism: Vulpes lagopus (assembly GCF_018345385.1). Taxonomy (NCBI): domain Eukaryota; kingdom Metazoa; phylum Chordata; class Mammalia; order Carnivora; family Canidae; genus Vulpes; species Vulpes lagopus. Next base: position 15,960,778 of record NC_054843.1, on the reverse strand, counting down.
CAATAGAGAGCAAGTGCTAGAGTTCCAAGCAGATTCTCAATTAACAGAGTATGTGCCTGATGTGTGACTTTGCTCCTCTACTTCCCTTCACTCTATCCTGTAATATACCTGAATCCTGCAACTGGACCCAAGAGAGTTGGAGCCCCCAGATAGTACTACAGTGAGACAAAAATCTCATTTTGTGTTCAAAATTACTGAACACGTATCCTGTCACTTTCCTTTATTTATAGATATTCTCTTTTCTATCATTTAGATGTGAAAATTTGGGAAAGACAGTTGTCAACTGACATATTTCATGAGGGCTCAGATATTAAGAGCAATTGAGCCTCATATCCCTTTTGATGAGCAGATATTTGCATCATTTGCATAGCATATTCTTCATAATTTCTCTCCATTCTGAAAATAAAGTGGCATTACCACTAATACTTAACAATTTTCAATCACCCCCATATGTCAGGCTTTCTGCTGAGTGTTTGCTTGCATCAATACTAGCCCTCCAAATAACAGGAAAATTACATCTTGTTATGTGTGTTTACGGAGGAATAATTTAATAGGATGACCTATTCTACAGGTTCCCACTGTTAGTATTTTAGGACTATTGGGTTGGTTTTTTAAAAAGATTTTATTTATTTATTCATGAGAGACACACAGAGAGAGGCAGAGACATAGGCAGAGGGAGAAGCAGGCTCCACACAGTGAGCCTGATATGGGACTCGATCCATGGACTCCAGGATCATGCCCTCAGCCAAAGGCAGGCGCTAAACTGCTGAGCCACCCAGGCATCCCTAGGACTATTCAAGAATATTTTATATTCTCCCAACATTTCTGAATTACTTCCTATAAGAAATACATCTTAATACAGAATTAATAGGGATGTGTATATATTAACAAAGGGATGTGCATATATTAACAACAAAGTTTTTAATGTTATAACACATTAACAAATGTGTATATATTAACATATATTTATATTATTTATATAAACGATACACATATATCTGTATATATGTGTATATATAGAGAGAGAGAGAAAGAGAGAGAGAGAGAGAAAGATGCACACACACACACACACACACACATCTATCCATCTCTGCATAACAAAGACTAAATATGCACAACAGCTACCAATGTTCCAATAATCTTGCCACCTAGAAGTCACCTATGGGACTTCAGGGTCACATAAAATGTTTTTAAGGTCTGGACCAGGAATTAGCCTACAGTGTGTTGACCATAACAATGAACAGTTGGAGATGCAATGTTAGGTTTTCACCACATTCTATACCTAACTCTGGTCAATAGTGTATGGATGAGCCGTTCTCCATTCCATTGGTCAGAAATTGGGTATAGGATGTGGACAAGATGCTTTCAATACACATGCTCAATCAGAACGGAGAAAAGAAGACATGCAGTAGTCGCTGGTTGAGAGAAACACTGAACTCTAACTGGATAAGCTGTTATGAAAGTACTTAGAGATTGAGGGAGATTACTCCTTTCTCTAAGGGCACAACTCTCTTAGACATGCTTTCCTAGACTTTGCATTCTGAGAAGTTATTGATCAATGAGTCTACTTGTCTAGGTCTTAAATGAGAATTCCTTAGGAGATACCTTCTCAATAATGGAACTGCAAGCCTCATTTTAGATGTTAAACAGTCAGGTTTCCTTGGCAATATATTGTGTCAAAAACTGAGTAGACTTTCGCTCAGTTCCGCATACCAGAAATCATACCCATAGTTCTTTCTTTAATTTAAATCTCAAGAATAATTATTTTCCTTATTCATATCATCATGCTTCCTTCTCAGCTGAATGGCATTTATTTAAGACTACCTGGTACAATATGTAGAAAGGCAACACCCTGAAATTCTCTTTCCCTCAGTTTCTTTTTTCAGCTAAGAGTTATATTAAAAGTTACTACCGCTTCAGTCTCTTCACTTGAATTTATCCAACTGATGGCCAAAATATGACATTGCCACTCAAAGTCTTTGTAATCCCAGCCATTACTGCCTAAAATCTAAGGCTGCAAGGGGTAAAATCTCTGTGTTGTCCCTATTTTCTTACCTCTATGCCAATTCTGAACTTATATTTTCTCTGCAATAATTTATCAAGTGCAGTCAATAATAACCACACACACTCATGCTTTCATTTTATCCATCCATGTTTCCTGCCTTCCTCCAAAGCAACTGCATATTTTAGGATTACTCAATGTTTTCTTACTGTATATTAGTGATCACCAGCTTTCTAGCCCATAGCACCCAAGTCCTCATCACCTGCACTTAGTTTTTCACTATAGCCACATATTTTAGCTTTTGTTTAAAATTTTCTGTATTAGTCAGGATAGGATAGATTATATTGCAATATTCCAAATTAGTCAAGATAGAATAGAGAGATACATTTCAACATCTCACTGGCTACCTGTAATAAAAGTTTATTTTTGTTCATGTATGAGTCCAGTACAGTGTGTGGATCTCCAAACTTTGCTAAGAACTTCTCCTTTTCAAGCAGTGACTCACATACCAGGCTGCTTCCATTTTTTAACTATGCCATTTGGTATAAGTGGCCTCTCAAGCTACTCTATGATGGGAAAAAAGAAATAGAACATCACACGAGTTATTTCTGTTAGGGATATGCCTGAAAACATCTTCAACACCATCCACACAACATTGATCAAAATTTGGTCCCATGACACCCACATTTACTCAAGGGACCCTGAGGATTGTAGTCTTTCTGTGCCCCAGAACAGGAAGTAGAATGATGAACACATAGCACTCTTTGCCATATCACTGAAAATGCTGAATTACAAACTCTCTTTCTTCATTTATTTTTATTTGCCATTTGAAGGGTAAAATAAGAAATTATGCTTCATATAAACTTACCCTGTACTATCTACTGGTCTATTACATTAATTTATTTCCATTTTTAAGCAACTATTACCAAAAAGTTCTAATAAAGAATGCCTTTTTCCTTGAAACCATTATAAAAAAATTCTCTTCCCCCTGAGAAATGCAGAATTGGAGAAAAATACATTGGCAGAACCACATAAAGTCTATAAGCTGTGTCTCCTCCCCCTCTCATTCCATCTCTTAAGGACTAAAAACACAGTTTCTGGCTTCAGGAATCCGCATATGGGAAATGTTTAGTGCTATATAAAAAGGTTTTAATATTTAGTGATATATTTAATTATATTATACTACGTACTGTCCAGGTCATATCAAATTTATTTTCTAAAACACGCTTTGACATGTGTCCTTGAGTGGGTATGCCTATTGACCATTCAGACACCAATACTAAAGAGTAGAGAACAACAAGGATGATTCCAAGTTTTCTGACTAAGATAACGACTTAATTAAAACAAAGACAAAATTTAACATTATTCCTAGAAAAATCTCTGAATGTTCCCCAATTAAAAATTAGTGAGCTCACCAGCCTGAATAATATAATAGATATGTGTGATAATATATATCTACCTGAGTGTGCTTTATAAAATGTGGCTGTTGGTACTTGGAAAACAAAATGTTGTTTTTTGTTTATTCATTCATAATGCTATATCCTTAATCTAAAGACTGATAAAATCTTCCTCTCTTTTGATTATAATCTTAAAGCTGAAAGTGACACTTATTCCACTGAACAGAAATAAGTTCTTAAATAGTTTGTACTAGAAACTGCATTAACTTCAATTCAGTTGAATGCAGAGCAGATTAACAAGAAGGCTTTTAAGATACAAATAATTAAATAAAAACAATTACTCAATACATTTTGCTGCATTTCAGACATAGGTAGAGTAGGGCTTAACTTCATAGGTAGAGTAGGGCTTAACTTCGAGAATAAGAATTTATATTAAAATAAAGTTATGATATAGTCAAAAGAACAAAAGTACAGTACTGTGTGGAGGATTGCCATTAGACACTACTTTTTGAATTATTTTCGCTTAACGTTTAAGAAAATAAAAAAAAGATTTTTTTCTTTTGGATTCATTTGTTTTACCTTTCTTTTCAAAAGATTTTATTTATTTATTTATTTATTTATTTATTTATTTATTTATTTATTTCCTGCGCAAGCAGGAAAGGAGGGGAAGGGCAGAAAAAGTGGGACAGGAGAACAGAGGGAAGGAGGGCAGGGACCCTGATGGGCTCAGTCCCAGGACTCTGAGACCAGGACCTGAGCCAAAGGCAGATGCTTAGTCCACTGAGCTACTCAGGTGCCCCTTGTTTTACCTTTCTTTCTCCATCTTCCATTGTGGACTTCTTAGTAGAGATCTATTTCTATGGTTTTAAACACACTTTTTTTATGTGACTTGTAATGGATTTGCCTCATATGAACTCAACCCTCAGAAATTAACTTTCTCCATAAATATTACAATTATTCAATAAAAATTCATATTAAAAACTAGTCATTTAGTTGTCCTGAGACGTGTTTGATTTCAGGGGCTATTTAAAACATTCATAGAGACCATATACTATACATGCAATATCTTACTTTTCATTTGTGTGTGTGTGTGTGTGTGTTTTATGTGTGTGTGCATTCTTACATATTTTAGGAGAGAAACTGCATAATAAACATTTTGTTCCCCATCCTGAGGCTGGACCCTGACCACCACTAGGCCACTGAAAGAATCACTAGTGTGTAGACTTAAGCAGAAAGGAGATTAAGCTAAGAAAGGTGTAGACTAGAAGAATTAATTGGTGAAGAAAGAGATCAATGGAGTCTTTTGATGGATCTAGATAATAATAATAATAATATGAATAAATAAGGTGGATCTAAACAAAAATAAAATGGGGTGCCTAGTGTCTTAGCTGGTTAGGCAGCTGACTCTTGATTTCAGCTCAGGTCATGACCTCAGCATCCTGGGATCTAGCCCAGCAATGCGCTCCACACCAAGTGGGGAGTCAGCTTGAGGATTCTTTCTCTCTCTTTCTCTCCCTCTGCCCCTCCCCCTGCTCATGATCTCTCTCTCTCTCTCTCTCTCTAAAATAAATCTGTTTTAAAAAGTTTGAAAAAAATAAACATATGCTTAATTGTTTTTTAATAGTCATATTATGCAAGAGTAAAATAGAAAATAAATAAAAAAGCCCAAAAAGAGTAGAAAAAATATTTTTTTATCATAGAGTTTAATAATGAACATATTTTTAACATAAGCTCTGGAAAAAATGGATATAGATGAAGTAACTTGCAAATCAGTGAGGAAAAGATGCATACAAGAATAAAGGCCAGTCATATTAGTAGATCACCAAAAAGATGGTGATGCGGTATTTGTGAAAATGACAGGAAATCAAGGTAAGTAAATACACACACGCAAATTAAAGGATGGCAAAAAGATTAAAATATATACATAAGAATAATAAAAGTAAATGAATTAAACACACTAGCATGTGAAAAAGAAGAGTTGTAGAATTCGTTGCATAATATGATATCCTTCATATAAAACTTTTCAATGAAATAAAAATACTATGTTTTTGTTGGATACATATGTTTGCTATAATACGCTTACAGAAACAAAAATGGAAAAGGCATACACCAAATTCAAAACAGCAAGTACTTCAAAGAAAGAAAGAAAGATAAATTATTTGGGGTTTTATTTTATTTAATAGTAAGTTAAATTTTGCTAATTCTGGGGGGTACACACATGGCTGTCTCTATGGTTCTGTGTTTGAGTTGTTTCACAATTAAAAAAGATTAACGGTGTAAGTGAGGATATAAGCTAACCTTGTCTAGATCTAACAGACATCCCTCTGTGTCCCTATATCATCCAAAGATCATTGTTTCTTCATTTTGTTTGTCATATCACCCCCTTAGTGTGTCATATTCGCCTACTTCTTCAAGGATGGCCTACCGCTAGCAAGAAAAGGGAAAGAAAAAAACAGAGTAAGAAGCTTTTTTTTTTTTTTTTTTTTTTTTTTTTTTTTTAATTTTTTTTTTTTTTTTTTTTTTTTATTTATTATAGTCACAGAGAGAGAGAGGCAGAGACATAGGCAGAGGGAGAGAAGCAGGCTCCATGCACCGGGAGCCTGACGTGGGATTCGATCCCGGTTCTCCAGGATCGCGCCCTGGGCCAAAGGCAGGCGCCAAACCGCTGCGCCACCCAGGGATCCCTTTTTTTTTTTAATTTTTTTTTTTTTTTTTTTTTTTTTTTTTTTTTTTTTTTTTTTTTTTTAGAGTAAGAAGCTTTTAAAGATACGACACTCCAGTTTCACATATTTATTAAGCCATCAGCCAGAATTTAGTCATATGATCACACCAGTATGCAAAAGAGCCTGGTAAATACAGTCTTAAGTTGGGTGAACATATGTCCAGGTTAATACTTTGAGGTTCTACTATTAAGAGGAAACAGACCTAAGCATGAAGATGGTCAGAGTTTCTAAAAGTGTGGGCTATAGACTACTGATTGTTCAGAATCTTTTTTCTTGAGAGGAGTATAATTTTATGCTGCTAGGGTACTATATTTTAGCAAAAAGCAGTTTCATGGGAGAACTTTTGGCTTATGTAAAGTTTACCCCCTACAATACACACACACACACAATTTTCGGTTTGATGAGGAAATAAATGAACTGTTCTCGTAGTGCTTGAGGGACACGCATAATTACTTTTATTGAGATATTTCATGAATTAAAAAAAAGATGTTTCATGAATTGAAACCAAAGAATCATATTTTTCCTGAGCACTAAACTGTATGAGGAAGAGTGGGATTAAGGCAAGAGGTTTAAATTCTTCTCCTAAGAAAATCTCTTTTGTTTAAATTAAAGCAGTACTCCTTAACATATATAGGCAACTGGAAAGAATTGCAGAAGAGAAATAATACTAAAATTGTCAAGATTAGATTATTTCACATTGTTAAACTGGTAAACCACCCTCCAAAAGTATCTGAGCCAGACAGGGTGTGTTATAGCTTGTTACATGTTGCCATTAACTTAAAACCGGTCCCTTGATCGTATGTGTGAGATACTGATAGCAGTTACTCTGATTTCAAGCATCTAAATACAGGGAGAAAATCTCTTATTTTGCTCCTCTAATATCTATTTATTTATGAGGAATAAGGTACAATTTTAAATTCTTCTGCAGCCCTTGTATCCATAACTTGGTGGTAGGATACGACTATCCTCTGAAATGTATGAGTACTATGCTAAAAATTTGTTAATCTATTTTTCAAATTTAATTATTTATAGTCATGTTATGCATTCAAAAAAAAATGTCAAAAGCAGAAAATACACAAAAGACACCATGGAGCACTGAAGTCCTTCAAAGCAGCCAAGTTCTGCAATTTCTTGTTAAAGTTTTGTGAGGTGAAGTTGGCCTAACACAGATATTTTCCAGAGATGTGGAGTTGGCAGATATGATGCACACTGGCATTTACTAACGAAAAAATAAACTAGTTCAAATGATTGGAAAATATGCAGAGTGTTTGTATCTTATTATCTGTTAATGATGCGAGCAGTATAATTGGAAGCTACAAATGACTTTCACAACTTAGGTAAATGATTTTCTTCAATTGCATGTGTTACATTGTAGTAGCTGCTAAGTATAGAGAGGTTTTTCCGACTTTAAAATATGAGCAAAGAACACAGAATGAAGAATAAAGTGGAAAATTCTAGGGATATTAAAGACTTTAAACATTAAAATTTATACAATTATAAGGCAACATTTCTGTCCAACTATTCTGTGAAAGGAAATGAAAAGACAAAATTATTTTTTATTGTTTTTATTCTGTGTGTTATTTTAGGTACAAGTTAATGCTTCAAGGCAGTTAGTAAACAATGTAGAGTCCTTTACCATAATGTGAATACAATTATACAAAATTGTTATGATAGCTTTGGAAGCTATATATGTGAGAATACAGGAAAAAAATAAATATTTTGAAAGAAAACCACATTATATGTTGGAAAATTGATGACAATTTGAGACACATTTCAAAATGTCCTGAAAATAAATACTAAGCCATGTTTCTATTTGCTGACAATAGCAGAATGCATATAACAAATTTTCTTTTATTTTAGACAATTTTAATGTCATATATATATATATACATATATATATATGAAAAAATACAGTTGACATTTTGGTTCCCATTCATTTTCAGAATTAGCTATGCCCAAATACATAAACATTATTTTGGTTTTGGAACGCATCAATAACAAGGTCCTCCCTGTTTTCCAGTGGATTGATATGGCTCTGTGAAGCATGACAATTATCCTTAAATAACATGCCCGTAGTTTAAATAATTTACAGGACAATGAGGCTTAGTTCACTATGATTTTCCTTTTTAGAAAACATAAATCTTCATGGAGGGTAAATAGCTTAGCATTACTACAAACATCGCCTAGCTTTAGGAGAAAAAAGGTAAGTACACATTTATTGCGTCCCAGGCTTTCAGATGAGGAAGAAAACATGATCATGGACTTAACTGGCCAATGCTACAAATCCACAGGTTTTAAAATGTACATACCCAAGAAAGTTAGAAAATTAGGATTCTTAAGAAATCCAGTAGGTTGGATGACTTTTTGAATATTTACAGAGAAGTTATCACCTACATTCATTATACTGATACATAAAATAGAAGGAAAAGGTTGGCCTTTCCTCCTGGAGGCCATTCAAAAGTATAGAGGAGAGAATCCTAGAAGTTACAACAGTTGGAAAGTTTCAAACTTGTCTCAAAGTTAAGCAGCACTAGGAAGATTAACTGAATTTGTTTCCATTTCAGAATTAATATTCTTAGAATGCAAGTGATCTAGATATATTGATTGTTTCTGCTTAGAAGAAATGCACTGGATGGGAAGTAATCAGAGAGGGAGAAAAACCATGGGAGACTCTTAAGTATAGAAAACTACCTGAAAGTTGCTGGAGGGGAGGTGGATGAGGGGATGGAGTAATTGAGTGATGGGCATTAAGGAGGGCATGTGATGTGATGAACACTGGGTATTACTTGCAACTGATGAATTATTGAACTCTACACTTGAAACTAATGATGTATTATATGTGGGCTAAATGAATTTAAATTTTTTAAAAAGAAATGTAGAAAAAGACAAAATGCATGAAATAGTTACAAACTATAGCTGTAGGGGAAAAAAAGAGGAAAGAGGGCTCATTTTAAGAAGTAAATTGTTGAAAACTAAGCCTTTAAGAGAGTAAAAAGTTTCCTACTGTGATAAGAATGTTCCAAAATAATTTTTATTAATTTACCATATTACTGTTGTTTACTTCTACTTAGCACTTACTTTGTAAGTTTATGTGAAAAGGAAAAAGAAAATTAAAAAGAGAAAAGAAAAGAAAGAAAAGAAAAGGAAAGGAAGGAAAGGAAAGGAAAGAAAAAAGAAACATGGACCTGCCATAGCTTACCCTGGCAGTTAGTATTTCCATGAGTTGTGATTTCCTAAATATGTAAATTCAAACCCAGTTTTCAAACTAATTTAACAGTGATGGCCCAGTTAGTTTCTGTAGCTGTTTGGTAAAGATATTGTGTTTCTTCTATTTAAGCCTCATTTAAAATGAAACCCAAACTCTAAATCTTTGACCTTATTTTTAGTAATAAGCACACACAAAAAACATTGTGAGGCCAAAAATAATTTGGCAGTTTTATTTCAAAGAAGCTATAGAAATATTACTTTCATACCAGGATTTAAGCTTTAATTGACTAAGCAGTTTTAGTGCTCATACCAAGATAGGTGACTTCCAAAATTTGCATTTAAGATTGTAAGATTAACTTTTTTCGCTTAAAATGAAGGGCTATGACTGCTCCTGCAATATTAATGTCTTCAGAAAGGGGAGTGAATATAGCAACAACCAAACCAGCTCAATTTGGATTGCAGAAAATGCTTTTTACCTCTGGCTTGTTTTATCTTGATAAACATTTTATCCAAGAATGAATTTTCAAAGTTCTAGTTGGTTAAGTAAGCGAGGCAATTGATTCTCATTGAATTCACGGAGGATGTAAATATAAAACATATAAAAAGATACCACTAGATTCAGATGATTCATATTCCATTAATTTATTAATATTATTAAATTCATAAGCAAATGTTTGTATAAGCTCTTATGAAAGTTAAAAGGAAAAAAAAATAAAAAAATAAAAAATAAAAAAAAAAAATAAAAAAAAAAAAAATGAAAGTTAAAAGGTTTTGTACAATAATATTTTATTCTTTTAAAATTTATCTCTAGGGCAAAACATAATAATAGAAAATTCTCTATGTATTTATGTGTATTTTTTCATTTTTTTAATATTTTATTTATTTATTCATGAGAAGCACAGAGAAAGAGAGAGAGAAACAGAGATACAGGCAGAGGGAGAAGCAGGCTCCATGCAGGAAGCCCGATGTGGGACTTAATCCCGGGTGTCCAGGATCAGGCCCTGGGCTGAAGGCACACTAAACCGCTGAGCCCCCCGGGCTGCCTTTTATGTGTATTTTTGGTACCAGGCAAGTAATGCAAGAAGCATCTCTGATTTGGTGTCTGCACAAACTATTCACACTGAAAAATCCACTATCCCAGAGAATATTTGATGGAAATATGAAATGGCAAACTTGATAAATATAATCATAACAATTGTGAGAGATGAAGTAGTGGTGTTTAGCCAGGGAATATAATTCACTACAGGTGAGTGGTAACTTGATGTGACCATCATGTTCCAAGATGTAACACTCAGCTTCAACCTCGTGAATGATCCTTTTTTTGAGGGGATGCTACAAGACCATAGCATCTCACTTTATCCTCTCTTGGATTTCTAGTTCTTTATCTTCTTCATAGATAATTCTTCTTCCAAGTAACATTTGGAAGTTGGACCTTTTTATTCCTTTCCTGAACCAATTTCACATTTCATGTCTCGTACCTGGTAGACATACCCTATTAATCAGTTCCTTCATAAACAACTTCATTTTCTGAAAGCAAATAAACACATAACTCAAAGTTATGAAAATGAACAGATTATAGAGAAACAGAATGATGATGGGAGGAGGTGGAACTTAACATAGACTGATAAAAGAATGCCTCTTTCAGAGGGACCATTGGATCTTAGGTCAAAGCTCAGAAATTACTCCTATGGCTCATGCCTATAGGAGGATTAGAAACAGAGAAAAGAGCATGAACACAATCCCTATGTTAAAAGGTTACATGGTGCACTTGAGCTCAGTGAACAGGGCAGTATGAGAAGTTTAAAAGCTAGACAGTAGCCAAGATCATGAAAGACTTGATGGAACATGAAAGTCATTTGGTTATTATTCTATCACTAGAAAGGAATAGAATAAAGTGTGATATGCTGCATTTTATTTATTCAAAATAAATTTGCTACATGCCTAATATGTGCCTGGTCCTGTATCAGGCACCAGGAATATGATGTTAAAAAGACAAAGATACCAGTTTTGCTCTCATAAAAACTTACAGTTTAATAAAGACTTGAATATTAATTACATATGAGTATATAAACCCAAACTGATATGTGCTCTGAAGGTAAGAAATGTGATCCCAGAATAATTTACATCTCTGGCATAGCATGGCTTGAGAAGTCAGGGAATGTTCCCTGGAGGAAGAAATCATTAAACTGAGATTTGATGAATGGAATGGGAGCATCTAACTAGGTCAAGCGTTAAGGAGAGATGCAATTATCGCTACTATGGTGTTAACCAAAGTGTTGAAGAGCACTGTGGTTTGACTGCCAAAGTTAAATGGCCTTGTAATGTGAGATGATGCTACAAAAGTACACAGAATCAGAGCCATAATATATCATGTAAGTCCTGTAAGAATTTGGCTAATAGCTTAAGGGCAATGGAGACCACTGAAAAGTTTAAATGTGTCGGGGAAATGATCAGATGTGGAAATGTTAGTCTGGTTGCAAGATGCAGAAGAGATTGGAAGACAATCGGGTTGGATGAAGAGAGTGTTTGACAGAGATATTATTACCCATACTCCAGGCAGGAAAGATGGTACAAGTGGAAAGATTTCACCTATATTTAGGACAATATTTCTCAACTTTATTTTTAATCACCCCGTTTTTTAGACATTTTAAGAACCCCTCCTCTATGAAATTTTAATACTATTTTAAATTGATATCTGACTTTATACTGTAGATATATACATATACTCTTTATACATAAAAAATAAAAATGTTTTGTCCTCCTACCAATTAATTAATTTTCAGTCCCCTCATGACAATCTGCAACTCATGAAGGATGCATACCTTAGAAATATAATTCAACAGATCATAGAAGTGATTTGAACATAGGATAGAAAGAGGAAAGAGATCAAAGTTTCTAGGTTATGTAATTTGATGGTGTCCTTTTTGAGAAAGGGAACACTGGAAATGGACCAGATTTGAGTGATGTCAGGAAAGATCATGGGTATTCATTTAGCATATCAAGTCTGAAATATCTTTCTTAGAAATCCAAATGGAAGATTTCATCCAAGTGGCCATAAGAGTGAAGTTGTTTCTGTCATTCATTGCTTTTCTGAAGGTAACTAGTGTATTCTTGCTTATAAAATCTGGTACAGAAGGCCCTACTGCATCTTGTCAATGATGTTGGACTTCAGTGGGTGGGGGGTGGAAAAAGGATGAAAGAGAATGTCCTGGGTGAAATAAATGGCTGAGTCTGAGAGAGAGAGAAACCCCACACACATCCAGGGAGACTTGGGTGCAGGGTCGTTTTTTTGAACTTTCTTAATCAAATCCTGCTGCCAATTGGAAAAATGAATGAAGTAAAATCTTTCTAAATGTCTTGTTCTGGGAGTAGAGAAGTAAAAATCTTGTAAAGATCCATGATGGGGGAAGAAAATTAAATAAGTGCATCTTGAGAGGAGTTCTATTATTTTTATCTAAGAGAACTAGTTTAATTTGATTTTTTAGAAATAAGAAGAGTTGTCACTCAAACATTCAAAAGCATAGCTAATTTTTTAAAAACAGTAAATTTGATTAACCAAAATTAAACAAGTAAGCTATGATTATGTGCAATAAAAAGAGAAATTGACAACATAAGTCCCCTACGACCTAATGTATACCCATGTTCCATGTTTGATTTCTGTCCATTAAGCCACTCTACAATTATTGTCCAATTGCAATGCAACTAAATATCTTCAAGGGGACACTTAATTGATTTATAAATAATAGAAACAATAATGAAAGCTTGTCCTTCTTTTGGGCACTTTACAGCTACTGGTTATTTCAAATAATATCCTAGATATCCATCTAAAGAAGAAAGAATATATAACATACGTTGTGAATTTTCTGCAACTATTGCTACATGTAACAACAATGGTGAATCTACATTCTACCATAGTAAGTAAATCAAGTCAGAAACAAAGCAGTATATACTGTAATGAATATACACACACACACACACACACCACACACACACAAATATATGTATTCAAAAATAGACAAAAGTAATCAATCTACAGTATAGAAGCCAAGGAAGTGAATACCTTAGAGTTTAATGACTGGTGGGGGCGGGGGGGAAACACCAGGAAGACTTGATTGTTTATTTCAAAGGGATTCTACTCCTACATATACAACAGCATATAGAACATTCCGAACTGTAGGTTATTACAAATAATTCTGCTATGAGATTATTGTACATACCTTTGGTGCACATATATATGCAATTCTGATGATACTGTTAAAACACAATATTAAAAAGTCAAAAACATCACTGTCATGCAAATGTAATATAAGCTCACGTCAATGATTTCATAACTAATTAATAATTACTAATGCATTAATGAAAGAACCAGTAATATGGTGATGCTGTTTCAAAGAGCATTTGAGAAACAAGAACTTATACAGTTCATTAGAAAAAGTACACAGCAATAGTTTATTTGGCTATTTATTTTTATATGAGATATTTGTTTAATGTTCTGCAGGGCAATAAACTTTAGGGTTAGGAATGTTCATATTTTTGAACTCAGAGTATGGAAAATAGAGAGAGTTAATATTTTCTATCTGCATCCCTTATTGTTTCAGAATGTGAAATGAACATGTATTAACTTTGCCATTAAATTATTTTATACTAATTATAAATATTTCAAATACTTGGCAAAACAGAGCAGGCACTTACTAGATAAGTAAAGTAATTGTTTTCTTTGTATTGTGCCTAGGAAATACCAAGATTTTAAAAGGAAGCCTAAGAAACCAAGAAGGATCACCAGAGGAACTAAAGAATATAAATATGGAAGCAATAATTTGTCTATCATGAGTGAATAAGAGAATTACTGAAATTAAAAGTTGGGGCAGAATTTTAAAGGCTACTCTTTTTCCTCTGGGTTCCTGATTCTGCAGAGGAAAGGAAGAACATACTGCATCAGTGTGAATGTTCTGGAATGTGCTCAAGCTGCACAACTAATATTTCATGTTGATTGCACTTGGCAATAGCAAAATACAGGGAAAAATAAAGCAATGAAAGGATCAGAATGGATGCATTGCTAACCATTTTTATTATGGGTACAAAGTTTGTGCTTCTTAGTATATGGCCCTGAAATTCATATAGAATCTTCCAGAAACCAAGCCCTCTTTAAATCCAAGTCAGTTGGTGGCCAAGTCAGAATGGTCATTAGATACCTCAATAAAAACCCTGCTTCACGTCATCCTATAAGAATCCACAGTTGACCCAACATTTTATAGAAAACTATTTAAGGAAAACAGACCATTCTTCAACAGCAGTTTGATGTGATAATTTATGGTCACTCTAAATATTCCATTATTATGGAATTTCCCTGTCCCTACAAAAACCAGATCCTACAAATTTCATACAAAACATCCAATGCGGGCCCACATATAAAATTCCTGCTCACTATTTGGAGGGAAGAAGGACCTTAATTTTCTATGGGTTACTTTTCAGATACATGGAAGAGAACAAAACCACAAGAATAAATTCTCTTAAGAAACTTGCTTTTCTTTTGGGTATGGAATGGGGTTAACCATTATTTTTTTCAGTTTTACAAATGTTAGCCATATTGAATCCATTTGGTCGTCCAACTATATACTCTACAAAAAACAAATAAACAGAAAAAAATAATCAAAACCAAAAGTGCTATTGGAGGAGTCTGTATAGCTGAAGAGGTATTATTTTATTTGTTCTAGACAGAGTTGTATTCATTGTAATACTTTTAAACAGGAAGGATTTTGATTTGGCTCCACTTCAGGAAAACACATATCTAAAAGATAGCCAAGTTTCTGGAGATTTGGACAAAATAGATACCACGAGAACACACTTTTATTGTTGAATATGGATGACTGCCATCCTTTTCTAGTAAAGAATTAAAATCTAGGAACTTTTCCTGCCATCTACCCCACTCAGTAGCCATCACAGCAGTTTGCGTGTGCACAGTGGTAAAGCGTGTTGTACTCCTGGCATTATTCTGACTTAGATGTTACTCTCTTTTGACTGCCACATTCCATAAAAGGATTAGCTTGCACATGCAATATACAGTACAATGTGTGAGTCTGAGCTGATTGAAAAAGCCCTAATATACTTCCACTATTTAAGAAAGCTTCAAGTTCTTTATGACACATATAAGAAAAGATGAAAGTTCCTTTTCCTGGAAAATAAACACTCCCTATATAAATAAACAAAGACCTCTATAGCAGTATAAATTGTTTGTGAAAATGGCTCTACTTGGGAAGAAACAAAGAAAGAATTAACTTATTGCCAGATTAAACAGTTGCTACCGTACCGATCTTTTTTCTTTTAATCTATACCAAGAAATTCAGGCTCAAATATTTGGCAATTTAAGTATTATATAATATTTAGAAGTTTTGCTTTGTTGTCAAATCCTCTAAACATTTCTTCAAGAGAACATAAAAAGCAAAAGCATAAAAGGAGACCACAATTTAAAAAAGATAAATTAGAATTAATCAAAACTGAAGACCTCTGCCCTAAGATGCTGTTACCAAATGAAAAGACAAGTCATAGATGGTGATATTTTCAGTATTTGTGAAATATATTTGGCAAATCACTTGTATCTATAATATATAAAAAGTCCTTAAAATTGAATGATGTAGTGAGAAGGAAACAGACCCAGTTTTTAAACAATGTATAAATTTTTTTTTAAAGATAATTCAGGAAAGATAACTTACAAGTGGTAAATAAAAGCATGAAAAGATGTTCAACATCATTATTCATCTGAGAAATGCAAATCAAATGTAAATAAGATAACCATTAAAATTGCTAAGATTTTAAAAATTGACAGCAGCATGTGTAAGAATGTGGAACAATTAGATTTCTCATACATTGCTGATGAGAATACAAAATAGTATAAAGACTTAGGAAAAATAATTCGGTATCTTTTTATAATGTTAAATATATAGGTATGCAAACATCTAACTCAGTCTGAACTAACTTGAAACTCTTTGGGTTTTACATAAAAATTGGTTGTGAGGAGCTCAACTGAAATATGACTTTGTCTCATAACAAGCTAATAACAATGAAATCAGAATGGGATAAATCGAGAATGTTGTTTGATGGTAAATATGTATACAGTGGAATATTCCTCAGCCATTAGAAACGACAAATACCCACCATTTGCTTCAACGTGGATGGAACTGGAGGGTATGATGCTGAGTGAAGTAAGTCAATCAGAGAAGGACAAACATTATATGGTTGCATTCATTTGGGAAATATAAAAAAAAGTGAAAGGGAATAAAGGGGAAAGGAGAAAAAATGAGTGGAAAATATCAGGAAGGGAGAACATAAAGACTCCTAACTCTGGGAAACGAACTAGGGGTGGTGGAAGGGGAGGAGGGCGGGGGGTGGGGGTGACTGGGTGACGGGCACTGAGGGGGGCACTTGACGGGATGAGCACTGGGTGTTATGCTATATGTTGGCAAATTGAACTCCAATAAAAAATAAAAATAAAATAAAAAAACTATCATTCATTTAGAAAATGACTTCATGGGGACGCCTGGGTGGCTCAGCGGTTTGGCGCCTGCCTTTGGCCCAGAGCGTGATCCTGGAGTCCAGGGATCGAGTCCCACTTCGGGCTCCCTGCGAGGAGCCTGCTTCTCCCTCTAAGTCTTTGTCTCTCTCTGTGTGTCTCTCATGAATAAATAAAATCTAAAAAAAGAAAGAAAATGACCTTATGGATTTTTACATAGTTCTCTAGGTATACTTTTGCCAAAGACTAATGGGATTGATTTTATTTATCAGAATAAACGAAAGTAGTCCTAATCCCAAAACTGTAACTAACTTGTTTATAATTTTTGCCAGGTTGCTTAATTCTCTGGCCATGAGTAAAGCAAAAATGTTAACTTCTTTCTTATCTTTCTTGTGGAGTTGTTGTAAAGATAAAATGACATAATTCATATGTAAGATTTTGGAAATTGTGAAACCCTGATTGAATGTAATCTATTATACTCAAACAGCTATTAATTTTATCAATTTATTCATATCATTATTATGTATAGGAAAAGGTCAAAAATAATTGAACCTGGCTTTCTCTCACCAATCATTAGGTAATAAACATCATAATGACTAAATAGTTCAATCTGTAGAAATACAAGAGGAATGGATATTACATATATGATTATAAAAATGTTTGCTTTGACTTTATTTCAGTCGGCCTGTAAAATAATTCTGTGTAGGGTAAAGTTGCAAAGATTATTGAAAATTTGTTTTATTTAAGTGCTTCAGGACTTTTTTCTTTAAAATTTGACATTCTTATAATATAAATACTCCCCTTGGTTGCAAGAGGTAATGGTCATTATAACACTGCTTTCAAGTTCTATAATATATACCATATGAAAAAACAGGATGTTTCAAAAACAAAATTCTTCCCAAGAGGTGATTGTTAGATGACTCTTTGTGAAATTGTGCTTCAATATTTACCCATATGCTTCAGAGAAAAATTTGGCACATTTATTAAAATCAGTGGGTTAGGGTCACCTAATTTTAGATATGCTGAACTAGACTTTGTAGTTTGCCAATTGCATTAAATCATAATTAGTAAAAATAACAGGAGACCTGCTTTAATGTTTTAAGAAATCCAATGACCCACAAATGTTGAAATAACAAAACTGGAGATTGAACATGAAAATGGTTCTCAAATTATAACAATGAATTATAAGTTAAGTGTTCAGTTTTTACTCAAATTGAAACTCTTCAGCTGCTATTAAAGACTAATTTTTGTACAGTATCCAATTGGAGTTTTGAAAACTCCAAGACGCATTATATCTTTCTATAAATTCAATACTAACACAGGACTTTTTGAGATAACGAATATAAGCTGCATAAAAATCTTCTCTTGTTGGGCACCTGAAACTAATGCAACATTGTGTGTCAACTCAAACACCAAACACATATGGTATCCTTCCAACTGTAGCTCTTCAAATTGCCACTTCTTTTTTACAGAGCTATGCACTCCAAAGATAGGAATAGCATCCCACTTATCTTTCTATCACTTTCCCAAGAAAAAAAGTCAACAATTGTCATATTCCCAAGTACATTGAGTCAACAGCCATTCTGAGCCTGAAGGTTCATCTCTAAATGTCTGACATACATTATCTAATTTTATCCTCATGTAAACACTACAAAATATTTATGAATTCTGCTAGTTCACATATGACATCAAGTAAATATGACTGTTAATATTTACTCCAAACTCAACTTTAATAATAAATTTAACACCTGTAGTTCTTTAAATCAGTACAACTGACACTGCAGAAAATATTTTTAAATAATTCTGAGAATAAATTTGAGAAATTATTTCAGAAGGCAGAAAAAAAGCATGTCAAAGGTCAAATGATAAAAGATTATACAAAATGAGGGAACAAAGATGGGTTTTAAGAAATGTCTGTGATCCTGATTTAGAAACAGAAGCAGGAAAAAAGAAACAATAATCTGAAATAACTGAAGAAAATAGTTTCCAGATCAAAAATTACAAAGTAATATAAATATGTGTATCATATCAATAGCAACAGAACTCAATTTAAAGCATTTATTGTGTTCTGTGCAAATATCTATGAAGTATACTCTTTCTAAAATAATTTGATAAAAATGAACTATGAGGAAAATATAAAAAGCATCCTACAAAAATCTACAGAGGAAACAATAAATTTTGTCCAAAGGGACAATATTCTTATTGGTTTTAGCTACCTCCCTCCCAACATTAAACTTAAGAAGATATATAGCAATCATTAAAGGATTTTGCGAAGAAAGGGTTTTACACGTGACTGCTAATAAAATTCTATGTATTCACTAAATTGGTCCCTCTTTCCGTGCACCAGCTATGTTTCCAGACTCTCTCACAGATAGATTGGGGCCATAGGATTGAATTCCAGTCAGTAGAAAATGGAAGAAATTTATATAAGGTAATTCTGGAATCAATCAGTCATCTCCTGCCTTCTGCAGCAAACTGGAAATCTGTTCATATGACTGAACTACTGATTTGAAGAGCCTCAGAATCCCTGCAAAGGGAAAAATAGAGCTGCAATTGTATTGTGAGGTTAATAAGAATAAACTTGCTGTATTAGTTTCTTACCGCTGCTATAACAAATTGCCATAAATCTCCTGGCTTAAAAAATAAAATTATCTAACAGCCCCAGAGGTCAGACATCTAAATGGTTCTCACGGAACTAAAATCAAGATGTTGGTCCATATGCATTCTCTCTGAAGACTTGAGGGGACAATCCATGCCTTGCTTTTTCCAGCTTCCAGAGGCTACTCAACATTTCTTAGCTCATGGACAGATGCATCACCCCAGCTTCTGCTTCTGTCATCACATCTCTTTCTTGACTCTGACCCTCCTGCCTCTCTCTTATAAGGACTCTCGTGATTATATTGGGCCTGCTCAGATAGTCCTGGATAATCTTTCCATATCAAGGTCTTAACTTAATCAGATATGAAAAAATTCCCTTTTGCCATGTTAACATATTCAACCAGCTTTGGGAATTCAAATATGGACATCTTGGGGGACCACTATTCTGTCTACCAAACTAAGCTTTATACAATCACTAAAATTTGAGAGTATATTTGCTACTCTAGATTTGGGTCATGTTTGCATAGTCTCACTTATTAGGACTAATGAACAAAACAAGTTTATCTCTAGCAAAATGTTACCATGGAAACAGAAAAGTAACGCCTCAAATATGTCATGCATATTCCCTTATCTTTAAAACTACTGAAAATATATTCTTTTATTTGGGAAATAAAACAAACTTTTCAATTCAAGACCATGGCTGTGATTGAAATTGGCTTTATCAGGCACCAACCTCAAATCAACAATTTGTATGCTAGTTTCAGTCAATTGTTACTTTTCTATTTTGTTCCCCAAACCAGAAATGTGCTTGCTGGGGTACATCCTTCTACTCATAGTTTACTCTAAATTTTTTTGTTTTGACATCTATTAAAGAACTTTCCTATACCCATAATTGCTAAATCTGGTTCAGGCTTTCACATGATTAGGACATTCTTATTGAAGAATTTCGAAATTAAAAAAAAAAATTTTTCCTCTCCAAGTTCAATGAGGTAACATAATAATAACCTTCTTTGTCAAAGAAACTGAGTAATAATATTCTACATGTTTAAATTCTATGGTAAATCTCTTGCTTCCTATGGTAAATGATTGTTTCACTCTAACTTCCTGGCAGGTACCCTGTGTCCTTTGTTAATTCTCTTTCCATATATTTTCTTCTGTTACCATATTAGAGCACTTTGACTGCTTTAACAAATAATTCCAATTTTTACTGGCTTAAAACAATATAACTTTTTGTCTGTTCATGTCATGTTCCAAAGCAGGTTGGCACCATGGGAGGCTGTATTACCCAACTCAGGTTGCCATAGTAAGTACCTTAGATTGGGTGGCTTAAGCATTAGAAGTTTATTTTCTCAAAGTTTTGGAGCTTTTAAGTTTGAGATCGAAGTTCTGGCTGTCTCTAGGTCTGGTAAGTGATCTCCTCTCTGCTTACAGAAGGCTGCCTTCTCACTGGGTCCTCTAGCAAAAAAAAAAAAATCTCTTTTCCTCTTCTTATAATATCAACAGTATTAGGCTAGGGCTCCATCCTTATGTCCACATTTTTCCTTAATTATCTTTTGAGAGCCCAATCTCCAAATATAGTCACATTGGAAATTAAGGTTTTAACATATGAATTTGCAGAAAAAAAATCTGACATAGCATTTTATTTCTGTCTCCCAGAATTCATGTCTTTCTCACATGGAAATATATTCATTTTACCCTAACGATTCCCAACAGCTTAACTGATTCCAGTATCAGTTATGAAATCTACAGTCCAAATCATTATCTAAATATCACCTAAATCAGGTATGGGTGAGACTCAAGGTAAGATTCATCCTGAGGCAAAATTTGTCTTCAGTTCTGAAACCAGACAAGTTATGTGCCTCCAAAATACAGTGATGGGACAGGCCCAGGATAGACATTCCCATTTCAAAAGGGAGAAATTATAAAGAAAAAAGAGAGGATGAGTCCCAAGTAAGTCCAAAACCTTACAAGGTAAATTCTACTGGATTCTAAGGCTTAAGAACAAACTTTTTTGACACAATACCCTGCTTTCCCAAACCCCTGAGGCAATGGTGTCATCTTCAGAAACCATGGGGCAGAGGTTCAATACTGGGGTCTCTACCCTGTGGGGGCCAGGCCCTCAAAGCTCTGTGGCAGACCCATCTGCAAGGATTTGCAGGGTGGTCCCACTGTGAAGACTGCAATTAAAGGCCACGTGGCCCATTAATACTGAAGCAATGGTATCGCCCTTTGAAACCTAGAGGGCAAACTTAATGATCTCCAAATTTCCTTTAGGGTCATTCTTCCCTTTTTTGAATAATAGTGCACCTCTGCAAATAACTCTCTGGTCCAATCCTGTAGGATCTAAAAAAGTCCAAAGGCTTCCCTCATTTTGTTTCATATTTTCTGTCCACTTTAACCCCAACTGGCAGTGACTGCACCAGTATAATCCCATCTCTATTCCTGGCTTCTTGCAGAGACGACTGAGTAAGTCTATGAGTCACACACATAATCTCTTTATCAAATGGTTGTTCGGCCACACCCTTAGCATTCTCAGAACAAGACTTCTCTCTCTCTCTCTCTCTCTCTCTCTCTTTTTAAATATTTATTGAGTTAGAGTGTTCCAAATTTCTAAGTTCTGAGACCTTTTTGCCTAATAATTTTTTCCACAAATCATCTCTCTTTTTGCATTTTACTATAAGTGATAAGACGGATCCAAGCTGCACCTTCAATACTTGCTTAGAAATCTCCTGTACCAACCATCCAATTTTATGGCTAACAAGTTCTACTTTCTGCAAAACACTTGATCGCAATTCAACCAAGCTCCTTGCCAATTTAGAATAAGGATCACTTCTCCTGAAATCTCTAAGAACTTATTCCTCATTTTTTCCTGAGACTTCCCAAGAATGGCATTTAACATCCATATTTCTACCAACATTCTGCTCACAATAATCCAGGCTTTTTCTAGCATGCTCTTCAAAACTCCTCCAGCATCTACCAATTACCCAGTTCCAAAAACACGTAAAACATTTTTAGGTATTTGTTATAGCAACATTCCACTTTCGTTACCAAAATCAGTATTAGTCACATCAGGCTGCCATAACAAGTGCCACAGACTGTGCAATAGACTGAAGTTGTGTCAACTCAAAGTGATGTGTTGAAATCCCATAACCTCTAAGATGTTGGTATAAGAGATAGGACCTTTGGGCGGTGATTAGTTCATGAGTGTGGAACAACCTTCATGAATGGGTTTAATGCCCTTATAAAAGGGACTCCTAAGGGCTCTCTCATACTCTTTCTACCATGTGAAGATTCAAGAGGTCTATTACCTGAGGAGGGCTATCTTCAGAGCCCAACCAGGCTAGCACCCTGTTCACAGATTTCCAGTAAAAAATAAATTCCTAAATAAATTTCTCTGATACCATGGTATCCTTGAATTTCTATTTTCTTTTTACTTTGCTGTTTTGTTTTGTTTTTTTTGCTTGCCTGGCTTGCCCCATCTCTGTGACTTCTCTCCCCAACCACACTCTTCTTGCCAATACATTTCTGGTGAAAAGGTATCACTTTAGCTTATACTAGAGTGAGCTGCAAAATTGTCATTTCAGCTCTTTCATAAGAGTGAGGGTTTGGTGCTAGATCAGGCATTATGAAGGTACTGTGACCTGTTTCTTTGCTTTAAAAGTGTTACTCTATGTTCAAATGTATTTAACTCTGCTTAAAAGAAAAAAGTTATTTTATGATATTTGATTTTAAGTACAAATAGCATTTATAATTCATTGTGGATAAAATTTGTTATTATAAGATATTCTTGTGATTCTATAGAAAAATGTATTTCAAGCACTTATTAAATACTAAAGTGACATTATCAACCTAAGGAAAACAACTTTTTATGCATTTTTGAGTTTTCCCTACATAGTGCCAGTACAAATTATCCAGAAAGTGTTTCTACAGTATTAATGTTCTCAAAGATGGTTTAACTTAATCAAGTTGGGATATCAAAATTTACATGTCATTTAAAAAAAAATTTCTCCTCCAAAATATTAATATTAAATTAGTATATTATATCAAATAGAACCCTCATATCATGTTATGTCTCAAAGTAAAAATACATATATACATATAGTTTTATATATTTTTACCTTATCTTTTGTTATACAAAAATATATAAAAGTGTATATATACTTTTATATATTGTAAAAGAGAAAGTGACGCACATTCAATTGTTTGAAAGTTTATTTGAGCATACATTAATTCCATTAAGGCATTACCAAACCAAAGGGAGCTAGGAGCATTCCACTGATGGGAGCCAAAGACAAGGTTTTTACACAGAAGTTGAAGCAAAGCAAGGAAATTATTTCATTGGCTATAGCTTAAGCCTTTGTCTCATTTGGGAAAACCTGCTTAACTGCTTTTGGCTGGTTTTTCTAACTTTCATTGTCTCAGAATCCAGTGCATTAACTGTGGCTTAGGTTTTGGTTTGTAACTTATATGGGCTACTAAGGCATGAGAACCACTTCAGTCTGCTTCCTTATTTAATGACTTTTACATATATAGATGTATAATTATGTACATAACCTTAATGTATATAAAATCTTAAATTCCAACAATAACCAGAGATAATTATATCTTTCCCACAATTGGTATAAAGTTATCAATAAATCCAACAATAACCAGAGATAATTATATCTTTCCCACAATTGGTATCAAGTTATCAATAAAAGCTTTCCCCAATCACTTGACTTGGAAAGGCACCTTGGGGTGTGTGTATGTATATATATATATATATGTGTGTGTGTGTGTCTGTGTGTATATGTGTATATATAAATTGCATTGGAAATTATTGCTACAGCTAATTTATCAATAGAGCAAGAATGCTTTTGTTTGTTGCATACAAACATAGTAAAAGTTTGTATTTTTTATTTATTTCAGTCCTTACATAGCTGAAGAATTCAAACTCACCATCTCATTTACTTCTTTCAATCATCCTGTGAGGCAGAAATAGCGAGTAATTTTTTTCCTACATAAGGAAACAGCTTGATAGTAATTCAATGATTTATCCAAAACCATCTTGTTACACTTTCATGGGTTGAGAAGGAGGGAGGTAGCTGGGCTGTCTTCTAGGAGATCTATTTCCTTCCTTCTGTTTTGCTGCATTTTACAGGAAATCCCATTTTGGGGTGGGGAAACCCTTGCCCTTTGGCTTCCAAGTGGGGGCTTCAGTGGGAGACTGGAACCAAGGTTGGGAATGGTAGAGGAAGGGCTCCCCTTCTTTGTGCTCCTGTGGTGTCTCTGATTATAGGTGGTTCCTCGGGGGTTCCAAGTCCTAACCACAGCCCATCCATCACCAACGCGGCAGCTGTGAGGCAGCCATGATTTCTGGACTCTGGAAATGCCACCTGTTCTTATTGCCCTTCCAGTTTGAGGGTGACAACAGCTTCCTGCTGTCGTTAATTCTGGGTGGCCTCAATTGCAGCTTTAACCATTTTCCTGTATCAGTTAACCTAACGTAGCTTGATTTTTCTGCCTAGATCCTAATGGCCATCTGAGAAATACCAACAATGATTCCATTTGTAAAAGTATTAATCTCAATACAATTTTTCTGTTTCATGAAATAATAATATCCTTGTTTAATATGAGGAATAGCTATATTTACTGTTCATTATGTATTATCGATATAAACAGTATGACCTTATTGCTCCTGTGTTTGTGTTCCTAAAAGTGTTTTGTGTTGCATCCCTTTGATTAAGATAAGGCAGTTCATGTAAAACAAACTAAACAACAAAAAAAGCTGTGTGATGATTAAGGTTAGAGTTAATGTAATCCTTGCTCTGCATTTCAGAAGCTGTATGACCTTGAATTACTTTGTCCCTGAGTCTGGGTTTAATGGGGATAATTCACAGGACTTAAGATTTTTTTAAGAAGAATGAATGAGTTAGTATGTAGAAAGGACATGGTGTATTGCCTGATTCACAAGCACTCATAAAAAGTAAGAATTTTTAAGGTTTAATTTGAGAATTCAGAGTAAAGCAAAATTATTGTGATTGACATAAATATAGACTTAAAGCTATTTTGGATTGTAAGAATTTCCAAACCATTTATATACCTGTGTGTATGAATACAGTGTGAATATATACTTGTATATAGTGTGTGTATATGTGTATATATATACCGTTGCATAATGCAATTGAAATATTTTTCTAAGATTTTTAGATTTTAAACTTCAGAAACTTAAGAAAAAATATCAGACTATACTTTTAATGTTTTAAAAATATACATTTTTATTACAACAAATTAATTACAAAGTGTTTGCAAAGATGCATTTTGCAAGTAAAAAATGTATGCCTAAAGAATATATATTTTTAAAAATCCAGTAAAATATCTAATCAACCTGGATCTACATGCTAAAGTCTTTAGATAATGTAGAAAACTATTTGGGAAGTGTAAGATAAATTAGATAATTTTTTAATGTAACTAGTTTTAGAGATGGACTACATTATGGCATAATAGTCCTGATTTGGTTACGTTTAAGATCCTAATTTATTTATCAGTTCCAGTTGTATTCTTAAGGATTCTTTTACAATCACTTTGTGGAAGTTCCTTTAAAAAAAATGCTGATGATGTACCTGGAAGGTCAACTTCTATCTAAGATTTGAAAGAAAGAAATGTCCCAAAGCAAAAAGCAAAAAGCAGAGTAAAACAGAGGCTTGGGGGAGGAATCTACAGATAGGATTAAAGGAAACAAATCCTATTTTTCCTGGGTCAAACACAAAAGAAAATAAAAATGATGAAGACAAGGATCTCCATAACTATGAAAATTCATAGTAATTTCAGGAACTATTACAAAAAACAAATTTCAAATTCTGAATGACAAAAAATTAGTGGTCAGTTGGGACCTTAAATTAGTGAAAGATCCATTTATTCCAGCTACAGCTGACTTCCATATTGTAGAAACATATTCTGACTCATTCCAAGTATACATTATTCTAAAATCAGATTTCAAAATTTAGCCAAAATGGAGCTCGAAAGAACATTATGTAAAATCACTTCTTGTTTCAATTCCCTCAAAAATCCCTAAGCTCTGTATCAGTAAAGGCTACATATGTGGGATAAGGTTTTGAATGTATATAAAACACAAATGTTCACTGTAACAATAGAAATCCTTGATTTTCCCTTTTATTATGTACCCACTACATTTATGAAGATCTATAACGGAGCTCTGTAAATCATCCAACAAACTCCAAGGGTAGGAGTCTTTGTGGAATTCAAGATGTTAATATTTCCTTTCTAACCAAATTAACTCCACATGTTTTCTGCTGCAACTAATCTTTTTCCTGTGGAATTAGGCATGGTCTGACTCATTCTTTATTTTTTTGAACATGACAATTTACTCCAGAGTAGCCCTCATTTCACATAGCCTCAGGCTGCCAGCCATTGCTATGTGTCCAGCATCCTTGCTGATCTTTGTAGCAAAGGTGTGGAATTATGGGAAAAATTCTAACACCACTAGTGTACAAATCATCTCATAAATGGCATGTTTTAGTTAGCATGTGTTTGGGGGAAATAATTTCTTAAGTGTCTACAGAGCTTTTAGATGCATGAAGTACCCTCAAAAATATATGAAAATAATGAGAATAAGACTTATATTAATTATGTCTTAAATATTAGACCTTTATTTCTACTCACAATATTGCTAACCCTAACAAGTTCAGGCGGATAATATAACCCCTTTACGAACATGAAAAGACACAGCCCTTCACCTAGTAGATAAGTGAGCAGAGGTTCAAACCAACTCTCCTGGCTTGATAGCCAATGGTTTCAAAATGGTTTTGATATCTGTCATTTGCTTCTCAAAATGGCTTATGCAGAGGCAAAGTAGAGACCATTAGGACTTTTTAGATTTATGAACCAACACTCAAAAAGGTGAAGTGACTATTAGGGCCTCAAAGCCTAGAGGAAGAGTCTGAACTATGATACCCTGTCCCGTGTTTGTTTTCCTCCATCACTTAATTCTTTTAGAGAATTTAGCTGAAGGCCCCTCTGACAGAGCTTCCTGAGGTAGAAAGGAAGGACACGTGATAACGGGAGAGAAAGGAGACAGACAGGAACTGAAGCATGAATACTTGATAAGTAGAATCCACAGGCTATCTGCTTTTGTACCCATAACACCTAGCATAATACCTTGAACATAGTAAAGTGGGTATTTAATAAAAATCAATCAATAAATAAAAAAATAAACACATAAAGTGAATAAAAATAATATAAGAACTTATTGGTGGATGGGGGAGGGTTGGCTTGCATGCTAAAGGTCTTGCTATATTATTATAAGGATTATCAACTGGGTATCTGGACAGTTCGGTTGAGTCCGATTTTGCCTTTCGTTTCAGCTGTTATTCTAGGAAATTGTCTTCATCTCTGGGCTTGATTTTTACCATGTATATGATAAAGGGGTTACATTAAGTTTTAAAATGTTTTCAAACTGGAGTGCACCATCCATGGATAATACACAGGTGGGGTATTAACTGTTTCTCATGGGCCTTTCCAGTGAAGGACAAGATCTGGTAAAAGAATTTCTGGCCATCTGAGGATAGCCATTATATTATGTTTATGCTCTCAAAGGTTTTCAGTAGTGTAGTAAAAGACAGCAATAAAACATCTCACACCATTGATGTTTGCAGAGCATCTATTTGTTTTGTCACTAGTTCTTTCTTTCAGAAAGCAATTATTAAAGGGCCTCTATATGAAAGTGCTGTATTCACAAGCAGTTCAAAACAATAAACAGTCTTCTTTTAAGATTACATATTAGGTATGAAAGAGAGAAAAGGGAGTGTTTAATGGTATTTCTTAGTGAATTGGGAAAGTTAACATTTGAACTTAGAGAGAGAGTAGGAGTTCACAGGTCAGCAAGGATAAAGAGCTACCCAGCCAAGAAAGCAGCATGACATGATGTATTTGGGGCACAGTCAATATGGAGATGACCAAGAGAGTGGAGACAGATGAAACTGAGCCCCAAAAGGGCCCTGTATGCAAATATAAATTGTCCTATTATTGTGTGGGTTATAAGCTATAGCTTAAAAACTTTCTCAAGGAGAGTGATGTATTTACATTTGAGAAATCAATATGGCAGCCAGTGGAGGGGAAGCGAGGAAACATGGATGGAAAAGAGCCCAGTGACTACAAACAAAAAGGCAAAAGAGATTGAAGACCTGAACCAAGGCTGTAGCTTTAGGGATGAGGTGCTACATGTGACTGTGCCACACTCAACACAATTCAAGTTTCTTGTCATTTCCATTTTCCATCCAAAGGATAACTTGGTATGTTTTATACTGAAAGAAATTTTCTCAAAAAAAAAAAAAAATACCAAAAACTGAATGCAAGAAAAGCCAAAATGTGACTAAATAATAACTAATACAATTACACCAATGTTTTGAGACAGTATTGCTATACTATCTTTTTGATGACATGGTTGCAGATGTCCTAAACTAGAGTGAGGTGTAATAGAACCCTATACTGGCAAGGCACAAACTCAGCGGTTATATACTACTCTAAAAATAGACTTTCGTATCATTCTTTATTTGTTGGTCCCTTCATGTCCTATTTGATTTGCTTGACTTGGAAGAAAATAGATATTCAGCATATCATTATAGATTTTTTAATGCAAATGTTTCAGTTCAATTGACTAAATTAGATTTTGCTCAAAAATTATCTGAACGTACTTTTACTTTAAATTTAATTTTTTTTATTTCCTAATTCATGCTTGCACCGACTCTTTCCCTCTTTCTCCTTCCTGTGGAATGACAGGAAGCAGCATGTCACCCTTACCTCTCTTTCTTCCTCTCTCTCTTCTTTTCTCTTCCCACCACCCCCTGCTCCATCAAGACAAAGGTTTACCTCTCACTGCCTTTCTACCCATGGAACAGAATCTCCAAAACATGTGCACAAATTATAAATCTAGAGCCTGCTTGAACTTCTGATTTTTTCCACCTCCACTAATATCCTCAAGGGTTATTCCAGAAGCTGCCATTGGCACTCCCCAAAAATCCATTGTAACTTCCCTTATATAAGATCATAATGATAATGATCAGAACAACCATGCATGATGAACAATCCAGTAATTAAAATGTAAAATGTAACATCATCAGGAACACAAGAAAAGAATAATTCAAAGTGAGAGAAAAGGCAGAGGAGTAAAATATAAGACGTGATTGCAACTATCATGAAGTAGTTGTTTGTGTCAGAAAAAGAAAATACAACATGGCAGGTCGCTCTTGCCCACAATGCGATCAATTCTGTAAATACGTGTTTTGACATATTTAGTTCAACTACATATAATGGATTAAGGGAAAAAGGACTAGATTTCTAAGTAGAATAGTAGCCATAATTTCCCTAAATAGAGAGTAAATTGGGAAAAAGAAAAGTTCTAATAATAAAAAGTGTGGTGATCTATAAATAAATATTTTTTATGAAATTTCTCTTATTCTAAGTTATTTCCAGTTTTAATAAGTTTAGATGGGACATGATTTACAATATGTATATCTTTAAAAGATATTTTATCTTTTATTTTTTTAATATTTTATCTTTTAAAAAAAATTTTATCTTTTAAATACTTTTAATTTTTTAATAAATACTTCTGATCTAGTTAATTTTTCCCCACTTTCTTCACAACCAAACTTTTAACTAATTTTACTCATTTCTCTCTTTAGGGTTCATATTTTAGATGCCTTTAATCCACTATTTCCCCAAAATATTCATAGTTATAATACGTAGGTTCTTCAAACCCTATACCAGCTTTTAAAATCTTCCATAAATGCCCTTCAGGCTACTTTCATCCCTCCACTAATGAGATTCACAGATTTTGAAGACAGTCCGGTTGGTATTAAAACAAACCTAAATAAAGAGATATCCCTTCCAGTATTTCATCATATGATGACTCTGAAATTATATATTTCTTTCTTTCTTTCTTTCTTTTTCTTTTTTTTTTTTTTTACTAACTCTCATTTTACTTAGCAATGCCCAGATGATTTGATTTCTATTTCCTGTCACAGGTAGACCTCTGATGATATAACCATATTTTAGGTTTGTCTCTCATTTGAAGTTGATTATTTTCATCAGGTAGTATAAATTCAATAACTCTGAAGTCAAGGTAATGGATGAGTTTACTGAAAACACAACTGTGTCTCTCATTCTGCTAGCCAAAATATACTTGATGATCATAAACATGAAACTCCAGACCTTAACCTGCTTCTGGGAAGGCAAGATGAATGTGCCCTTGGGAGTGGGACACTCAGAGATACGGTAAATCACCTTGTCCAAGCACTGGCCAAGTGGTACTGTGGAAAAGCTTCAGGAGCACTTGAGGTACATGAGCTAATTTGTTTCCCATGGGCTTGTCTCTTGATGACTTGGCTGTGGGCCTGCTTAAAGGAAAAAGAAATTGTGTTTCTTAGCTTCTCTCACAATTGCACACATTTCCACTTTTGAAATCTTGTTTTATTCCCATTCAGTGGTTATCAAAGTTAACAAAGCCAGATGACTATATTACTTATTGTGGAAAAACAGTTTAATTTACATTTATCATGCATATACAATGTCATAATTTTCTGTATTATATAAGTAGCCTATAAAAGATTAGATCTTTGGATGAAATGTGTGTGGTTAGGGTGTGTGTGTGTGTGTGTGTGTGTGTGTGTGTGTGTATACTCTCAGTAATCAGCCTTGTTCCATCCAGGATAGATTCTTCATATGATACAGCTTAATATTAAAGGAGAAAGAGGGATGTCTGGGCAGCTTAGCAGTTGAGCACCTGCCTTCAGCCCAGGGAGTGTACTGGAGTCCCAGGATCGAGTCCCGCGTCCAGGTCCCTGCATGGAGTCTGCTTCTCTCTCTGCTTATGTCTCTGCCTCTTTCTCTGTGTCTCTCATGAATAAATAAATAAAATCTTTAAAAAAAAAAAGGAGAAAAGATAATTATGGAGCCCTATCTTTATTTTGAATATACAAATCAGGATCTACAATGTGTAACTCATTCTACTTAAATATTCCTGATCAGAGATCTAAAATGAGTCATTTTTAAACTAAGATTAATACAACATAACACATTATTTTAAGAGTTTTTTTAATTATATTTTGAGATAGTATTTATATAATATATATTTTTAGAAAAATGACTTTTTGACTTAAGGCCAATAATATACTTAACATATATAACATAAGATCATACACTGTAATTTGTTTCTTTAATTGACTTCTACCTCTAGTTAAAAGTAAAAAAAATAATAAATGTTCTCTAATAAGGACATCTAAAAATGCGTAGAGATGGTCCAAAATTCTCAAATGTGTTTATAAGTTAGGTCTTAATAAGAGATATGAAGTAATCACAACAGTTTTCACCATTCCTACATCTGACATTGAATCACATACTAATCAGACCCCTGGCTAAGGTTTCCTGTAATTAAGGGTTCAACTATTATGCAATAAGCTGGAGTCTAAATCTTTTTCCAATTTCTTCCTAACCAAAATATATTTAATATGTCATTTGTCTCTCATTATACCCAAGTTATTTTCTGAGCAAATGCTCCTGTGGAACAGAATATTTTCACACTAAGGTGTTAATGTTTTGAAGACCAATGAAATATCAATTAATTGAAAATAATTGAACCCTCAGCTACTGAGGAGACAAAATACTTTAGAATTAGCAGGATTTGGGGATAGTGCTTCCCAATGCCTTGGAATTCCTATAATCTAATTGACCACCTTTAAGAAAGATACCTTTATCTGGTATGTGACCAAAAAAAATTCAGTTTTGTTTTTAAGACTTATTTCCCTGTCTTCTTCCTTCTCCACAGGAAAAATGTTGTATATTTTAGGACTAGATTGCTTCTTTTTGCTATGTTTTCTAGCTTTAAAGAGATTTCAAACATGAAGTCCTCCCTCAAAGGAACAAAAAATACTCTTAATTCACAAAGTCATACATTTGAGGATGGCAATCAATAGTCAGAACTTCATCACGTTGTAACTGCAGCAGGATGAGACATGTTGTAGCTCATAATTATCTAGAATTCCAGGAGAAAAGGAACAATATGAAAACAAAGATCAGCCTTAATTCCCTGATCTCTGGATAAAAAGTTTCTGTCAACATGATCCCAAATGGGACATGATGGCCATGACCTATTTGCATTTGTGTTCCCTGCTACCCAGAGGTGTGAACATTTGGTTCACGGAAGTCTCCATAGAAAAGGGAAAAAACCCTGGGGAGCACATGAGCACAACTGGCTGCAGATTGTACATCAGAAGCATTCTTTGAGAAATGTCCAAGAACATGCACAAACAATAAGGCTTAGATAGGGTTGTCATACTAACAACTAAATGAGTGCTTTCCTGGACCATATAAAATTCAAAGCTAATTTATTTTCTCTTTTCTTCTTGGACTGCCAGAAAGCTTAAAAAGCTAAACCTGTAGACCTATTTCAGTAACTATCTAAGAAATTATATCATGTTTATCCTCCACAAACTCTTCCTGATTATGATCTTTGTATTTTCTAACTTTATTTTCTATGGTCCTAAATTATTATTTTTTTCCTACTTTGTTTTATTATTGAATTGCTCAAGCTCTTTGAAGGATTGAAAGAAGATATTCAAACGTATCTTGATCTTTAACAAAGTAAATGCATAATAACAAAATTCTGCTACCGTCTTGCTCTACTGCTTCTTTAGAATGACTCAAATTAAACTAAGAAGACTTAATCAAATCAGTAATATTTTTGCAACAGTAAAAACAAATTCTTTGTATCCCATTGGTTGATCTTAACTATAGAGGGGAATATTCTAAAGTTGCTAAGCCCAGTTGTGATTAAGACTCTATATAATGGAAAGTACAGGACATATTGGTTTTTATTTTCTTCTTTGATTATTCCAGTCAGTATTTCAGTATTTATATTCCAGTGTTTATTTCTTAATTTCTCCCAGAGAGACTTTGTTTTTTGACCCCTTCCATGCAGAAATGACCAGACTGAGGATACAGAGATTTCTTTTTTATTATATATTATAATTCAATATCATATTATATATGATCATATATTACATTACACATATTTAATATATTTAATATAATACATTTAGTATAATATAGTTAATATTAACATTGTTAGGATAATTTACTCAATATATATAAGATATATCTTAAAATATATTAATAGAAAGATGGAATTCAGTTTCTTCCTTAAAATGTCTCTACCTTGCATCCTTTAGATTTCTTGATTTCCTGCCCCTCTTTCCTCTCTCATTTTAACTCCAAACTTTTGTAAATAAACAGCATAATGAGGGAGATACTTATTATTCATGAGCATATTTTTTAGTTGAGTATCCCTTCAGGACAGTCACCAGACCAAAATACCTCATCATCAAGAATAGCCAAGTTGTTGCCCAGAGCCAGGAAAATTGATACTGATTCACATGAGATAATGTTGCCTAAGCAAGGAGAGAACTAGAAATCCGTTTTTGTTCTTGAGCTAGCTTAGAGGTAGTAGTGCTATGCCAAGAGCTGACTCTGGAGTTGCACATACCCCCATGTGAACCTCAACTCTACTACTTCCAAAGCATAGAAAGTTGGACAAGCCCCTTGTAGGGCCTCAATTTCCTTATCTCAAAATGAGTATAATGCCTTTTAGGGCATATAGTGTATGCTTAATTAAATGCTACCTTCAAAAATGCTCTAAATATCTGAACAATATGTTTTCAACATGACATACTTAAAATTATGTCATCACTCACTGAATAAATAGTATGCATGCAAGCACAATGCCAGCTGCCTGAAATATACAAATGGAATCCTTATCCCCAAGTAGCAAATGCCAAGAGAGACAAAGACCTATAAATAACTGTTTATCATAGTTCTTATTAAATGGTCTAAACTATTTTAGAGGTCAGGGAGAAAATTAGATGGTATTATAATTGTTTTGCAGTCAGGAGATACTATGGCTATTCTATGTATCAACTCAACTGGTCACAGGGTACCCAGATTAAACATTATCTTCGTGTGCATTTGTGTTTCCAGAAAAGATTAAGATTTTGTTAAAACTTTATATAAAAGATATATTTTATTTATTTGAGAGAGAGTAAGTGAAAGTGAGCATGAGTGGAGGAGGGTAAGGAAGAGGGAGAGGCAGAAGTGGACTCCCCACTAAGAAGGGAGCCCAGGCCATGGAGGGAGTAGCCTGGATCCTGGGAGCCCAAGATCATGACTTGACGCCCCCCAGGTGTCCCAAGAGATGAACATTTGAACAATAAACTCAGAAAGTAGATTGCCCTCGCCAGTGTGGGTGGGCATGAATAGAACAAAAGGCAGGGGAAGGAGGAATTCATTCCCATTTTTTGTGTGTGTCTCAGTGATTGAGCTGAAGTGTTTCCTTTCATCTCCTGCCCTCAGACAAGGATGTATACAAGTTAGCTTCCCCAGGTCTCAAGACTCTATGCCTCAGAATGCATTACATCACCAGCTTTCCTGGGTCTCTAACTTGCAGATGGAAAATCAAGGGACTTCTCAGCCTCCATAACTACTTTAGCCAATTCCTCATAATACTCTTTCTCTGGAGAACCTGACCAATACAGGAGGCCAAGAAAACTTAAATTATATATAACTCCCAACAATCTCTCCCACATGATTGAGTAGGATTTGGTTGCTGGATTCTCTAATATCCCTGGTTAAAAGATAAATGGAAACTCCTGGGGTGGCTCAGTTGGTTAAGTATCCGGCTCTTGATTTGGCTCAGATCATAATGTCAAGGTCATGGGATTGAGCCCACATTGGTTTCTGTGTTCAACATGGAGTCTGCTTGCTTCTCTCCCTATGTGATCTCCCATTGCGTGCGCTCTCTCTCTCTCTCAAATAAATAAGTAAAATCTTAAAAAAAAAAAAAAAGTAATGGAAACTCCTGGCTTTAAGTCTAAAAGGAACTTCCTAAGCACCTGTTTTCCTAAGACCACCACATTAGAAATATTGAGATCATCAGCTTCCAGAGTACATGCATGAGAGAGAAAGATACGGCTAGAGTCTATTTACCCATGCATACACAACATGAGAGTCAAAGAATGACCACCAACATTTAAGAGGAATCCTTGACTTAGCTCAACAATTCTGCAACATGGTATAAAAAGGAATAGGACAATGAGAAATCCTAGAGCATGGACTCCTTGCTTTGAAGCTATATCCAATGATTGCACACATACTAAAAGCTGTGTGCAGTCAAAGTCTGCAGATTTGTATCAGATTAATCTTTCCTTGGATAGGGAGTTGGGGGGCAGGAACATAGGGCTGCTAAGGTAGAATGCTGTGAGCCTAGGTAGACAATGCATGAGGCAAAGTGGCTAAAAGTCTTTCCTCCAATAAGATACAAGGCTGGCATACTTAGTTATCTTCCTGGATTATTGTCTGGGAATTCTAAAATTTTACCAGGAAGATATCTATAGAACGTGAAACCTTTTGAGTTTCATTATGTGACAAAATTTGGTTCTTAAAATGAATAACTATGAAAGCTAGACAAAACATGAATTATAGTTCAGTGCAGACTTTCATCTAGGCAAAGCTCTAGATGGGATCAGGAGTGGTGGGGGAATTGATGGAATTAATCTTTGCTCTCAGAAAGATTGAAGTCATTCCAATATGACTAGAAAATATATCCACAAGGAATTGTAAAACACACTAAGTTTTAATGTTGAAGATTGGGGGGTTGGAGGGAGATACCAGAAGAGACCTCATCAGATGTTTCACGGAAATGAAGATGCAACATGTCTGTGGCATTAAACTCCAAAAAGAGGTGGGACATCTGGGTGGCTCAGTGGTTGAGCATCTGCCTTTGGCTCAGGGCATGATCCTGGTCGGGGGATTGAGTCCCACATCGAGCTCCCTGCGAGGAGCCTGCTTCTCCCTCTGCCTATGTCTCTGACTCTCTCTGTTTCTCATAAATAAATAAATAAAATTAAAAAAAAAGAAGAAAAGAAAAAAACTCCCAAAGGAGGAAATGATATCAGTTCCATAGATTTTGGGGGCCAAGATGGTTATATGGGGCAGATTCCAGCTGCAGAGGAATAGCAAGAAACTAAATAACTAAGATTTGAGGAGTGGCATAGAGATGAGAGTGGTAGAATAGGAACCTGTAAAGAGACCAGAAAAACATGAATACATTGTGACAAACAGACTCAATCCTTCTGAGGCTGGCCCAACTTTCCTAGCCAGCAGACCTCCACCTGCTCCAGAGTAACCCTGCAAGTTGCCCTCTATGGATCCTGGTGACGTGCTTTCCTTCTGCCACCAGGTCCTCTTGGCCCTGCTAAGCTCAAATTCATCTGTGGCCTGTTCTGTTTCCTAGCTGCTCCGAACCCAGAAGTGATGAGTGCTTGTCATAATGATGTCGTCCACTTCCATCTTTATCAGTTTATCTATTAACACTGTCAGCAGTCCCCTTCTCCTAAGAATAAATGAAGGCTGCCTTTATTTTATTTATTTTTAGAAGATTTTAGCTAACTGGCTACCTGTTGTGTAGTCTAACATTAATATTGCTTTAATTCCTGATTATTGAAATATCCATGATTATAATGCATCTAATAATTTTGTTGACTTCCATCCTTCCAATGGTCATAGTCTTCACTACACTTCTGTTGTCTATTCTCACCAACAATCCTATACTTTGTTATTCCAGAATCTTCCATGAAACTCTTTTAAGGAAAAGAAAAGAATATGCATAATGTGAATAGATGGGGGCTATCGCTTTAGTAATATATTTGAATTTTGAGCAGATCTATTTTCTCCCTGAGGGAAGTGTAACTGTTAATATTATGTCCACCTCCTTTCCATCTGCTCTCATTTGTGTTGGTTGTGTTAGTATAGACATTATCATACCAACATTTTAGTTGTGCTGAGGGATATTCTGTAACCATAATTTATCTTTTTACTGGCTGAACTTCACCACCTGCCAGGTTTCTTAGTGTATTTGTTGACTTTTTCAGAAGACATCTTTGGCTCATTATTCTGTAAGTGATTTCAGATTCTCAGCAGGGGAGTGTGGTGGAAAGTAGGCAGTTTCTTTAGCCAAACTACCTGGGTTCAAATCCAAACTCTATTGTTAATGAGATGTGAAAACTTGGCCCAATTAAATAAATAACTTGCCTTGATTTTCTCAACTGTAAAATGGAGATATATTGTACCCCCTTTCAAGAGATTATTGTAAAATCTGATACAGTATTACCCATAAAGCACACAACAAAGGGCTTAGCCTAGTGCAGGTACTCTGGAAGTGCTAGCTGCTATTCTTAGCATGCCTGAGAATGATTGCTTGTTGGCTTCTTTCTTTTTTTTTCTTTTTTAAGATTTTACTTATTTATTCATGAGAGACAGACAGAGAGAGAGAGAGAGAGAGAGAGAGAGAGGCAGAGACACAGGCAGAGGGAGAAACAGGCTCCATGCAGGGAGCCCGATGTGGGACTTGATCCTGGGACTCCAGGATCATGCTCTGGGCCAAAGGCAGGCACTAAACCAGTGAGCCACCCAGGGATCCCTGGCTTCTTTCTTGAATGGTAACTTGGCTCCTGTGACATTTTTAGTTTGTTTTTCTTTCATTTTCTCCTTAGCATTTCAGACAATGGCTCATTTTCTTTTGGTTATCAATATAGAGAAATTTTTCTTCCTTGAAGATGTCTTATACTTTTTCCTGGATGTCTGAAGACTTTTTTCTTTTTTACCCTGGGTTTTTCACAACTAGGCAGTCTGTGTTCAGTATCAATCAAATTTTATTCATATTTTCTGAATCATTTGGTGCCTTTTGACTTGGAAAATCAATTCTCCTTAAATGTAAGGGAACGTTTTCTTCTATCATATTTTTTAGCATTTTTCCCTTGAGTTTAATTTGTCAGAAATGAATAATTTCTGTTTTTCATTTGTCAGAAATGAATAATTATAAGCATCATAAACACACTACTGAGATTAACAAGTAAATATCATCATGCATTAACACTGTCTCATCTATGGAAAACTTCTCTTGTTTTTATAAAGACTAAAAAGGGATACATATTTCACTAATCAGAATTCAAATAAGGTTCTGGAACCTGATAATGGTTATCTGGACGAGAATCTAGTTAGTTGTCTGGTGCCAACACTGCCACTGTCCTACCTGATATCTAGTCTTCATTTCTTTTTTTTTTTTTATTCCACTTTTCTGTGAGATGACAACATGGG
The DNA here is from genome assembly GCF_018345385.1 of Vulpes lagopus. NCBI lineage: Eukaryota > Metazoa > Chordata > Mammalia > Carnivora > Canidae > Vulpes > Vulpes lagopus. The sequence continues at coordinate 15,922,144 of NC_054843.1, read as the reverse complement.
TGGTTTAAAAAATGTAGTTTATAGGTGAGTGCCACTAAAGGAGCCACATGTCATGCTTCTGGCCAATGAGACTTAAGGGGAAATCTTTGGAGGGTGATTTCCTGCAAAGCAGGTGAGAAAGGCAGAGTCAGTTGACAGTTATCCTTTGGCCTTTGCCCTTTTGCCCTTTGCTCTTCCCATGAACATTGTCACAAGATGCTGAGGTAGAGAAGCTTGAGGTTACCAGCCACATGTTTAGAGCTCACCAGAAGACAGGAAGGAGGAGAGAAATCTAAAAAATGTCGGACAGTTACCTTGCTCACGCAGAATGCCCACCTCCATGCTTTTGTAATTTGTGAAAAATAAACTGCTTTTTAGATCGGCCCCTGCTATTACCACATATCAAATGCAATCTTGACAGAATTTTTTTTAAGATTTTATTTATTTATTCATGAGAGACACAGGCAGAGGAAGAAGCATGCTCCCCGTGGGGAGCCCAATGTGGGACACAAACCCAGGACCCCGGGATCATGACCTGAACACCAAAGGCAGACGCTCAACCACTGAGCCACCCAGGTGTCCCTTGACAGAAAATTTTCTATCACTTTATCTAGAATAATTTTCTCATTTATGATTTATCAATACCACTTATATAAACTTTGAAACAAAGTCTTCTCATTACTTACTCTGTTTCAACCTTTCAACATTTAAGTTTTTCAGATATTATAATCACCCCAGTGGAATTCATTCGGGCTGAAATGAATCTTATTTTAAAAATAATTTTAAAATAATTTTATTTTAAGGGTGCCAGGGTGGCTCAGTCAATCGAGTGTCAGACTCCTGATCTCAGCTCGGGTCTTAATCACTGGGTCATGAATTCAAGCCCTGTGTTGGGCTCCATACCAGGCCTCCATACATGGAGCCTACGTAAATAAATAAGTAATAAAAATGAATAATCTTATTTTAGAACTTCAGTTTGAAAAATGATTGTATGTTCTTTTATGTGTAATGATGATTATAAATTGTGTAAAGAACTACTTTTTATTTATTTTATTTGAGAGGGAGACAGAGAGAGAAATAACACAAGCAGGGGGAGACAGAGAAGCAGATTCTCCCCTGAGCAGGGAGCCCGACGTGGGGCCCAATTGCAGGATGCCAGATCAGGACCTGAGATGAATGCAAACACTTACCAACTGAGCCACCCAGGTGCCGCAAGCATGTCTGCTTTTTAAATCAATTTATTCACACTTGCATTAGTATCAGATGATGGAGATGGGAGAGGCTGGCATAAAACTTACTCATTTATCCAATGATTCTTGCGTGATGACTGCAACATTATGAAGGATCTGAGTGATGAGCGAAAAATTCAGTGAAGGACCATGGAGATTTAGAGTATCATTTTTTAATCTTAACACTCTCTCTTCATAGGGGATGGTCTTTCTGACTCAAACACTTAACATGATTTGTTCCATGCCAAGAAACAGCTTGAGAAATGCTAGTTTATCCAACAGTAATAGTGACTTGGATGTTCTCACTGCCTTTTTTTTTTTTTTTTGAGAGAGAGAGAGAGAGAAATACTACCCAACCCTACCCTACTTATCCTTATCCAAGAAATCCTCCTTCATATTAAAGGCAATTAATAATCATAATCAATATATGTGAAACTGTGCCCTCATATGGATTATTTTAAAAAATAGCAGTTAGCTTTTCGTAGATGGCTTTTAAGATGTCGAGGAAAGTTCCCTCTATCCCAACACTCTGAAGGGTTTTGATCAGGAATGGATGCTGTATTTTGTCAAATGCTTTCTCTGCATCTAATGAGAGTATCATATGGTTCTTGGTTTTTCTCTTGCTGATATGATGAATCACATTGATGGTTTTACGAGTGTTGAACCAGCCTTGTGTCCCAGGGATAAATCCTACTTGGTCATGGTGAATAATTTTCTTAATGTGTTGTTGGATCCTATTGGCTAGTATCTTGTTGAGAATTTTTGCATCCATGTTCATCAGGGATATTGGTCTGTAATTCTCCTTTTTGGTGGGGTCTTTGTCTGGTTTCGGAATTAAGGTGATGCTGGCCTCATAGAACGAATTTGGAAGTACTCCATCTCTTTCTATCTTTCCAAACAGCTTTAGTAGAATAGGTGTGATTTCTTCTTTAAACGTTTGATAGAATTCCCCTGGGAAGCCATCTGGCCCTGGACTCTTGTGTCTTGGGAGGTTTTTGATGACTGCTTCAATTTCCTCCCTGGTTATTGGCCTGTTCAGGTTTTCTATTTCTTCCTGCTCCAGTTTTGGTAGTTTGTGGCTTTCCAGGAATGCGTCCATTTCTTCTAGATTTCCTAATTTATTGGCATACAGCTGTTCATAATATGTTTTTAAAATCGTTTGTATTTCCTTGGTGTTGGTAGTGATGTCCCCTTTCTCATTCATGATTTTATTAATTTGAGTCTTCTCTCTCTTCTTTTTAATAAGGTTGGCTAATGGTTTATCTATCTTATTAATTCTTTCAAAGAACCAACTCCTGGTTCTGTTGATCTGTTCCACAGTTCTTTTGGTCTCGATATCATTGAGTTCTGCTCGAATTTTAATTAACTCTCTTCTTCTGCTGGGGGTGGGGTCTATTTGTTGCTTTTTCTCTAGTTCCTTTATGTGTAAGGTGAGCTTTTGTATTTGAGATCTTTCCTGTTTTTGAATGTATGCTTGTATTGCGATGTATTTCCCCCTCAGGACTGCTTTTGCTGCATCCCAAAGATTTTGAACGGTTGTATCTTCATTTTCATTAGTTTCCATGAATCTTTTTAATTCTTCCTTAATTTCCTGGTTGACCTTTTCATCTTTTAGCAGGATGGTCCTTAACCTCCACGTGTTTGTGGTCCTTCCATATTTCTTGTTGTGATTAAGTTCTAATTTCAAGGCATTATGGTCTGAGAATATACAGGGGACTATCCCGATCTTTTGGTATCGGTTCAGACCCGATTTGTGACCCAGTATGTGGTCTATTCTGGAGAAAGTTCCATGTGCACTTGAGAAGAATGTGTATTCAGTTGAGTTTGGATGTAAAGTTCTGTAGATATCTGTGAAATCCATCTGGTCCAGTGTATCATTTAAAGCTCTCGTTTCTTTGGAGATGTTGTGCTTAGAAGACCTATCCAGGGTAGAAAGAGCTAGATTGAAGTCACCAAGTATAAGTGTATTATTATCAAGGTATTTCTTGAGTTTGGTTATCAATTGGTTTAAATATTTGGCAGCTCCCACATTTGGGGCATATATATTGAGGAGTGTTAAGTCCTCTTGTTGGATACATCCTTTGAGTATGAGATAGTGTCCCTCTTCATCTCTCACTATAGTCTTCGGGGTAAATTTTAATTTATCTGATATAAAGATGGCAACCCCTGCTTTCTTTTGAGGACCATTTGAATGGTAAATGGTTCTCCAACCTTTTATTTTCAGGTTGTAGGTGTCCTTCTGTCTAAAATGAGTCTCTTGTAGACAGCAAATAGATGGGTCCTGCTTTTTTATCCAGTCTGAAACCCTGCGCCTTTTGATGGGGTCATTAAGCCCGTTCACATTCAGAGTTACTATTGATAGATATGAGTTTAGTGTCATCATATCTATTCAGTCCTTGTTTTTGTGGATTGTTCCACTGAACTTCTTCTTAAAGGGGAATTTTAAGAGTCCCCCTTACTCTGGAAAACTGTGTGGAGGTTCCTCAAAGAGTTAAAAATAGACCTGCCCTACGACCCAGCAATTGCACTGTTGGGGATTTACCCCAAAGATTCAGATGCAATGAAACGTCGGGACACCTGCACCCCGATGTTTCTATCAGCAATGGCCACAATAGCCAAACTGTGGAAGGAGCCTCGGTGTCCATCGAAAGATGAATGGATAAAGAAGATGTGGTTTATGTATACAATGGAATATTACTCAGCAATTAGAAACGACAAATACCCACCATTTGCTTCAACGTGGATGGAACTGGAGGGTATTATGCTGAGTGAAATAAGTCAATCGGAGAAGGACAAACAGTGTATGTTCTCATTCATTTGGGGAATATGAATAATAGTGAAAGGGAATATAAAGGAAGGGAAAAGAAATGTTGGGAAATATCAGGAAGGGAGACAGAACATAAAGACTCCTAACTCGGGGAAACGAACTAGGGGTGGTGGAAGGGGAGGAGGGCGGGTGTTGGAGGGGAATGGGTGACGGGCACTGAGGTGGACACTTGACGGGATGAGCACTGGGTGTTTTTCTGTATGTTGGTAAATTAAACACCAATAAAAGTTAATAAAAAAATAAAATAAAATAAAATAAAAAATAAAAAATAGCAGTTAAATTATGCTTTGTGGCAACCTGGTAAATGTCTTCACAGTATGACAACAGGCAGTATTATGGTGGTAGCATGCATCCACCAGGGTGAAGTTTTTTTACCATAGCCCTTAATGAGGAAGATACTCTTCCTATGACCAGACTATATGACTATAGCCAAAACTTGTTCACAATGGTACAGGGACTTGTGGAATCACAGACCCTGCAGATTCATAAAAAATACAGAGCTATAGGACAACCCAAGCAAAAAAAAAAGATCTAATGCTTTCTCAGGTGAACAGAATATAGTGTCAGGGTAAGGGCCGAACGAATTTCCCTTTTATAACATGATTAATACAAATGTTGTTGCTTGAAAATCAAATTAAGAAATTGCAGGTAGAGAATGAGAAATTGGTTTTGTAATTTTCAACTGGTCTGATCAGAGGAAATAACGGTTCAGTGTAAACTGGCATATGCAAGGTAGACAGAAAAACAACAGAATGATCCAGGCTGAACCAGAACAGAGAGCAAACATTCTCAGCTATTCGTTGTTTAGTGGCTTCATGCAAGACAAGAGGAAAGAAATTCAAACAAGCTCAAAATCCTGTTAATAGCATTTTACCTGATTCTATACAATTATATAGTTATTATTTTCAATTCAGTAAAGTAAATGTGGTTCTCGTTCTGTGGAGCATGTCCAGTCATAGCCGAAAATGCCACAAATTCTTCCATTATTTTCTTCCAGTTTTATGGACAGATCCCATTCAGATATTGGATGCTGACCAACTCTTAAAATCAAGAAACTGATGTCCTCAACAGGAAAGACTAGGTGGAGATACTTACACTGATTCCATCAACTAATCTTTTTTATCTGAGTGTGCCACTCTTTACCAAAGCTCTTTTCATTCACATACTTTATTCTCATGGTCCCCATTAGGAACTCTGTGAAGTACTATCAATATAACCTTCATTTTACAGCCAACATCCTGAGGCACAGAAATCAAATAGCCAAAGGCGTCTAGAGCTTTCCGTTATACGAAATAAAAGAGGACTTAATGCTTATGTTGCCTGAAGCTTTTAGCAAATTGAGATGGGAGGAAAATTTGGATAGTACTTTTGATAAGAAAACCAGACCTTCTGAATCCTTGTACCGTAGTCAGATTTTCTACTTGCTTCAGCCAACGTCAAGGATTTATCCCTGAAAGCAATTTTAGAAGGCATATCTTTCAAAAAATCACAGACTTAACTCAGTCCACTCCACCTTGAGTAGCTTCACTGAAAGCCTTTACTAAGGACATTGACAGATGACGTGCTCTGAGGCAGATACCTCATCAAATGCACCTACCACTAGTGCATTTTAGACTTCCTAAGACAGTGATGCATATTGATATATTTGGAAATATGCCAAAGATTGAAACAGAAGGAAACTTCCATTTCGGAGATTATGAGCATTCACTGTTGTAGAATTCCTTTCAATGTGGGCTTATCTGTTGTTTTTCTTTTTGATTAGATTCAGGTTAAGCATTTCTAGCAAGTCTAACACCTAAGTGATGGTATTCTCATTTCATTCTGTAAGATTGTGCATGATTTTTGCTTATGCCATTACTAATGTTCTGTTATTTTATCACTTGATTAAGGTGATAATACCAGGCCTCTCTTCTATATTCATCCTTTCACAATTAGTATCTGTAGAAAGCAAATGTCCTGTTGTTCCACAAATATTCAATTTATTTATATCTATAGTAACTCGTGGTTTTCCTTTTTATTTGATGGGTTATAATTCTTTATTATTATTTTTTATTTTGATTTTCAATTTGTCCCCTTTTGGGTAAATGGTTTCTTCTGACCCAAGCTTTCAACTTGTTATTTTTTTCTTTTGATATATTTCTAACATTCCTAGCACAACAAAGTATTCCAGGACCATCTAGTATTTTCCAGGCCTATCCTGGAATACAGTTATTTCTCCAGTGACCTCTAGCCCCTTTTAGTGGGAAAGCTAAGATCTGGATATAAGGTGTGCACATCTGAAATTTTATACTAAGTAAAATTTACGCAGTGCAAAACACAATCTTAAGTATTATTAAGCAGATATACATTCTTTACTAAATCAATCCTAGTGAATATTTAGTCATGAATGGTCAGATCACTTAATTTAATTTTCTTTCTTATCAGTCACCACGTTAACTTCTTTATTTTATTAACCCCTTTGGAAATTTTATCATGTACTAATTTTCTTTCATGTACTAATTGTAATGCTAATTTTAGTAATTTCATTCTGAACTTTCTTTTTCTCTGGAACATGGGCCTCCATCAATGCATGTGAGCATTTCTGAAGTATCATCATTACCAATAAATGTATATGATTATATCAACAGAAGGATATAATGTGTTGTTACACATTAGAGCAACATAGCATAATGGGAAACTAAAAATATTTGCACATATTTTCTCTCTTTTTAAAACAATACTCTAGCTTGCAAGAAAATATGTCACTTAGAAAGGCAATGCTTCCTCTTTGCCAAGAAAATTTATTGGTCTACAAAGATTAGAAAATAATGTTTTACTGAACCAAGAACCTTGAGATAATTCTGTTTGTAATTTTTCTATTTAGAAAAAATACAGTATTTCATTCTTTGATAGCACCTGTATTAGTCTGCTCAGGCTACCATAATAAATTACCACAGACTGGGTGGCTTAAACAATAGGAATTTATTTTCTCACAGTCCTGGAGGCAGGAAGTTCAAAATCGAAGTGCCAGCAGAGTTGATGTTTGGTGAGGACTTCGCCCTTGAGTTCTCATTTTGTGCTTTCATAGCCCTTTCCTTTTTCATAGATGGAGAGAGAGAGAGAGAGAGAGAGAGAGAGAGAGAGATAGTACTCTGGTGTTGCTTCTTCTAATACCAATCTGCGGGTTGCCTGGGTGGCTCAGTGGTTGAGCGTCAGTCTGCCTTTGGCTCAGGTTGTGATCCCGGGGTCTGGGGATTAAGTCCTGCATCAGGTTCCCTGCAAGGAGACTGCTTCTCCCTCTGCCTATGTCTCTGCCTCTCTGTGTGTGTCTCTTATGAATAAATAAATAAGATCTTAAAAAAAATACCAATCCGGGGTGCCTGGGTGGCTCAGTGGGTTAAGTGTCTGCCTTCTGCCCAGGTCATGATCCCAGGGTCCTGGGATTGAGCCCCATATCAGGTTCTCTGCTCAGCGGGAGCCTGCTTCTCCTTCTCCCTCTGCCTGCCACTCCCCATGCTTATTCTCTCTTTCTCTTTGTGTCAAATAAATAAATAAAATCTTAAAACAACAACGACAACAACAACAACACCAATCTCATCCCATCAAGGTCTCAACCTTATGATTTAATTTACCCTTAATTACCTCCTTCTAGGCAATACCTACAAATATGATCACATCAGAGGTTAGGGCTTTATGATATGAATTTTTGAGGGGACACAATCCAGTCCAGAGCAGCATCAATCATTCTTACAACCGTGTAGCTTACACTAAAATTAACAATTGTTTAGATGCCAAGTTAGTATATCTATTCAATTCAATGGATAGCAAAATGTACTTACTTATTGATAATCCTCATAATTTAAGAGATATAATTTTGGTAATTATGTCTTCAACTTTCTAAATAGTACCTTAACATCTAATCTTTTCTCAAATATAAAATATTGAACTCCTGAAAGAACACATGCAACTCATAAGCTAAATGGGTCAGATATTTACCAATTATCCAGACCAGCAAACAGATGCATAAAAGAGAGTGACAATTTGAATAATTGTCTAAATTCTGGATTCACTGTGTGATTGATTATTATTTTCACATGTATTCCCATCTTCCTGGCAGAGAGCTGTTTTCCAACACTAAATACAAATAAATCGAGTAATTTAACATGTTTGAATGTTGTTTGGAGGACAGTGGATGAAACAAAATACAAGAGATCAAAATACAAAATATGAAAAGGCAATATTAAATATCAAAATAAAACAATATTCATACCAAAAGTGAGTGAGTTGATATTAGAAAATCTATTAGTAAACTTGATCAAGTTAATTTATAAAATGTTAAAAAATTATACAAACAATCTTTAAAACACATTTCAAATTCATTTTTCTACCATTTATTCTCACATGTACATAAACAGGCATTTTGGAAAATTGTGACTTGCTTTGATAAATAATATTCATTTCCAATCAAATCAACTGGCAACTACTAGAGACATTTGCAGTAAAACCCAAAAATAAAATAATAATGATTATTTTTAGTATTCCACTTTTAGAACAGTTCTAACAGATCAGAAAAATTAAATATATAACTATTGAGGAAAAAAGACTACATTATATCCTTTGGTGATAATATAATTGTATGCAACAAATGCATATAATAAAACTTGCAACAATTCATTGAGAATTATTAGAATAATAAAGCAACTCAGTGAAATATCTAGATACATATAAATACGCAAATTCAAAGAACAATAGTCATATAGAAGAGACATCTAAGTGACCACCATAGGCTTTTGCTCCCTTTCTGAAGTGGAGAGTTCTTAGAGCTAACAGCTGCTCAACCAAGAACTAAATTTCCCAGACTTCCTTGCATTTAGGCAAGACCAACTATCTGGTTCTTGCTTGGACAATGTAGCAAAAGTATGATGCTCCATGTCACTCCCAATGACCCTTAAAGATACAGTGCCAAACAGATTTACTAATAACAATAAACAAAAATTGCAAAATAATATTCAGATGTGACCCATTTACAAAAAGGAAAAATAACTGGGATTAATTAATAAAAGTCTACTTTAAAAGTAGCCATATAATTAGGTATAATACTAGCCATATAATTGCATATAAATACTATTGTAAATATAAGTGTTTTTCTAAAATTAGCTTATAATCTTAATACAACTCAAACAAATATATATTAATAAGCTCTTTCTGAATTATCTAGAAGAAAAAACAAGCAAGGAAACAAAAAAAGCCTATCAGAACTATCCAACTAGATAGTAAAATCAGCAAAACTCAATTAGCATAAAGCAATGAAACCAAATATATAATTCAAAAACTAACTTTGTTACATATGAGAATTTTATTCGGAGTAAGAACAGTATTGGAGATCACTGAAGAAAGGAAGGATGCTTGCTTTCTTGCTTGCTTTCTTCCTTTCTTCTTTTTTTTTTTTTTGAAAGGATTTTCAATAAGCCTCACTGGGGAAACTGGTTATCCCTTTAAAGCACTCAAAACAAAACAACTGAAATCATCCTTATGTAATAAAAATCAACCAATTCATATAATAGATAATTATTAATAAACATTTGAATGTTTTATCATACTAGTATCAAAAATGAAAATTAAAAAATGATGATATAACATTTTCATGTAAAACTAGGGAAAAATAATGCACAATATTTTTATAAAGCTGTGTTGAAATAACTCTGTTATATAATTCTGGTGGAAGAGAAATTTGATGCAGTACTTTAGGAGAGCAATTTGGAAATTCATCTCAGGACCTTTAAAAGAAGTTGACAGGGATTTTCATGTTTGTCAACTAAACTCTGAGATCTGTGAGTGTTTGTCCATTAGCCCTAAACTCCAAGCCCAATGCCTGAGAATATAAGAAAGAATAAATTAGAGCTTGTTGAATTAAACTCAGTTGATTCTAATTGTGCTCTCCAGAGACGAACAGGGGAAAAAAAAAAGTACTTAGTGATCCCTCTTCTACAAAATGAGCCTTTCAAGTACATAAAACAGCTTTCATGATTCCATAAGAATCTTTTTCTGGCAGGTCATTGGTCCCATGTTTCCAGACTCCATGCCATTGGGAGCTCATCTCCAGATGTGGTGCTGTGTGCCAGGGCCATGCATGGAACAGCACTCTGCTATGATTTTCCTTGCCTTCAGCGTTCACTACAATTAATGAAGCTTAAGATCATGACCTAATCACCTCTCAAAGGCCCCACTTCCTAATACCATCATATTGGCTAATTAGGATTTCAACATATAAATTTTTAGAATACACAAACATTCAGACAACAGTACCTGCTAATCCATCAATGCTTCATGAGATTCTTTTTCTGACTTAGTAGAAATAAAGATACTCTATCACGGATATTGTTTTTTTTTTTTTATGGATATTGTTTTATGGGTCAAAGTATACTTATAGAAATGGCAGCATTGAGATGGTCCACTTCTATTCACTTCAACAGAAAAGAGTTGCATACACATTCTGAAGTGGATTTCTAACTTGAATTCACAATCAAACAGTTTTTTTAGTGTAATTTCCAGGAACACATACCCAGAACATTTTGATTCAGTAAATCTGGAGTAGGACTCAGGAATCTGCCTTTGTAGTAGTAAGAAATCCCCTAGATTTTTTTCCCTATGTAATTAGTCCTTTGACCATACTTTTGAAAAATATTGGCAGTAATATGTCATAAGGAGGGGTGTGTGTACTAACTTTAATCAAGAGAAACATCATGTGGGCACATAAGAAATGCAATGTCAACAACATTTATTGGGGGCATATCCTACACAATGAAATAAAAATGAATGAATAATCTAACAGAAAACATGCAATTTTATATTATGTGGTAAGACAACACATGAACAGAATCAATAAGATATAATAATTAATGTTTAAAAGTAAAATGTATACAATAAAATGACTTCTAGTATAAAAGCAAAACTATTTGCACATAAACACTGGTTCGACAAACATTTATTGAATGCAATCACAAAATATAATAAATAACAGACAACACAATTTACATAAAAATCACGAATGTTTCAATACTGAATTTGACTATAATCAGAATTTCTGACCATTTCCTAGGCATGTGATTTTTATTTTTCTGCACATGTGGATATGTCAATAACTAGTATGCCCACACACTTTTTTAAAAAACGCTGAACAAATTATATAATGGTTTGGTGGTCCAAAGACATTCTCTGGATATATGTGGATCTCTAAGGATCCTGTTTGACTACCAGGATTTTTTGTGTGAGAAAATATGTATATAAAGTGTACATTTCTCAGGACCATTGTTGTTACTGCCTTTTTCATATATTTGTTTTCATTCAATCTTCACAATAATTTATAAAATACAATACTTTTCATTTTTATAATATTTCATGACTGCATCCCAACATTAAACTTTCCTGAAATGCAAATGCTTGGTGTAACCATCAGATTCTACCCATTGCTTTTGGGACTAAGTTCAAATTCCAAACATAGCCTATGAGGCCATCACAGGTCCAGTCCTCCAACCACCCCCTTCAAAGACTTTCTCCCATCTGTCGACAACCTAACTACAGAGAACTTGAGACTACTTATCAAGAGCATGTTAGGTACCAGATACTTTCTTGATGTTTTCCAGAACAAATTACCTTTAATTCTCCCTAACGATATTCAAGGTGGGACTAATTTCCTTTTCTTTTCAAAAGCTCAACATTTGAAAAGTGAAGTAACTATCCCCATGTCACATACTCATATCAGTTAGAAAATGGTGAAGTTCTGATTGGAACTCAAGAGAGTCTAAATCCAAAGCCCTGATTTTCCAGCATTGCACTGTGGGGCTTGCTCTTCAATTCCCTCAGATTTTTAAACATGCATTGGTTCTTGTTCTTCAGGGTCTTATCTCTGCTGCTTGGAAAACTTCTTGCTCCCAAAGAACCCCTTACTGGCTATTCCTACCCCCTCTTCCTTCCAGCCAGTCTAGGCTCAGTGTGTATGTTCTCATGTCACTTTGCACAGTTCTTAATAGATTGTATTGTAATTGAATCATCAGTTGTTTGCATTCCTAAAAAGAATATAGGTTTTATAAAGGCAAGGACTTTAGCAGTATTATTTGCTAGAATCTTCAGAAACTGGCTGACACATGACATATAACAAATGTGTTTATTGATTGATTGAAAATAATTGACGAATAGCCTTTTTTTATGAGGGAGTATCAGAAGTCATGTTTTTAGGTTTACTCTAAAATGTTTCATAATTTTATTTTTTTTAATTAAGTATTACACTTATTTATTTGGGAGAGAGAGAAAGAACGCACAAGTGCGGGAAGAGGCAGGGGGAAAGGGAGGAGAGGATCTCAAGCAGACTCCCCACTGGCCATGGAACCCAATGTGGGGCTCGATCTCACAACCCTGAGATCATGACCAGAGCCAAAACCAAGAGTCAGACCCTTAGCCACCCAGGCATCCTGAAAATGTTTTGTAATTTTAAAAATATGTTGTTAATTCTCTAAATGATATCAAGGGAAAGAGCAATTTGAACCTAGAAATTGCAAGAAATTAAATCTTCATTAAAATTAATGACATTAAAAAATAAAATAAAATAAAATTAATGACTTTTATTAGCCTGCATAACATATGAGTAGAGGATCCAAATAATCCTTAAAATTATACTAACTTATTTGAAACTTGCTCCAGAAGCTGCATAGAGCCATGACATGACACAGCATGGACATGGACTCATGAGAGAAATTTCCCCCCCAAAGCAGGCACTACTTTTCTTTTGTAGATACAATTAAATAGCCTAAATGTATTTTGTTAATGATTATGTAATTTATCAGTTGATGTGGCACACATATGGATTGTATAAATGTTTTCTAGCAAACTGCTTACTTGACTAGATCTGAGAAGACCTAGGTTCTCAATCTAATTTATTCACTTATTAAACTCATTGCATGGGAAAAGTTAATTAATTTTTCTGAGCTACAGTTTCTTCCGTGAGTAAAGTATAACCTGAACTTCCCACATCAAACAGCTGTGGAGGACTTAAAATGAGTCAATCTCATGAATGGACTCTAAAATAGATAAAGCAAGTTGATGGTATGTTTTTAGTATTATCATAATTATGGATATTATAACTATTATCCAAATGATCTTTGATGAAAATGAATAAATAACTGATAGAAATTTGAAATCTTTTGAAAGTATTCTAAATTAAGTGGAAAGTTTCTCCCCAATAATCTTAGATTGAAGTGTGTGGGGATCTTTCATATAAAAATAGCTATATGATTTAGAATTATTTCATCATCAAAGAGGATGAAAAGCAGCTCAGACTAATGTAGAGTGAGAAAGTATTCTTAACTCACAAAACTAGGAATCCAGAGATAATGTGGGCCTTAAACTTGTTTGATCCAGGGGATATAGGTCATCACATTCATCCCCCATTTGGCTGACTACACTGCCTCTTTCCACCTAAGACTAATCTGGTCATGCTTGCAGGCTGGCCACCAGCAGCCATGGAGACCACACACTACCACATTCAAGTCTAGTAGAAAAGGCAGAAGCTTTCAGTGGCTCAGTCACAGGAGTGAAAAATTTTCCTGGAAGCCACTGGTGGGCATTTTTTACACCAGAGTTTGGACATAACTTTTGGATAACCTGTCTATATTTGGAGTGCCCCGACTCCCCAGTAAAAAATTCAAAATACAAGTTTCCAATCATCATGCCTCTAGAACATAGATTAGTCTCTTTAAATCAACTGTATCCAGCGAGACTTTCATTCAGAGTAGACTGACAGAGTAGACACTCTATGCTGAGTTTTTATTAATGAGTAGAAGAGGTACAAGAGGCATAAGATTTGGAGTGGATAGTGGCTGCAGATTTGCATTTCCAATGCAGAAGTGGCATTAATGTCAATGCAAGAGCAGTTGGAGTGAAGTCCAGTGCCTGGTAATACTATGAAGTGGCAAGAGGGACATACTGGAGAGTCTTACGTGACTTATTATGACCCAGAGTGCAAGACCCCTTCTGAAAGACTTTGGATCCCTTTGGCCTCAACTTCCTTTGTTCCCAGGGTCACAGCAGCCAGCATGGTGTTGATTCATCATTTTTGTGCAGAATCAACATGGTAGTGCCTTGCCCTGAACTTCTCACCTTGTGCCCTGGGATTTCCATGTTGGCAAGAGCTCCAGGGATCTAACCAGATACCTAGGAGTGAATCTTCAACCACTGGATCAATGTTTAATGGGAAACTCTTGATGGGAATGAGTGGATAGATTATTTCCAGTAAAGACATTTAAAAATACTTAACCTCACTACTAATCAGGAAAATGAAATTGAAATCTCAAAGAGAAACTTTTTGCCAGTTACAAGTTGACAAAAATTAGTCTCTATAATACTGTTTTGACAAGCATATGGAATAAGAACTCTTATCAATTACTGAATAAAAAAAGTATTAAACCATTTTGAAAAATATTGGCCTTATCAAATTGAATTGATTATATACCATAATGAAGCACCTTTTGTTCTTAGGTCCAAAGACATACTCTAAAGAAATTATTATAAATTTGTCCTCAAAGATAAATATAAGAAAATTTGTCACATATTTTATTTTATAAAATCCAGTAATTGG